>NC_134291.1:11843538-12154371 GCF_949628215.1 Phalacrocorax aristotelis
AATGGGGGCGCCTGGGCTCGGCCTCCGCCTTACCCGTCCTGGGTCTGCGTGGCGTTCCAGGGGAATGGTGTTTTCCTTGTGCGGAAGGTGGGCTGGCCGGTCGGCCGTGCCCCGGTCGTTACCGATACTGCCAAAGGCGCTCGCACGCTCTGGCCCATTACTGCTGCGTGCCGCGCTGTAGCAGAAAGAAGAGGTGTTGTGTTATCTCACAAAAAGCCTCCTATGGTCAGTTGAAGAAATAACCTCTTTCCGTGGCACTGACTCTTTTCGTACAGTCCATAGCCGGCTTTCGGCTTTGTCTTTACAGCATTCAGTTTGCTTTCTGCCAAGCTTTCTACCTGCTGTGAAACATTTGGATGGTTTTTTCTTGTTGTTTTTTTTTTCCCCTACTTGCTCCACAACTCCCACACCAACCACCCAGCGCGGCTCGCCTTTCAGCCCCCAGACCGAGGAGCCTTGCCCTGGGACGGCCCTTACATGTCAGCAGAGTTGTTCCAGCTCTCACCCTGTCCCTACCCAGCTGAGGACGTCTGTGTCCGTGGGAGGCACCCAGAAACTCCCCTGCTGCGTGGCAGTCCCCTGCCCCGTCAGAGAAAACTGCGGCAATATCGGCTAAGTTTAAAAGCGTCGGCAGGAGGTGCAGAATACGTAAATAAAGCGGCGGTTGGCTGCCGGGTATGGGTGCAATATAAATACATTTTGTTTATAGGCCTTCGTGCCTATTCAGCGTTGAACGGCACCGCAGCCCACCCAGCCCGGGGCTCGGAGAAGGGTCTCTCCAAGGGCACAACCTAAGACAGCGCAGGAAGCCCAGCTGCCACGCTCCCAGTCGCTACGGGACGCTCGCTTACAGTTACACTAACGAGGGTACGGATGAGGCTGGAACTAGCAGAAATGCTGACTCTTCTGGCCTTTTATTTGTGGAAGGTACAGCGCGCGAGCCTCGGCGGCTCACAGGAGAAGCGTGCAGTGCTGCCTGACTCTCATTCTCAGCTCACGTACTACTGCCAAAGCTCCTGCCCTGTGCTGTGCCAGATGCCGGCTGGCGTGAGCGCCTGGGCTCCTGAGGGACCCCCTTGTCCTGAGAGCCAGAGGTACTCACTTCCCTTTGCATGAGGCCTGTAGGAGATATACCCTGCAATTTAAAAAATCTGTATCAAACGTGGCAGACTCAAAAGAGGGCATTTTTAAAAAGGCAGGTTTGTTTTCTTTTTTAACTTTACGATCTACAGCCTAGCAAAGAGCTCCCTTTCAGTGTCAGTCGCTTGGCTTTCTCCCCTACTGACGAGGTCCCAGCCTCCCGGTGAGATCTCGCTGGAGATATTCTCAGTTTCCCTCGAGTACGTGGCTGCCCTGGCCCGAGGCCAGCGAAGAAGCTGACTTTGCCCGTGCCTGAATCAGCAACACGTCCAGCAGGCGACTTGCAGAGCCCAGGGAACCCTCGTAAAGAGGTTTGGGGGTGGGGCGCGCCACATCTGCGGCATCGGCCGTGGGAAAGGACCGGCGCAGTAAAACAGGTGGGTGAAACCGCGGCGCGCGCCAATACGTGCTGCTGCCTGGGGCATCGCTTTGCTGCGGGTCAAGTCAGATGCTCTCTGTAAGAGCGAGTCAGGGTAAAGGCAGCAGCAGATTTCTTTTCTGCTCATTTTAACAAAGGCTGGACGGAGCCCATAGAGGAAGGCACTACGCATCTTGCTGGGTTTGTTTCCCGGCCTTCTCGTAAGCTGTCGCGGAAACTTGCACGAGGAAAGCCTGTGCAAGCTGATGATGACAGCCACACACGGTTGAAGAGGGAGCAGATGGTGAGAGCAGAGGTACGCGCTCAGGCTGTGCGCTGGAAGCTAATGCTAATGCTGCAAAATAAAGAGTGGATTTTCTTTTTTGGGTTTAGGTGAGCGCTAAACATTACATGTGCGTGTGTGCGTGTGTCTCTCGCAGGTTTTTGTCATACACCCCACCCTCCCACCCCAAAAAAACAACCCACACATGCCACGCGTTAAACAGTGGTTTTCCATTGTACTTAGACGTGCTTACATAGGTGTGTTGGTTTGTTACTTTTTTTAATGCAGAAACAGCAATACGATAGATTTAATACAGCTAGCAGTTAGACGGGTGTAGCTTTAGAGCGTCGGCTGTTTACAAAGCAACCGCACACCTTCTTTAACTCACAGTTTAAACAAATGAACTTGCAGTGCATCACACGTGCTTTGTACAGTCACGTTCCACACGGCAGGTCAGATGCTTCACCCTGCCTTGTCCTTGTTCCCCTGACTCCGATGGGACCGCCGAGGCCATCCTGGGGACAGCGCCGCTTTCTAGCAGCTGGGTTGCTTGCCTGGACGCCCCACAGACAAACAGTCATTTCCCCACTGAACCTCTTCTCAAATATTTTCCTACCCCTGCAGGCCCCACGTCCTTTGGTTCATATTTCCTTTTTTCCGGGCTTTATGCACAGGACCGATGATTTCCAGAAATAGAAACAGAGGCTGATTCAGTCCAGGCTAAACATTCTCTGACCTAAACCAAACTGCCTTCGAAGAGATAGCTGTACTGTAGGCACCACCTCGGGAACAGAAGTTGCCCTGTCATAAAAAAAAAAAAAAAAAAAGAAGGAAAACAAGGCATTTCAGGCTGAGGAGGCTGAACGGTGTGCTGGGGGCGGTGGGGAGTTGGAAAGAAACAGTTCAGACGATCAGAGCGAGCTTAGCGTTGCAAAGCGTGCCATTATTTTTAATTTGGCAGTCAGAAGAAAATAGATTCCGACACTGATTTCCTGTGTGCTGCGGGAGTTCTCGCCGCAGCATTCCTGTGCACCATTTTACTTTTGTGTCCCGTCCGCTTCGCTTTTGCGTTGTAGCTCTCCGGTTCTAGCTACGCTTCCCACCACCCCCGTTACTCTTTGACAAGCCCAGCTCTCACTGTGCTTCCCTTCCCGTATGCGCGTGCAGGGAAAAGCCTGCGCGTCTGCCACTACAGGACACGCTCTGGGAGGCAGGAGAGATGACGACGCTCCCTGACAGAGGACACAGCTGAGGGGCGGTCCGCCGGGGCTGGGGAGATGGCAGCACCTTCCCTCAGCTGCCCCATCCGAGCACGGGTGCAGGTGAGCACTGAGGAGAGACAAGCAGGCAGGAGCCGCAGAGCGAGAGAGAAAATAAAATTCACGGGTGGGTGCTACTTACGTCTCATTTGTAGCGCAAGGGATGAATTCTCAGCACATTCTTGGAGCTGCCCCTTTGGGACTCACGGAGAAGAGGGAGGTTGGCCACGCGGTGCAGCCCAGCTCTGCTTCCCCTAAATGGTTTTACTGTTCAGGTGTTGCCCTAATCTGGCCGGTACCCCTGCAAAGAGTTTGGGATTTCTGCTGCCTCTCCGGGCCAGCCGCAGACCCTGACTTCATCGCAGCGAATGACCCTGCACTCCTCAGAGCGGTTGCCGAGTCACATCCCGCTGCCTTCCCTGCAGAACTGGAGACCCTTTTTCAGCCCTTGCCCCCTCTTCTCTCAGCTCGTTGCCCATCCCTTTTTCAGGGCCAGCACCGATCCTGCCTCCAGCTCGCCCTGTCTCCACCTGCGAGCGCCCAACACGAGCTAAATGTCTCCTCAAGGATGCACGGAAGAGACGCGCAGGCAACCCAGCACAGACCCCCTGCAAACATCTTCTTTCCATTTTCTTTCCTCTCCTGACACGAAGAGATGACTTAGGAAAAGCGTACTGCTCGCATTTCACCTGCACTGCTTCTACTTTCACTTTCGCTCTCCTTGGCAGTAATTAATAGCAGTGGTTGGGGAGGGCTGGGGCATTCCCCCAAAGCGGCTGCAGTTACATCCGGGCGGTTGTGGCACTCCATTAGCTTTGTCATTTTAAATCTAAATCTTCTGGAATTGTTAGTTCTCGTCAGGAATCACCCGCACCTGCAAATTTTCTTAATGCCTACGCTTGAACCCAGCCACTGTTTAACAGCTCACCTTTATTTCTGTTCATTTAAGAATCTAAAGCTTCGTTTACTGCTTGGGTTGGAAGCAGGAGCTGTCGCTGCCTCTGAACTTTCTAACAGCCCTGTTACAATTTCAGTATTACCCACTCCCAATTTAGCTTTCCAGTTCAATTTTCATTGTAGATTCTAAAACTGTCCTTATTTTGTTTCTGATCAGGAGTCATTAATGCCTGCAGTTGATGTAATAACGGCTGTATTTAGATTGAGCTATTAATGACTCGCAACTCTATTTATGGCATAAAAAAGGACTGCCTTTATTTTTTTTTTAATTACAGATTAGGAATAATGACTGCCTGGTTTGCTCAGTAATAGCTGCGATTAAATTTAGTCACGACTCCTCCCTAAATAAAATGTATTTATTTGCACTCTAACAATTTAACCTTCCCTTTACCGGTCAGGGGCACCGACAAGTGCCCGTGCGTACCTCCGCTCCCCCTGCGCCGGCTCCCCAGGGAACAGCCTCTTACCCTGACCAGAGCCTGCAGCGGCCCGTTGTCGTCCCAGCTCCTCGCCCTCGAGAAAGCGGCCACCTGAAGCGGCAGCAGATCCGCTGCTGCCCAAAGGGGACGGAAATGGCGTGGGGTAAATGATAATATGAAATGATAAATGAATGAAATGATCTCACAAGGGGGAAGAAAACCAGCAAAGCAAAAAACAAACCCCAAACAGAACACCATACCACTAAACCGTCTCACCGCCCCCTCAGCGCCCGAAACAACATCCCGGGAGAAAAAAAGCACAGCAGGCCACAAGGGACCTTTCTAGTACAGATGCTGCCAAAGAGTGCCAAGCTCTGGAATCCTTACCTCAGGCAACGCCTCCGCTTCTCTAAACGCCAGAGCACGCCTGCCCGGGGGGCTGAGACAGCCCCAAAGCTGCGACCGCCCGAGGGAACACGGGAGCACCGACGGCAGAGAAGCCCAGGGGCAGCAAGAGCTGCCCGAGCCCCGGCTGGGGCTCTTCGACCCCCGGGCCCCGCCCCCGCCCTTCCCACAGCGCCCCGCAAAAGGGGCGGGCCGAGCCCACCCGAGGGATGAAGGCTGGCAGGGTGGCAGCAGAGAGCAAAGTGCACCGCACAGCACCAAAGTGGGTGGGTGGGGCCAGGTGGGTCAGACATCAGACGGCCCGCCTGCCCATCGCCGGGGGCAGGGCCCGTTGCTAAGAGCGTGGCGAGGGGTATCAGGACCGCCCTCAACGGGCTATCGCAAGGGGTCAACACCTGTCGCTAGGGGCTGTGCCTACACGGTTCCGGCCCCCACGGTGACGTCACCACGTAGCGTGCGGGGGGTCACTAAGTGGCGTGGAGAAGTGAGCGCGGCAAAATGTCGCTACAGCCCGTGCACGGCTGCTGGCTGCAGTACCGCAGTTTGGTCGCACGGTGGCAGCAGAGAGCTAAAAGGTCGCCACTGCGCATGCGCGGCTGCCCACCTGCGGTACGAGGGTTTGGGCGCTTGGTGGAAGTAGGGGGCAGAAAATAAAGCGCCACCGCGCATACGGAACTGCCTGGCTGCAGTACCGGCATCTGCTTGCACGGTGGGAGCAGCGACCAGAGGAAAACTTCAGCCTGGGGAACGGGCAGCTTCCCGTCTGCAGTACCCGGTTTTGATCGACCGGTGACTGCCGCGATCGGGTAAGGGGCGGGTGGAAATCTCTACCAGGGTAGCGCAGCTCCCGCCTGCAGTCCCGGGGTTCGGTCGCTTGGTGGAAGCAGCGAGCAGAATGCAAAGGGTGGCCACTGCGCATGCGCGGCTGCCCACCTGCAGTACCGCGGTCTGATCGCACGGTGGCAGCAGAGAGCAGAAAGGCGCCACTGCGCATGCGGGGCTACCCACCTGCAGTACCGCGGTTTGGTCGCACGGTGGCAGCAGAGAGCAGAAAGAGACGCCACTGCGCATGCGCGGCTGCCCACCTGCAGTACCGCGGTCTTATCGCACGGTGGCAGCAGAGAGCAGAAAGAGACGCCACTGCGCATGCGGGGCTGTCCACCTGCAGTACTGCTGTTTGATCGCACGGTGGCAGCAGAGAGCATGAAGAGACCCCACTGCGCATGCGCGGCTACCCACCTGCAGTACCGCGGTCTGGTCGCGCGGTGGCAGCAGAGAGCAGAAAGAGGCGCCACTGCGCGTGCGCGGCCGCCCACCTGCAGTACCGCGGTTTGATCGCACGGTGGCAGCAGAGAACAGAAAAGGCCCACTGCGCATGCGCGGCCGCCCACCTGCAGTACCGCTGTTTGATCGCTCGGTGGCAGCAGCGAGCACAAAAAGGCGCCACTACGCATGCGCGGCTGCCCACATGCACTACGAGGGCTTGGGCGGTCGGTGGAAGGAGGGGCAGAAAGTAAAGCGCCACAGTGCATACGGAACTGCCTGGCTGCAGTACCGGAACCTGCTTGCACGGTGGCAGCAGCGACCAGCGGAAAAACTTCACCGTCGGGAATGGGCGGCTGCCCGTCTGCAGTACCCGGTTTTGATCGCTCGGTGACTGCCGCGAGCAGGGTAGCGCAGCTCCCCCCCGTGCTGTTCCGCGGTTCGGTCGCTCGGTGGCAGCAGCGAGCACAAAAAGGCGCCAGTGCGCATGCGCGGCTGCCCACCTGCAGTACCGCGGTTTGATCGCTGGGTGGCAGCAGCGAGCACAAAAAGGCGCCACTGCGCATGCGCGGCTGCCCACCTGCAGTACCGCGGTTTGATCGCACGGTGGCAGCAGAGAGCAGAAAGAGGCGCCACTGCGCATGCGCGGCTGCCAACCTGCAGTACCGCGGTTTGATCGCACGGTGGCAGCAGAGAGCAGAAAGAGGCGCCACTGCGCATGCGCGGCTGCCCACATGCAGTACCCGGGTTTGGGCGCACGGTGGCAGCAGAGAGCAAAAAGGCGCCACTGCGCATGCGGGGCTACCCACCTGCAGTACCGCGGTTTGGTCGCTCGGTGGCAGCAGAGAGCAGAAAGGCGCCACTGCGCATGCGCGGCTGCCCACCTGCAGTACCACGGTCTTATCGCACGGTGGCAGCAGAGAGCAGAAAGAGGCGCCACTGCGCATGCGTGGCTGCCCACCTGCAGTACCCGGGTTTGATCGCACGGTGGCAGCAGAGAGCAGAAAAGGCGCCACTGCGCATGCGCGGCTGCCCACCTGCAGTACCGCGGTCTGATCGCACGGTGGCAGCAGCGAGCAGGAAGAGACGCCACTGCGCATGCGCGGCCGCCCACATGCACTGCGAGGGCTTGGGCGGTCGGTGGAAGGAGGGGCAGAAAGTAAAGCGCCACAGTGCATACGGAACTGCCTGGCTGCAGTACCAGAATCTGCTTGCACGGTGGCAGCAGCGACCAGCGGAAAAACTTCACCGTCGGGAACGGGCGGCTGCCCGTCTGCAGTACCCGGTTTTGATCGCTCGGTGACTGCCGCGAGCAGGGTAGCGCAGCTGGCCCCCGCTGTTCCGCGGTTCGGTCGCTCGGTGGCAGCAGCGAGCAGTGACACATCGTCGCCACTGCGCATGCGTCTGTTCCGGGTGCGGTACCGCACTTTGGCCGCACGGTGGCAGCAGGGTCCACCATCGCCACTCCGCATGCGCGATTCCCGGCTGCCGTAGCACAGCACGGCGGCAGCAGCACGACGTCCGTGACTCTTCTCTGGGGCAAGACCCGCGCCGGCTCTGGGTCACGTTCGCCGGGATAACGGAACTGTTACTGCGTGCGCAGAGCTCATGTTTCTCTGCACCTTCCCCACTCCCGCAGCCCCAGCAGTGTCAGTCGTTGCCTCCGCACCGCCCACCACCAAAGTGCCTCGAGCATTTTAGTCCTTCCATCTCGACTGCTTTAAAAATCAGGTGGCCGTTACCGTCCTCCCTCCTGCCCCACTCACCCCCACCCCACGCCCTAGGGAGGAGAAGCAGCACAAACGACCTGGGGAGAAAGGTCCCCTTTCCCACCCCCCACCCCCCCCGGAGTGAGCCCCATCAGTTGCTGTAGGCCTGCGGCATCAGGGCTGTGACAGGGAGAGCAGCAAGTCAACAGGTCCTAGAGGGTTAAAGAAGAAAATCAATCAGGGGAACACAGCTGCCCTTCCGAAGGCAGGCTGCCTGGGGTGAGGGGGGCAGCTGTGCGTCAGGGCACAGGGCAGCCAGGCAGACCAGGTGCCAGTGGCTGACCTGCAAAGGACTTGTGCACTGCTGAGCCTTGGGCTTCGTTGGCTTGGCAGCGCCTCGCCTCGCCTCTGCACTGCCAGGACCCTGCTCTGCTCATCCTGCGTAAGCACAAGGCTTCAGCGAGCACAGAACAGGAGGCCAGGGAGAGGGAGGACGTCACCGGGGGAAAAAAAGTCATGCGGGGGGGCCGTGTCAGGGGAAAGCGTTTGGGAGGGCACAGACACACGCAGAGGGAGGGCAGGGGAGGAGGCGGACACCGCTGGACAGGGGCATGTCTGGGCAGACACGCCATGGGGAACATGCATGGGGATGACTGACACCAGGGGGTCCCCCCAGGATAATCCACAACGGGCAACTCACCTGGGCTAACCTGCAGCAGATGATCCGCTCCAGATAACTGACCCGCTCCGGAGAATCCATTCCAGAGAAGCCCCAGCAATGCCCCTCAAACTGCCGGTGTTTCACCCCAAATTTTCCCCAGTTTAGGGTTTTCGGTGGGTTTATTTAGTTTTGGTGATTTCCGGTTGGATGGTTTGGCTTTTTTTGTTGTTGTTCGGGTTACTTTGGTTTTGTCCGTTTGGGGTTTTTTTTTTTTTTGCTTTTCCATAAGGTAAAAGTTGGGATTGCTTTTCCAAACGGTTCACTTCCGGGTTTTTTTCACCCTTTCCACAACATTGAAATTGGCGATTTTTTGCTTTTGTGCATGAGAATGGTTAGCAGGGTTCCGCCCCCCCACCCCCGCTTTTTCTACCCCCCTCCTTTCCAACTGCACAAACCCAGCAGGAGTGGGCTTTCCCAAGAGCCCCGAATTGTTTTCTTTCCCCCAAACCTGTTTGGGGTTTTTCACCCCCCATTGCAGACCCAGACTCAGGGACTTTGGAGTGTGTGTCTGCCCTGGCAGCAGCTCCCAGGCTGCCTACGCAGCCCCAGAGGGGAAAGTCCCCATTTGGGGGAATCGGCCCCAAATCGGGATGGGAGAAGGAGAACGGGGAAGGGGCAGCATTTGAAAGCGCTTTTGTGCCTTCAGTTGATTGGGGGGTGGGCTGTGTGTCTAATTTTTAAATCTTCTCTATAAACATCTCTATCAACGTGGTTTCTTTGCATTTTAAAACCTTACATAGCAGACATTTGCACTATGTGTCTACTTACACATCCTTACGGAGTACATCTATATTTTATATACACTATCTGTTTTACATTTACATACAACATCTGTTTAGACTTAGCTATTATATTTACACTTACACCTATTTAGGCTATTTACACTTACACAGAATATCTCTTTACACATACCTGTTTAGACTTCCATATTAACACGTACATGAAACAGCTATTTAGGCTAGCTATCTGCTTACTTACCCTTTGACACTTCAATCTTTTTCGACTTCTCTATTTAGACATCTACTTACAGTTATACCTCGGCTTATTTCACTCTATATAACCTCTATTTAGATTACAAATCTACTTAGACTATGTAACACACACTAAGCGTAGATGCTCGCTCTAGTCAGACTTTCTTCTGCTTTGAATTCCTTCATCTATCCTTTTCACTTTAAACTCCTTTATTTTTTGATCTAGATATATAGACGGTCGAGTTACTTTTGTGTTTTAAAACCCTGCATCTCGATGCAGAATTTTTGTATCCCGAAATCCGTTATATAATATAGGAGAGATAAGTTCTTATCTCAAAATCCCTTTATGCATCTATAAATTAATATTACACATGTCAATATATATAAGAGGTTTTTGTAATAGCCCCCCTGAATTTTCAGGCATTTTGGGGCTGTAACCCCCCTTTTTGGGGGGGAACCCCTACATGACGCCCCCACTCACCTGTTCCTCTGACGCATTATCAGCTCCCCCAGTGACACCGGGGCACCCCACATGACATCATCACACCCCCCCCAGGACTCCCCCAATTTTATTCACCCCCAAGAAGGGCACTAAACAAGGGAACCTGCTCCAACCTGCAGCTCATTACTTTAATAGTGCCATTTACAAAGGTACACGCACACCCCTCCCACACCCCCCAGAAAAGGGGGAGCTCTGCTAAAATCTAAAAGGTGGGGCAGCCCCCCCAAACAGCTGCAGCCCCCCCCAGCCCCTGTCCGCAGGCTGGCGGCTGCCCCACGGCAGAGCAGGAGCGTGCCAGAGGACGGTGTCACGTCTCTCTCGGGCTCCGCTCGGACATGTTCCCGCACTGGGACGGGCTCCCCGGGGTGACAAACAGCCCCGGTCCCTGGGGGCCCCGACTCTCCCCACCGGGCAGCCCTCGCGGCCGCACCTGCGGGGCACCCGCTGGAGACAGAGCCAGGAGCCTCCAGGCAGAGGGATGGCCCCTTACCTTCACCACGCTTAACAACCGGCAGGCATCTCTTGAGCATCACGAGACACTTAGACGACATCTGAAAAACAGAAATCCCAAACTATATTTCAGCACGTTAATAAAATAGCACAGAAGAAAATGGAGGAGCTCAGTCAGCATAAGGGGTAGGAAGGAAATTGAGCCGCAGCAAGATTCCAGGCAAACGGGTCACGTCAAAACACAACACATCCTTTAAAAGCTAGAGTGATTGGAACGCTTGAAAACGGTATTAAGACTAACCGATACCATTTTGAACAGATCCTTCGCGTAACACTGAACGCTCTGGCTGGTGCTGGAAAACGTCACATCCCTTCCTTACGGCACCGCTGCGGGGAGATAACCCCGTGAGGCTGCGGGGCAAAGTTGTACCGGAACCGGAACCTCCGCTTACAGACCCACCGCAGCAGCTACAGCCCTCGCCCTGCCGCCGCACGTCTTGCTGCCTGGCTTCACGAAGCCTGAAGTGAAGCGTGTCAAACTTGAAAGAGTAACGTAAAAAATTAAGAATAAATCTCAGTAATTCACTTTGTGCTGAGAAGGCGGGCGCGTGTTTACGCGCATCCAATATGAGCGTCTAGGCTCTAAAAGCTTTCCATTTTCCTTCTGCGTTCATTCAACTCGCACAGCCGTTCACGCCCGCCATAAGATTATCTATCTCCAAAATACACAGCAGCAACGTGACTGGGGGGTTTTGGCGCGTTACGGAGTCGGGAGGGACGTCCGCCCGGCTGCCCCGCCCAAGAGATGCTGCTGAACTGCCAGGGAACCGCGCGTCGAAAGCGAGACTGAAATAAAATACTTAAGAGCGCTCCCTCAAAATACCGGCAGGAAACACCCCCCCACAACATTCAGTCGCCCCTCATTAAATATTTACAACAAATACCTACCTGCTTAAGTACACCTAACAAATCGTACCCTACATCTGCTTGGCAGTTACAGCTGAAAGAGCGCAAGTCACGTCGTAAATCAGACGATGTTAGCTTTTTTTTAAACTTTCATTTATGACGGAAGAATCGGTGAGTGAAGAGATCCCCGATACAGTTTTACTTTTTTGGGGGGGAAAAAAATAATACCACAACAAAAAACCACACAAATCAAATCCCCTGTGTTGCAATACATGGGGCTACCAAGAAGGACCGGCAGACCTGCTAATGCGTTCGGCTGTACCGAAGCATGCAGGGGAACCGCATTTTATGGTATCTCGACTGTTACAACTGAGAACCCAAGCACTACCAATGCCATCAACCTTTGGAGTATGTGCTGTGCTTGGATCTCCGCAAGGACCATGGATTTTTTTATCTTTAAAAAAAAGCAATACTTTGCAAGTCTTGTGCTGATGAGTTCTGCTGACAAAGACACTGTCTCTAAGATGCACTCTGATGGCAAGTTCATAGAATGCAACCTCACTGAATAAGAAATATCTCAATTCTTCAAAATCTCTTCCTAACAAAAGTCACACCGTGGGGCTTTCAGATGGGTCAGATTATGCATCCTTTCACAACAAGAAACACACCAGCTAACCAGGATATTCTTGCAGTGGCCAGGTGCCTCTTCATCATGTAAAAAAGGAAAAAACCCAGAGCCAGCAATAAGTATCACACAGGTCAACACAGATCTCTTCCAGAGCACCCCCCTCATCAAAACGAACATGCCCATCGGCTCACCTGCTCTGCACAGATTCCAGCATCACACCCCGCTTCCGTCATCGCTTGTGGCACCAAACGTATCAACACACAGTAAACTACCGTTACGCTCGTGAGAAATCACCGCCCCGTGACTTCCTCATTACTACCCAGCTCACTTCTAATGCTCATACGCCGTTCCAAAGACGGCCCACGTGTTACCTACAAAACTGAAGAGCTCGACGACGGACCACAGCATTCTCTGGTCTTAGATGCTGGCCGCTGCCCCACCTTCTCAGACCTCTCATAGGCGTGCGGCAGCAGCACTCCGAGCCTGCCAGCGGCACCTGCAAAAAGCCAAGCGAAAAGGCACCTCCTGAGATGCTGCCCGATGCCACAGCCTGCCCGCACCGATCCCCGTCTCGCACCCCTTTCCCTCGACAGCCTCCCACCCGGCCTACGTCACTTGCAGCTGAACACGGCACCTCGCCCGCCGTCCGTAACACCCAAACGACACGCGTTGCTTATAACTTCACCAGCAACACAACACCTCAGAAAAGAGCTGCTACTTCAGCCCACCAATCACCACTCGCCTTGCTCGACTTGCCTCCTTTGCTCATTGCTACGCTACTTCAAACCCGAAACAAAAGACAAATGCAAGGAGCAACGGAGTCATAGAGCCATCGGTCACATCTTCCCTCTATATACACCACGCACCAACTCACCCGCTTACATCGGTCCCCTCAGTTCCCCTCCGTCGCCCTGCACGACTCGTCCCTCGGCATCTCCAAAACCAATACGAAACAAGTCGCCTGGTTGCACAGCAGTACCTTAACTGTTCCTGAACACCGACTATAACCTGCCATTAAAAACAAACATATGACATCAAACGTGAAGCCCTACGCACGTACAAGCTTGAACACCCTGCAGAGGTAATCTGCTCAGCTGAACTCTAGCTGCCTCTCCCAGATAGCCGCGGTCACGGCCTCCGAGCCCACAAAACGTCACGGTGATTACGGTCCTTGCCTGCTGAGGAGGGCCACTCCATCCGAGATGACGGTACCACCTTTCCCCCAACAGCCTTAGCATAGCAACAGATGAACCCTAAGCTCTCATCGCTGTGCCACCTACCCGACTCTACACGGCCAGCAAGGCGGCTCCGAGCCAAACTCACAAAACGCACACACCAACGCTATGAGAAACACTACAAACTGCGCGCCTCCGAGACGAGAGAACGCTCTCGGCAAACACAGAGACAACTGGACGGAAGAGCTCGTCCAGCAACAGGACCTGCAGAACCCTGACAGGGATGCAAGGAGGCCCTAACGAGATCCAAAATGATTAGAAGAGCGTCAGGGCCCGTGACAAGAAGTTCCTCTCAAAACTGAGAGGGAGGAGGCACAAGAAGCCCAGCTACAAGACCTAAGAACGTAAGGATGCAGGGAAGAAATCACGCTCCCTGAAAACAGACAGCGACAGAGCAGAGCTGTTCACGCATCTGGGAACGACGCCGCAGACGACAACTGCCCAGAAACTCCTCAAACATCAGAGCGATCCACGCTTTAAACTGTAACGCAAAAAGAAGCACCCGATGGGCGCCGGCCCCACAATTAGAACCTTGCCAGCCCCTAGGGATAGCGCTGTGCTCCTGAGAGCAAAGAGAACAAAGTCACCAGCCCCATGCGCCCCCTCACTGCGACCCAGCTCGCCTGAAATGCTCCTCAAATAGCCTTCGGTCGCATCTTCCCTTTAATCCCGCACACGGACCCGCTGCCTTAGTGTGCTCTACTCAGCTCTGCTCCATCACCCTGCACAGCTCCATCTTCATCCTCTGCAAGAACAGCATGATAGAACAAGTCACCTGGACGCACAGCAACAGCTTAACCATTCCACAGGTCTTGCTTCCACGTAGGAATACCATCTAGAGCCCAACTACTGCATGCCATTAAAGGAAATACCTTCAATCAGATGTTAAGCCCCACGCACGTACAAGCTTGAACAGCTGAGAGGTGCCCTCTGCTCAGCTAGCACTCTAGCTGCCTCTCCCAGGCAGCTACGGTCATCCCCTCGGCACCCACAAAACACCCCGGAAATTACCATCCTCGCCCGCTGCCAACGGCCACTCGCTCCGACGAGGGTTGTACGGGCGTTGCCAAAACAGTCTATGCATATTAACATTAACCATATACTCTTATTGCTATTCTTTCCCCCGCTCTACCATTGCTACACCCCCAGGCGGAGCAGCTCTGACACAGGCATCGACGTGCACGGACCGACACCGCTCACAAATACTACAAGCGACGCGATCGAGGCACCTAAGAAAACTCTCACCGAGACGACGGACTTCCGGCCCAGAGATGCCACCGGGCGAGAAGATCTATACGGCAGCGAGGAAGAAGCTATAGCATCCGCAGAGAAGTCACCTACCATCATCACCTGCAATAAAACCATATACCCACAACTAGGACGATGTACGAGCGACAAGCCACTCTTAAAGACCTCAGAACGTTCAGGTGCAGGGAACAGGTCCCAGAAAAGGGCTCTGCGTATTCAGACTGCTCCTCAGCAGCAGTATTGAGGCCGCCTTAATCACCGCTGCAAAAAGATGACCTTCTATAAAGGTCTAATATTTAAGACACAAGACAAATCTATGCAGTAGACTTAAAATGCGGGAACGGAAGCTCTCGGTTACCATTATGCCGATGAGCCAGGGCTTGCAAAACCCTCAATATTGCTACCTAGGTGCCTGCTCAGCACGGAGAACAACAGACACATCGAGACCCGAGTACAGTAAGGAACAAAGACAGACTACAAAATCCACACAACAGCACAAGCACAGGCAGGAACTCCCCTGCCTGGCAGATGCTTCTGTTTTGCAGAAAGGACACCACAACCTCTCTCGGCCCAAACGTGTCCGGTCTCTGAACGGTACCCTCCGCTGATTTTACAACCCCTGCCCGCCCCACCTGCGCTTCCCCCAACCGACCGGCCACCCGCACAAAGACCGCATCGGCCCCTCAGCTTCCCTTCCAAATCTGGGGGCTCAAAAGCCATCCTTTAAAAAGGCCACACAGGCTACGTAGGATGGGGCTGCGGTCACACGGATACTCTTCATCTCCAAACGTGCGGTGCCATCACTCAGCATCGCACCACTCAACGCCGGCCACTTCCACAACAACAGCCTCCTCGGAAGCGCCGTGAACTTCCGCTCCCCCACGCTCTAATGAGGCTGGATGTCGTGGCCGCCGCCACCTACGGTGCCTAGAGAACCAGAGAGACAAGGCGACCCCTGCGCCTGGAAGCGGCCGCCCGCTCACAAACAATTCCACACCTCAAAAATAACAGCTGCTACGGCTCCCTGTTCATCGCTCACCTTGCCCAACGAGCTCGGGGCAGACATCCCGCTTTGCATATAGTTTTGTGAGTCCCTTCATTAACTAGTCACATAGGTGCTCACACTGCACGACCCCTCCGTTGTCACGTGCTGACCTACCTTCTCACGATGCTCTGTTCGCCCCCTCCCTTCCGTGTCCGGCTCCCTACCGCGCATCTGCACCAACAGCCACATTCCAGACTCATCCTTTCCCCTACCGTGCCAACACGGCTCCGCTCACCTCCCAATCCATGCCTCCCGGGTCAGTGGCCACGTCAGGTGCCTGCTCGCATTCTCGGTCCGTCCCCGATGGCTGGGGAACCGTCACCTTCAATGCCGGGCCCACTTCTGGGGAAATACGGAGAGGCACACAGATGTTGGACACTGCTTTCCAAAAGCAAGAGCTCACCACGCAAAACAAACTAACAAATCCTTTTGACTGACTTGTTCGGCAACACAGAGACCCCAAAGGCAGAAATCCCAGACGAGTGACCTCACAGCCCGCCCCGTCACAGCACACGACGCCATCTGCTCGCCTTTGCCGTCACGCCTCGCTCGACTGTCCTGCTTAACCCTCGACCTGTTACTTAAACTGCAAGAAAAAGTCAAACCACGCAACACACAAAAATCACAGTTCGTGTCAGATGACTCAAGCACAGGCGGACACTGATAGGCCAAACACCAAAAGCAGTATGGGAAGCAAACAGGCGTGGCTGGTGTAGCGACACACTCTCCCTTTGTAGGTAACTCACTCCTGAGCGACTCCATGAACAGCCGCGTGGAGAACCTCTCGGCAGACAGCACGCTCGAGTGGCCGCGCTGACACAACTTGCACAACGCACAGGCAAAACTGGTGGAAAAAATATAAGGTTCTACCTTCAGTCAAGTCAAAATTCCTGGAAAACAAGACAAAACAAACAAAAAACCTACCACACACAAAAAAACCCAACAAACCACAAACAAAAAAACCCAGACAAAACCATAACACCCCCACAAAACCAAATAATCCAAAACACACTATTAGACTATCTTGCTACCCCTGAACACCCAACAAAAACTTACTGACCCAAGGGAAAACAAAAGCTCGTACAAGTGTACTTTCTAATATATATCTGCTGCTCAACTTTGACTGCTCCTTAATCTCTTACCTCAACCAGAAACCTCCCCATCTCTGAATGTCAAAACACACCTACCCAAAGAGCTTAGACAGCTCAAAATCTGCAACCAACTCAAGGAACAGTACCAGAGAAGCCCAGGAGCAGAATGAGCCTCCCGAAAAAAGGCTGGGGCTCATCTACCCCAGCGGAATGGCAAAGCAGAACGAAATCTTTTAAGAACCCCTTCTCAAAAAATATCTCTGGTTATAAAGTAAATCATTTATTGTAAAACCATCAACCATTCGGAGTCACCTCAACGCTCTCTCTCGCTCAGTCCCTTAACAGAACTAGATCAGTCTCAAAGGACAAAAAACACGAAAAGAAATGTGGAAATACACAAGCGTATCGGGAACCGTATGAAGCAGCTAAATTAACACCTCAGTAGCTGGGGCAAAACTAAATTGTAAAGGACAACAAAAAAACACCCCAGGAGACACATGGATAAAAACAGATGAAGGCTCTCTCTTCTCGCAGAAGCTCAAGAAGAGACCTGAGCCAACGGTACACAGCTCTGGGGTATCGGATACCGAAAAGAAACATACTCGAGACAGAAAACAGACTGCTGTGGAGCACAAAGGTGGCTTTGGCAAAGGTTCTGCCAGGACAAGAGTCACAGTTACAGGGAACGGACAGCGGCCGGCAGGGGAAACGCCGTCGGCGTGGAGGGGCCAGCGGGGTAAATGCCGCCCTCAGCTAACGCTGCGCTATCAAGCCTTAAGCGAAAACTGCAGAGTAGTTACAGGACACGGGCATAAGATGGATGCTGAATATCACTTGATGGTCACAAAATCTCATGGGGATGGGCACCACGTAGTCTCATGGACACCCCTTAGACCCAAACGCTTAACGAAAGACGCTTCTTGCCAAAATACAAGCTCGACGAGGAAAAGCCAAAGCTGATGCGGGGGCAACTACTAAAATCTCAGTACGTGAGCAGGCATTACTTAAGATGGTGCGGTGGTTCTGCCGGGTTCGTCCAACCTGAGCAACGGGTTCTAACGCCTGTCCAGCAGCGTCCATGATCTCTCTCACGGCCTCCCACGTCAGAAACCTCCCCTGCCCAGGACCGCGTTTTGCATGTTCCACCCCTCCCCATCCCCGCAATGAAAATCAAACACAACAAATAAGCAGTCTACTTCATCTTCTTGGCCTCCAAAAGAAGCTTCCTTCCTCTGCTGAGCGTCGACACCAACATCCTCGTGCCGTTCCTCAAAAGCAAGCTGGTCCTCGGGTGCCCGTACTGCCAAAAGAAGACAAAACGATTATGCTCTTATAACGAGCTCCATCATCCTCTCCTTCAGGAAATCGAGTCCCGATTGCTACATACCAGAAGTTTGTGCAGTAGATGGCCGAGGCCAGCCCCGTAAATGAAGCACTCTGTGACCCTGCTTTCTCTTTTGGCCACAGCACCCGCCACTGGGGAGCCCCAAACCCCTTCGTGACTCCCTACGAAAACCAGATACAACTAGTTCAAAACATCTGGCAGGTGAGAGATGACCGACAAACACGTACAGCCCACCTTACCCTCAAACCAGCCAGAGAGCTGACTTCCTCCCCCACTGAACTCTCATCTTTGACAAATTCACCAAACAGAACAATGTTTACACTGAACAGAACAAAACCCTTACCCTCTGACACTCTGAAACGGGTTTGTGCACCCACAAAATATATATATTCATGATATCGACCCACGTACCACACTTCCTCAGGGTCAGCCCCACAAAGACAGGAAAACGCCCAATGCTCTCTCCATGGATACCCCGATGCTCCGCTCCCTTCTTTGCTGCTCCTGTCACGGGAAAACGCTGGGAATAAAAAAAGGTTCAGAGAAGCAAAACAATAAACAATAGGGAGAGGGACCAGCGCAAAGGAATAGAGAGAGGAAGAGATGAACAGGAAGGACAGACAACCCCATCCTGAGCACAGCCTCTGGGAGAGGGAAAGAGGAAACAGCAACCGTTATTACCGCAGATGAACCCTGACCAAAGCCTCCTTCCACAGGGGCTTCTGGACACACCGCTCCTTCCCCGCGCTACTGCTACGGGCCCCTGCGCCGAGGGGGAATCCAGTGCAGGCAGAGAGAGGCGGAGAAAGAACAAGTAGCCACAGGCTACAGGACAGAGAGAGGGAGGACTGAAAAGACGGGGAGGCAGGGAGCCACTCAGAGCGAGATGGAGAAAGAAGGTGCGGGGGGGCGCAAAAAAAAAAAAATATAAATTTTGCAGCAGGTAAGGAAAGAGAGGGGGCCAGGGGAGAGACAGGGAGGGCCCAGGACGCACAAGAGAGGCAACGGGGCCCCACTGGCCCAGGACTCACCGCGACTCTCGCTCTCAGCGCTGCTGGCACAATTTAGCCGTTCAGATGCTTCTTTCCCCTCCTCTCCTCCCTGCCTCTTCTGCAGCTCCAGACTCTAGGCCGACCTCCACCTAAAGAGGATACGTGGGTGTCTTACCGCTCTTACGAGATGAGGCTTCCTCGGCACGTAGCCTAGCTCACTCGTGCCCTACACGCCCGTACCCAACTCCGGGTTACGCGTACGGACCCTGCGGTGCACGTTGGTGGCCTGGCCCGCTGCGGACTATGAAGGGGGATCCTTCCTCCCTCACCTGCAGGGACAGGCTCTCTCTTGCCTGCAGCAGGAAGGCAGCTGGCAGCCAGAGCGCCTTCAGTTTCTTCTGCTTTACCTTTCGTTGGCGTCTCCAGCTTCAGCCGAGGCAGCTCCTGTCCACAGCCGGGAAGGGCTCTGTGTGTCCCTTTTCGCCCCGGCGCTGCGAGGATGGCAAAGCCGGGCAGAGAGAAGCCACGCAAGCCTGAGACGGCCGCAGTCGACGGCGTCCCCAGGGGAAGGACAGACAACCACGTCCTCAGCACGGTCTCTGGGAGAGGGAAAGAAGAAACAGCGACCGTCATTACCGTCCATCGACCCTGACCAAAGCCCCTCCTTGCGCAGGGGCTTCCGGACACACCGCCCCTTGCCCGCGCTACTGCTACGGGCCCCTGCGCCGAGGGGGAATCCAGTGCGCTTGAGGGCCGGCTCGCTGCCTTCACGACAGGGCCTGGGGGCGGCCAAGGGCTACGCAGCACGCTTCAGGGGAGGTGCCGGGGCTGGGGGCAGGCGCACGGGGCAAGGGGAGGCTGAGCGGGAGGCTGAGCGGGAGCTCCGGCGAGCCGGGGAGGCGGCCATCATCTGCGCCCTGGGCAGGGGGAAAAGGTCCTCCTCCTTTCCCTCTTCCCTTCTGTCAGCTCCCGGGGAACTCACCGCTTCTCGGGGAGCGGCCGCACCTGGAAGCCCCCAGAAATCGACACGAAGCCAACCCCAAAAATACACCGCGCCTACCGTACGCAGCACGGCCGCCCGGCACCCGAGCGCCGGAAGACCGCGCCTCCCGCCACGCCCCGGCGAACCACGTGACAGGGCCGGCAGCCACTGCGCCTGGACTACACCTCCCGGCATGCTCTGCGCCACAACACGGCCGCCCGGCAGCCGCGCCCCACAAGGACTACACCTCCCGGCATGCTCTGCGCCACAACACGGCCGCACGGCCACCCGGCAGGCGCAACACCACAGCTCCCGGCACGCCGCCAGCCCGCCCTCCCCGCTCTCGGACCCTACGGGCCACCGTCCCTCCCGCCGATGCACCCGGAAGCCCCACCGAGCCCTCAGCACAGCCTCGCTCTCCCCACCGCCCGCTCCGACCCGGCGCTGCCCCGCCGCAGCCCTCCTCGGGGCTTGACCCGGGACGCAGCGCTCCACCACCCAGCCCCCGCTCACCTCCACCCTCGCTACAGTCGCAGCCTGCTGACGCTCGGCCACAGCTCCGCTCCGCTCCGCCCTCGGCTCACACTGGCCCCCCGGAGCCGGGCACCACCCCTTTTCCAGGGAGGAGCCGGCACCGTCAGCCCCACCGCCCGCACCTGGGGCTCCTCCATCCAGACCCCGCCCACAGCTGAGGCGCAGCAGCAACGGGGGGCCCCCTCCCCTCACCCCCACAGTGCACCACCTCCTCCCCTGGGCTCCATCACAGCCCCTTGCCCCACGCAAAGGCAGCGCAAACGCAGCCCTGAGGGCAAACGAGAGGGCAGGTGTTTGTGCAGGCACCCACGTAACAAGTCCCAGGAGCCATTCGTGGGTCAGGGTCCCCAACGCTCCCCCTGCCCCAAGGCCACCTCGGCCGCCGTTGCCGCAGCCGCACAGAGCTGGTGTTGGCTGCGATAGTGCTCATTTTCTCCACAGTAGCTAGGAAGGGATACGTTTTGGATTTATGCTCAAAACATTAATAATGTAGAGATGTTTTCGTTCTTGCTGAGCACTGCTTCCACAGTCAGGGCCTCTTCTGGTTCTCTCAGTGCCCCACCAGCAAGTAGGCTGGGAGAGGACACAGCTGGGAAAGCTTTCCCAGCTAACTGACCAAAGGGATATTCCATACCATTTGACATCATGCTCAGCACACGCAGCTGGGGGAAGAAGGGGGAGTCCTTGGGGGGGGGGGGGGGGGGCGGCGGCTACGGCATTTCTCTCCCTAAGTAACCGTTACACATGACAGAGCCCTGCTTTCCCAGAGGTGGCTCAACACCTGCCCGCCGAAAAGGAGGAGTGAATTAATTCCTTGCTTTGCTTCCACGCACAGCTTTTGCTTTACCTATTAAACAGTCTTGATCTCAACCCATGATTTTTCTCACTCTTACCCTTCCAGCTCTCTCCCCCAGCCCACTGAGGGTGGAGCGAGCAAGCAGCTCCCTGGTGCAGAGTTGCCAGCTGGGGCTAAGCCACGGCACACGCTTGTCCCGGTTTGGCAGGGAACGGACCGTCCGTCGCCTGGCTCCTGGGGCGACGGGCTGCTGGGCAGAGGGGGAGGCCACCAAAGGTGAGGAGCAGGGCACGGGACAGTAGGAAGAGAGAAGAGAAGAGCGGCATCCGGCTGGACGGGGCGGGGGGGACGTGTGTGCGTGTAGTGAGAAGGCACGAGGCAGGGAACAGGACGGCCAGAGAAGGACAGGGAGCCTGACGGAGGTGGAGATAAAAGCAGCAGAGAGAGGGGAAGAGAGGCAGCAGAAAGAGGGAAGAGCAGGACACAGACCAACAAAGAAGGAAGAGGAGCAGGCTGGAGACGCACAAAGAACCTGGGGCAGGCAGCACGACAGCGAGGGAGGAAAGAAGAATAGGGGCAGGAAGCTGGACCGAGCGCGATGGAGAAAGACAAGATAAGCGACAAGAACAGGGCAGAAAGGGAAGAATGAAGCCACGGGGACAGGGAGCCGAGACAGCCAACGACAGAGGGAAGGGGCCAGGGAGGGAACACCACAAAACAAACCACGGGGCTACGTGGTACAGAGCACGAGAAGGCAGAGAATTAAGAATTAGGGACAGGGAGCCAGAAAAACAACAACAAAACAACACCCAAAACAAAGGGAGATGGGGAGCAAAAGGAATCGCAATGCGTACAGAAAGAAGAGAGAAACAATTCTAAAACAGGGTCACGGGGAAGCCAGACACAGCAAGATGGAGAAAGGACAAAAGCTACAGGCTACAGGGCAGAGAGGGAAGAATTAATGGATAGACACAGAGAGCTGGGCAGAAAGAGGTGGAGAAAGGCTGACGATCACACGGCCAACAGGGAAGAGAGAAGAGAGGGAGGAATTTTAAAAACAGGGGCAAGAAGCCAGAGAGAGGGAGAGAGAGGCAACACTAAAATGGGGACAAGCCACAGGGCGGCGAGGAGGGAACCGATGAATAAGAACAGGAGACCAAAGAGAACACAACGTAGAATGGAAAAAAGGAACAGCGGCCCAACAGGGAAGGAGGAATTAAAGATCAGGCACTGGGAGGCAGACAGAGACAAACGAAGAAACAAGTGGGAAAAAAAAAAACCAAAAACACAACAACAGCAATGGGCTACAAAGACAGAGAGAGCGGGAAGAAATAAAACATAGCAGCAAGGAGCTGCACAGAGAGAGATGAGGACAAACAAATAGCACGGGTCTACGTGACAGAGAACGTGGAATTAGAACACAGAGAGAGGGAGCGGGACAGAGAGAGAGGCCGAGAGAAAAATCTAGACGGGCTACAGCGGGCAGAGGCAGGAATTAAAACCTAGGGACAGGGAGCTGGACAGAGAGAGACGGAGATCACAGGGAACAGCGGCGGCTGCAGGAAGAACAGGAATTCACAAATAGGGCAAGGGAGCTCGACAGAGAAGAACTCAGAAAGGCAAGAACAGTAGCAGGGTACAGAGCAGACGAATTAAAAAGCGCGGCGGGAGCGTTGAGGCAGACAGAGAGATTAAGAAAAAAGTCACGGGCTACGTGGCAAAGCAGGAGGAATTCAGAAACGGGGATGGCAACCAAGGGAGAGTGAGCTGGTGAAGGATAACGGGCATTCAAAGTGAGGGACGGGGAGCTGGGAAAAGCGAGGCAGAGAAAAACAGAATCACAGAGAGAATCAAACAAAGCCAAAAAAGAAGAAACTGAACAACAGGAACAGGTGTAACCAAAGCGATGAAATCAACCAACCAGAGACGGTGTTCCATTACGGGAACATGGAGCGTACGAATCGGTGTGTCTGTCGATCTGCATTTTAGTCCCTAGGCGATCGTTAATGTCAACAGAACAACAGACAACGTGCTTCTGTCAGAAAAGGATGACAAAACGCGGTTTCGTGGAGCGGACTGAGAAAACTAGCCAAGAAGGTAAAAAGGTAATTCCGGCAGGGGGAGATCACGACCACCGACTCACAGACCACCACCGACCCAAGTAATACCACCTACTCAGAAGAGAACAACGGAAGAGGACAACCGAGCCTGCGCAGCGATTTACATACGGAACGAGCAAGTTTGTACCGATCAGCAGACAGGGCAATAATGAATATATATGAATACGTAAAATTTTTATCTACAAATTGTACGGGAAAGGTGTGTGAGGTACGCACGCCAGGAGGAGCGATCCCCCGTGCATCTGGCGCCGTGAATAAAGAATGCCTGCTCTTTAATACTAAATTGGCGTTGAGGAGTCGTTTCCGATTTTAACGCGTTTTTCGGTAACACAGGGAGTCAGACCAAGAGGGCCAGAGAAAGACAAAATACCGACAGGCTACAGGACAGAGCAGGAGGAATAAAAAAACGGAGCCAGAGCCAGGCAGAGAGAGGCGGAGATAGAAAAAGGAGCCACAGGCTACAGGACAGAGAAAGGGAGGACTGAAAAAGACGGGGAGGCAGGGAGCCACTCAGAGCGAGATGGAGAAAGAAGGTGCGGGGGGGGCCCAAAAGAAAAAATAAAATTTTGCAGCAGGTAAGGAAAGAGAGGGGGCCGGGGGAGAGACAGGGAGGGCCCAGGACGCACAAGAGAGGCAACGGGGCCCCACTGGCCCAGGACTCACCGCGACTCTCGCTCTCAGCGCTGCTGGCACAATTTAGCCGTTCAGATGCTTCTTTCCCATTCTCTCCTCCCTGCCTCTTCTGCAGCTCCAGACTCTAGGCCGTCCTCCACCTGAAGAGAACACATGGGTGTCTTACAGCTCTTACGAGATGAGGCTTCCTCGGCACGTAGCCTAGCTCGCTCGTGCTGGAGCTGGGAGCAGGCGCACTGGGCAAGGGGGGCCAGGGGAGGCTGAGGGGGAGCTCTGGTGAGCTGGAGAGTCGGCCATCTTCTGCACCCTGGGCAGGGGGAAAAGGTCATCATCCTCCTCCTCCTTTCCCTCTTCCCTTCTATCAGCTCCCAAGTAACTCCTAGGGCTGCCCTCACCCACTCGCCTTTAGCATACCAGAAGCCTGCCTCGGCGGGTCGTTTGAAGCTTCCCATCCCACCAGCCCCAGTAGTGCAGGCACACAAGGAGACACCCCTGCACCCACCAAAGGCGCTCGCTCACCTCGCCGGCAGCCCTAGGCCTCACCCGACACAGGGAATCGTGTCCGACACACCACCACGCTGCAGCAGGAGCGGAGGAGGCCTTTCCTTACCAGGAAGCAGCAACGAGCACGGCGGCATCACCTCGCAGGCACCGCAGCATCGCAGGGCTGTTACCTGCGGAGAGAGCAATGGGGATCACAGGGACGCCACCGCGCGTGCGCGGCTCCCGGGCTCAGTACCCAATTCTGGTCGCTGGGCAGCAGCATTATCTGAATTACTCTTCTCGATTAATACCATCCAGAAACCGTAACTTGGCTGCATCCACAGAGCTTCTATTCCTCTGCACCTTTCCCCCTCGCAGCCCCAGCAGCACCATTCATTGCCTCTGCACCAAACAGCAAAGCGTCTCGAGCATTTGTCCTTTCCTCTCGACCGCTTAAAAACGTCTGGTGCTTGCTACTGTCCATGCCACTGCCCCCCGCATGCCCGAGGGAGGAGAAGCAGCACAGCAAACCTGGGGAACAAGGTTGGGTTCCCCACCCCCGCAGAATAAGCCCCAGGAACTGCTGGTAGGCATGTGGCATCAGGGTTGTGATAGGGTTTTGTTTTGGTTTTCTTTTTTTCCCCGCCTTCTTTACATAATGTAATAATTGGGGTTGCTTTTCCAAACTACTGAGTTCTGTGGGGACTTTTTGTGCTTTTACCCTACAAAAAATGGTCATTTTCACTTTCGGTTTTGTGCATGAGAATGGTTGGTGGGTGCTTTTAGGTGGTTGTTCCTTCCCCACCACCACCCTTTTTTTCCTTTCCAGCTGCACAAATCCAGCTGGAGTTGGCTTTCCCAGAAGCCCCAAGTTGTTTTCTTTCCACCAGAATTCTTTCTGTTTTTTCACCCCCCATTGCAGACCCAGAGTAAGGGGTTTGAGGTATTTTTGTGCCCAGGCAGCAGCTCCCAGGCTGCATAAGCAGCCCCACAGGGGGAAGTCCCCGTTTGAGGGAATCGGTCCCAAATTGGGATGGGAAAGTGAAGAGAAGGAGAAAAAACCCTGAATAACCTGAAAAAGAACACCTACTCCAGCCCACCAAGCACCGGTCACCTTGCCTGACTCACCTCCAGGGCCCAGATCACGCTCGGCTCATCGCTTAGCGCCCTCGGATCACAAAAAAAAAAAAGAGTAAAACCCATAATGGAGCCCTATAGCCATCAGTCACATCTTCCCTCCAGTACTACACAGACTCACCTTCTTACAGCGCTCCCCTGGGCCCTCCTCCGTTGCCCTGCACGACTCATCCATCTGCACCTGGAAAAACAGCGTTACTGAACAAGTCACCTGGAGGCACAGCAACAGCTTAACCATTCCACAGCTCTTGTGCCCACGTAGGAATACCATCTAGAGCCCAACTACAGCCTGCCGTTAAAGGAAATGCATTAAATCAAACGTTAAGCCCTCGCACGTACAAGCCGGAACAGCAAAAACACCGCACGCTCGCACACCCAGGGCGCAGCCCGACGGAGGTCCACGCGCACCTCGCCGGTTTGATGCAGAGCCACCCAGCATCCCTGCGAGCACAGCTGCAGGCGCAACAGCAGTTTCACCTACACCCATCTCGGCGCGCAGCGCTTCTGAAGCTTTAAGCTGAAAGCCCTACCTTGACGCTTGGCCACACTAGAAGCGAGCCGTAGCTAGAACTCCACAGAAACACAGCAACACAAATTGCGCACCCACAGCGGCGACAGCTTCGCAGCTATTTAGACCTGGAACAACAGAGAAAAGTAAAACAGCTTCATCACCCGCACAGGAAAAGCAGCAGACGGAGACAAAGGGTCAGCATTCATAGCCCTTACAGAACACAGGCGTTCTCTCTCCTTCCATTCCTAAACCCATCTCTTAGGTCTAAATATCGCAGCCCTGCTGTGGCAATAGCGAGAGCAGGGAACAAGAGCCCTGCCGCCGGCCGTTTGTGCGGCAGGACACAAAAACAGAGGGACATGTTTTGCCACGCACAACCCTGAATCTCCTGAAAATTTATGTTTACTAAAAATAGCCATTGGGAACATATTCCCAAAAACATTCGGCAATGAAACTTTTATGTGTTTGACACCCGCACATTTTTTGGGAACTTGCTATTTGCTTCCTGGTTTTGCTGGTCTTCCCTCAGAAGTTCTACCTGCAGCCAAGTTATTCATTCCCACCCGCCCGACCGGTTCAAGCATTCACCTTCCTGGTATTACCAGCACATTGACACAGGCGAGCAACTTAACTGCTCTTCTAAAACTATCCAAATGACAATTACAGCCCTGAAAGAGGAGTGGAAGAGAAGAAAAGGAGAGATCAGGCAGCAAAAGTGCTCTGCAGGCTGCTGCCGGCCAACACTGCACTCTTTTGTTAAAGCCACCCCGCCCCCCCAAACGCAAACAAAAAAACCCCATGACTGTGGAATGCGTTTTTTTTCTTTTCAGTAGTCCTTTTGGAGCTCATCCCTGTCTCAGCATCTTGTCTTGTCAGAGCATGAAGTGCAGATGATCTGTATCCCGATGACATTTGCATGGGATGAATACATTTTCAGAAATAGACCAGATCCGTGAGACTCCTGTCACCTTTGTGGTTTTAACAATCGTAACTCAATTTTATTGACTGACACACTTATGAGAAAACTAATTAACTTTGAAACTTAGCCTCTCCTCGGGGAAAAAACATGTTAGACACCAAGTGAAACCGATAAACCGATTCAGAGCTCCGAACCACGATGGAGCCGGACAGAGCTGTTGTGACTTAGTTTGTATGATTAATTAATTGGTTAATAACTATTCTAAGCAGCGCAGAAAGAAGAGCTGGAACCCAAGAGGGTGCGCTGCGCTGGATCCAAAAAGCACCCTTCCTCAGAGACCCGCCTCAGGTGGCGAGTTCGCTCTGGTGCATGCCGGCCTCCCGAACTTCGGGGTCCGATGTGACCGGACCCCCACCTCCGGGGAGGGTCCTCGTACCCTGCCCAACCCCTGCTTTCCCCTGCAGCCCCCAATGCCCCCACCCCCCAGCCTGCACAAGCAGCCAAACCGGCTGCTGCTTTGGCCCCCAAACCAGCTCACTTTGGGACCGGTTCTGAGCCAAAAAGCCCAGCTGCTGAGCCTGTTCTCAAGTCCCAAAAATGCAGCACTTGACCTCTGCTCCTCAGCCCAAAACCACACCACTTAGTCCCCTCGCTCAGGCCCTCAAAACGCACGACTCGATCTGTTTTCAGGGCCCCGGCGTCAGCCACAGGAGCTGCTCTCAAGGCCCAGGAACAGAAGAGCTGTGCTCTCCCCGTTCAGGGACCAAACCAGCTGAGCCTGGCTGCGTCCCGGCCCCCTCCGCAGTCCCCACGGGCAACGCTCAGGGGCGCGGAGAGCGCAGCCACCCCACAGCCCTGCACCCCCACGGCCCACGCGGGCACTGTCGGGGAGGCCTTGGGAACTGAACTGCGCGGGCCCGGCCCCGCACCCCGGCGGGGCAGCCCAGCGCCGGCCTGGCAGCGCTTTCTTCCTGCTCTCGCAGGCCGCGTTTCCCCGGCAGCGCCGGGCCCGCACCCCAACCCCACAGGGGGCCGGGCCCAGCCCGCCTCCAGCAAACCGCGGCGGCAGCAGCCAGGGTCCTTGCCTGCCTCGCGGGCAGGGGGGGACCCGCCCGGCACCACAGGAGCCCCCGCCGGGGTCGCCGCCAGCCGCCCGACCCCGACGAGGAGCAGCCGAGAGCCGGGTGGGGCTGCCCTACTTCCCCACGGCCGGGCACGGGCTCGGCCCCAAAACACAACCACCGACCCACGAAAGCGCTCGGCCCGGGGCCACTGCTGCCCGCAACCCCCCCCCCCCCGGGGACTCCGCGGACCGGGAGACCCCCACAGCCGAAACCCGCCGACCCACAGCGCGCCCGGCCACGCGGCTCCTCACCTGCCCCCCGGCGCGGCTCCGGCTGCCCCACGGCCCGGCACGGAGCCGAACCCGCCACCGGACCATCCGCCGCCCCCCCAACGCTCCGGGATGGTTCTCGTCCCTTTTCGCTCTGACGCCTCGAGCCGAGCCGGCCCCGCTCCTCCGAGCTACTGGCGGTGCCCGCTCGGCTGCTCGGGGCCAGGCCCTGTTCTCGCCCAGCCGCGAGAAGCCGCCCCGGGGTCTCCTCGGTGCGTCAGCCCCGTGCCGTGCCGGAGCGGGGAGAGCCGGGTACGAGCGCGGAGCCCTGGGGCAGGGGTTTGCCCCAGTGCCGGCCGACTGTGTGGGGGTGTGTCGTCCCCCCCCGCCCCACGCGGGGGGCGCACACACGGTAACACCCGCGGGGCAGGGGCATCCCCGGGGAGCCGTGCAGCCGGGCTGCGCCGTAGGAGGGAAGGGTGATGTTGGTTTCCCATTTTCCCCGCAGCCTGATCCTCCCCCTCCCCCGTACTGAGTCGCCGCCACCCCCCGCCCACACCCTTCCCGCGCGTTACAGCCCGCGAAAAAAGCTTTTAACAACCCGATCGACAACACTCCCTTTATCCCTCTTCCAGCAGCAGCAGCGAGAGATTAAGCCAACTGCAGCAGAGAGGAAGAAGGCAAGGAGAGCCTTTTCAAGCAAGGGCAGGACAAAAATGCACGGCGTGGGACAGGCACAGGAGAGGCTGCATTATCTGGAAAGCACAACACCTCCCCAAACGGCAGAAAATAAGGAACGAATCGTTTCCAAGGAGCTGCAGCAAACGAATCACCTTTTTCTTTATTGCTCTCCTGCCCTTGTTATCCAAAGCGATAGGCTTCACCACCGGGCAGAAAATATCTGCCTAGATTTACACGGACAACCAGAAACAATCAAGCCACCCAGGAAAAGTTGACAGCAGAGGTATAACACATCAGCAGCTAAAACATTTGTTACGCAGCACAACTAGGCACTAAAACAAAGGCTTTCCAACACTGGAGGTCTAGAACAGGTAGACATTAGCACAGAAGCACAAGAGGCTCTGTCACCCTGCACAAATCTCCCCGAGCCTACACACGCACACGTTCAGAAGTTAGTTATCAGAAAACGCCCGACTGAGCCATTGCCACAGTCACCAGACTCACGACGTGATAACACGACATGACACACGAGGTGGGCTCAGAGTTTTAAGGCAAAAATACCTCCCCCGCCCCCCACCCGAGATCTTTCAGGCTCCAGACCTGCCATCTCCCCACACCAAACCTACCCGGCCAAAGTGCTTCAGGTGGCCCAAAACACAGTACACAGAAAATAGACGGTGAAAGCCCTACATTGTGCAAAAGCGAACGATGCCCGACCAGGCTTCTCTGCGGGGCCCGGGCCCGGCACGGAGCCCCCCCCCCCACCCCGGCCCGGGGTCGGGCCCGGGCCCGGCGCGGAGCCGCCCCCCCCCACCCCGGCCCGGGGTCGGGCCCGGGCCCGGCGCGGAGCCGCCCCCCCCCCACCCCGGCCCGGGGTCGGGCCCGGGCCCGGCGCGGAGCCGCCCCCCCCCCACCCCGGCCCGGGGTCGGGCCCGGGCCCGGCGCGGAGCCGCCCCCCCCCCACCCCCGCCCGGGGTCGGGCCCGGGCCCGGCGCGGAGCCGCCCCCCCCCACCCCGGCCCGGGGTCGGGCCCGGGCCCGGCGCGGAGCCGCCCCCCCCCACCCCGGCCCGGGGTCGGGCCCGGGCCCGGCGCGGAGCCGCCCCCCCCCCACCCCGGCGTCGGGCCCGGGCCCGGCGCGGAGCCGCCCCCCCCCCACCCCGGCCCGGGGTCGGGCCCGGGCCCGGCGCGGAGCCGGCCCCCCCCCCACCCCGGCCCGGGGTCGGGCCCGGGCCCGGCGCGGAGCCGCCCCCCCCCCACCCCGGCCCGGGGTCGGGCCCGGGCCCGGCGCGGAGCCGCCCCCCCCCCACCCCGGCCCGGGGTCGGGCCCGGGCCCGGCGCGGAGCCGCCCCCCCCCCACCCCGGCCCGGGGTCGGGCCCGGGCCCGGCGCGGAGCCGCCCCCCCCCCACCCCGGCCCGGGGTCGGGCCCGGGCCCGGCGCGGAGCCGCCCCCCCCCCACCCCGGCCCGGGGTCGGGCCCGGGCCCGGCGCGGAGCCGCCCCCCCCCACCCCGGCCCGGCGCGGGCCCGGGCCCGGCGCGGAGCCGCCCCCCCCCACCCCGGCCCGGCGCGGGCCCGGGCCCGGCGCGGAGCCGCCCCCCCCCCCCGGCCCGGGCCCGGGCCCGGGCCCGGCGCGGAGCCGCCCCCCCCCCCCGGCCCGGGGCCCGGGCCCGGGCCCGGCGCGGAGCCGCCCCCCCCCCACCCCGGCCCGGGCCCGGGCCCGGCGCGGAGCCGCCCCCCCCCCCACCCCGGCCCGGGGTCGGGCCCGGCACGGAGCCGCCCCCCCCCCCCACCCCGGCCCGGGGTCGGGCCCGGCACGGAGCCGCCCCCCCCCCACCCCGGCCCGGGGTCGGGCCCGGCACGGAGCCGCCCCCCCCCCACCCCGGCCCGGGGTCGGGCCCGGCACGGAGCCTCCACCGCTGCCCGAACTCACTCAGCAGCGCTCTCCGGCCCCTGGCCACGGCCGCGCTGCTCTCCCAGGCGGCTGCCGCAGGCGAGGGTCGGGCGCTGCCAGGCCTCCAGGAGTCCTGAGGAGCTGGCGGCCACCGCAGGGGATGGCTGCCTGCGGTCGGACTGCCGCGGTGCTCCCCGCCTAGCTCCGAGCAGTCTCCGCCGGCCACGGGCTTCCCACGCCGGGCCGCAGAGGGGCCCCGGCACCGCAAAGAGACGCCTCGCGGCGCAGCCGCCCCACGCACCCCTCCCACCTCCGCTCCGCCGCGCTGCGCCACCGGAAGCCGGAGCCCCGCGGGGCGGCCCTTAGAGGGCGGCCGGAAGGACCGGCCCCCACCGGCCCCTCCCCCGCGCCGGACCGCCCCCGCGCCCAGCCGTTGAGCGCCAGCGCCCCCTGCTGGCCGGGCCGCGCTCAGCTCGCGAGGGCGCCGTGGGCCGGGCGGGGGGGGACGCGCCGGCTCGGGGCCAGCTCCTTTCGGGGCGAGCGAGCGAGCGGGAAACCCCTGCGGGCCCCGGTCACGGCCGGGCAGAGCCGCGCGCCCTCCGAGAGCTGCTCAACGGGGCTGCCCCTCGTGACACATACCGAGCCGTCCGCGACGGGAGCGAGCAGAGGAGGAAGGGGCCGGCGGCCGCGGGGCCCTGGCCGCAGGCACGGCGGGGGGTGGGGGGCTGGGGCCCGGGGGGCCGCCCTGCTGGGTCACTGCCCTGCGCCGCACCGCGCTGGGGGCTGGGGCCCGACCGGCGCCGGGGGACCGGGGGCAGCCACGAGCAGAGGGCCTGAGCTTAGCCACGGCCAGCAGAACACCCCGAAGCGTGAGACGCTGCAAGGCCAAGGTGGTCCTTGGCAATGGGGGCGCCTGGGCTCGGCCTCCGCCTTACCCGTCCTGGGTCTGCGTGGCGTTCCAGGGGAATGGTGTTTTCCTTGTGCGGAAGGTGGGCTGGCCGGTCGGCCGTGCCCCGGCCGTTACCGATACTGCCAAAGGCGCTCGCACGCTCTGGCCCATTACTGCTGCGGTGCCGCGCTGTAGCAGAAAGAAGAGGTGTTGTGTTATCTCACAAAAAGCCTCCTATGGTCAGTTGAAGAAATAACCTCTTTCCGTGGCACTGACTCTTTTCGTACAGTCCATAGCCGGCTTTCGGCTTTTGTCTTTACAGCATTCAGTTTGCTTTCTGCCAAGCTTTCTACCTGCTGTGAAACATTTGGATGGTTTTTTCTTTTTGGTTTTTTTTCCCCCTACTTGCTCCACAACTCCCACACCAACCACCCAGCGCGGCTCGCCTTTCAGCCCCCAGACCGAGGAGCCTTGCCCTGGGACGGCCCTTACATGTCAGCAGAGTTGTTCCAGCTCTCACCCTGTCCCTACCCAGCTGAGGACGTCTGTGTCCGTGGGAGGCACCCAGAAACTCCCCTGCTGCGTGGCAGTCCCCTGCCCCGTCAGAGAAAACTGCGGCAATATCGGCTAAGTTTAAAAGCGTCGTCAGGAGGTGCAGAATATGTAAATAAAGCGGCGGTTGGCTGCCGGGTATGGGTGCAATATAAATACATTTTGTTTATAGGCCTTCGTGCCTATTCAGCGTTGAACGGCACCGCAGCCCACCCAGCCCGGGGCTCGGAGAAGGGTCTCTCCAAGGGCACAACCTAAGACAGCGCAGGAAGCCCAGCTGCCACGCTCCCAGTCGCTACGGGACGCTCGCTTACAGTTACACTAACGAGGGTACGGATGAGGCTGGAACTAGCAGAAATGCTGACTCTTCTGGCCTTTTATTTGTGGAAGGTACAGCGCGCGAGCCTCGGCGGCTCACAGGAGAAGCGTGCAGTGCTGCCTGACTCTCATTCTCAGCTCACGTACTACTGCCAAAGCTCCTGCCCTGTGCTGTGCCAGATGCCGGCTGGCGTGAGCGCCTGGGCTCCTGAGGGACCCCCTTGTCCTGAGAGCCAGAAGTACTCACTTCCCTTTGCATGAGGCCTGTAGGAGATATACCCTGCAATTTTAAAAATCTGTATCAAACGTGGCAGACTCAAAAGAGGGCATTTTTAAAAAGGCAGGTTTGTTTTCTTTTTTAACTTTACGATCTACAGCCTAGCAAAGAGCTCCCTTTCAGTGTCAGTCGCTTGGCTTTCTCCCCTACTGACGAGGTCCCAGCCTCCCGGTGAGATCTCACTGGAGATATTCTCAGTTTCCCTCGAGTACGTGGCTGCCCTGGCCCGAGGCCAGCGAAGAAGCTGACTTTGCCCGTGCCTGAATCAGCAACACGTCCAGCAGGCGACTTGCAGAGCCCAGGGAACCCTCGTAAAGAGGTTTGGGGGTGGGGCGCGCCACATCTGCGGCATCGGCCGTGGGAAAGGACCGGCGCAGTAAAACAGGTGGGTGAAACCGCGGCGCGCGCCAATACGTGCTGCTGCCTGGGGCATCGCTTTGCTGCGGGTCAAGTCAGATGCTCTCTGTAAGAGCGAGTCAGGGTAAAGGCAGCAGCAGATTTCTTTTCTGCTCATTTTAACAAAGGCTGGACGGAGCCCATAGAGGAAGGCACTACGCGTCTTGCTGGGTTTGTTTCCCGGCCTTCTCGTAAGCTGTCGCGGAAACTTGCACGAGGAAAGCCTGTGCAAGCTGATGATGACAGCCACACACGGTTGAAGAGGGAGCAGATGGTGAGAGCAGAGGTACGCGCTCAGGCTGTGCGCTGGAAGCTAATGCTAATGCTGCAAAATAAAGAGTGGATTTTCTTTTTTGGGTTTAGGTGAGCGCTAAACATTACATGTGCGTGTGTGCGTGTGTCTCTCGCAGGTTTTTGTCATACACCCCACCCTCCCACCCCAAAAAAACAACCCACACATGCCACGCGTTAAACAGTGGTTTTCCATTGTACTTAGACGTGCTTACATAGGTGTGTTGGTTTGTTACTTTTTTTAATGCAGAAACAGCAATACGATAGATTTAATACAGCTAGCAGTTAGACGGGTGTAGCTTTAGAGCGTCGGCTGTTTACAAAGCAACCGCACACCTTCTTTAACTCACAGTTTAAACAAATGAACTTGCAGTGCATCACACGTGCTTTGTACAGTCACGTTCCACACGGCAGGTCAGATGCTTCACCCTGCCTTGTCCTTGTTCCCCTGACTCCGATGGGACCGCCGAGGCCATCCTGGGGACAGCGCCGCTTTCTAGCAGCTGGGTTGCTTGCCTGGACGCCCCACAGACAAACAGTCATTTCCCCACTGAACCTCTTCTCAAATATTTTCCTACCCCTGCAGGCCCCACGTCCTTTGGTTCATATTTCCTTTTTTCCGGGCTTTATGCACAGGACCGATGATTTCCAGAAATAGAAACAGAGGCTGATTCAGTCCAGGCTAAACATTCTCTGACCTAAACCAAACTGCCTTCGAAGAGATAGCTGTACTGTAGGCACCACCTCGGGAACAGAAGTTGCCCTGTCATAAAAAAAAAAAAAAAAAAAGAAGGAAAACAAGGCATTTCAGGCTGAGGAGGCTGAACGGTGTGCTGGGGGCGGTGGGGAGTTGGAAAGAAACAGTTCAGACGATCAGAGCGAGCTTAGCGTTGCAAAGCGTGCCATTATTTTTAATTTGGCAGTCAGAAGAAAATAGATTCCGACACTGATTTCCTGTGTGCTGCGGGAGTTCTCGCCTCAGCATTCCTGTGCACCATTTTACTTTTGTGTCCCGTCTGCTTTGCTTTTGCGCTGTAGCTCTCCGGTTCTAGCTACGCTTCCCACCACCCCCGTTACTCTTTGACAAGCCCAGCTCTCACTGCGCTTCCCTTCCCGTATGCGCGTGCAGGGAAAAGCCCGCGCGTCTGCCACTACAGGACACGCTCTGGGAGGCAGGAGAGATGACGACGCTCCCTGACAGAGGACACAGCTGAGGGGCGGTCCGCCGGGGCTGGGGAGATGGCAGCACCTTCCCTCAGCTGCCCCATCCGAGCACGGGTGCAGGTGAGCGCTGAGGAGAGACAAGCAGGCAGGAGCCGCAGAGCGAGAGAGAAAATAAAATTCACGGGTGGGTGCTACTTACGTCTCATTTGTAGCGCAAGGGATGAATTCTCAGCACATTCTTGGAGCTGCCCCTTTGGGACTCACGGAGAAGAGGGAGGTTGGCCACGCGGTGCAGCCCAGCTCTGCTTCCCCTAAATGGTTTTACTGTTCAGGTGTTGCCCTAATCTGGCCGGTACCCCTGCAAAGAGTTTGGGATTTCTGCTGCCTCTCCGGGCCAGCCGCAGACCCTGACTTCATCGCAGCGAATGACCCTGCACTCCTCAGAGCGGTTGCCGAGTCACATCCCGCTGCCTTCCCTGCAGAACTGGAGACCCTTTTTCAGCCCTTGCCCCCTCTTCTCTCAGCTCGTTGCCCATCCCTTTTTCAGGGCCAGCACCGATCCTGCCTCCAGCTCGCCCTGTCTCCACCTGCGAGCGCCCAACACGAGCTAAATGTCTCCTCAAGGATGCACGGAAGAGACGCGCAGGCAACCCAGCACAGACCCCCTGCAAACATCTTCTTTCCATTTTCTTTCCTCTCCTGACACGAAGAGATGACTTAGGAAAAGCGTACTGCTCGCATTTCACCTGCACTGCTTCTACTTTCACTTTCGCTCTCCTTGGCAGTAATTAATAGCAGTGGTTGGGGAGGGCTGGGGCATTCCCCCAAAGCGGCTGCAGTTACATCCGGGCGGTTGTGGCACTCCATTAGCTTTGTCATTTTAAATCTAAATCTTCTGGAATTGTTAGTTCTCGTCAGGAATCACCCGCACCTGCAAATTTTCTTAATGCCTACGCTTGAACCCAGCCACTGTTTAACAGCTCACCTTTATTTCTGTTCATTTAAGAATCTAAAGCTTCGTTTACTGCTTGGGTTGGAAGCAGGAGCTGTCGCTGCCTCTGAACTTTCTAACAGCCCTGTTACAATTTCAGTATTACCCACTCCCAATTTAGCTTTCCAGTTCAATTTTCATTGTAGATTCTAAAACTGTCCTTATTTTGTTTCTGATCAGGAGTCATTAATGCCTGCAGTTGATGTAATAACGGCTGTATTTAGATTGAGCTATTAATGACTCGCAACTCTATTTATGGCATAAAAAAGGACTGCCTTTATTTTTTTTTTAATTACAGATTAGGAATAATGACTGCCTGGTTTGCTCAGTAATAGCTGCGATTAAATTTAGTCACGACTCCTCCCTAAATAAAATGTATTTATTTGCACTCTAACAATTTAACCTTCCCTTTACCGGTCAGGGGCACCGACAAGTGCCCGTGCGTACCTCCGCTCCCCCTGCGCCGGCTCCCCAGGGAACAGCCTCTTACCCTGACCAGAGCCTGCAGCGGCCCGTTGTCGTCCCAGCTCCTCGCCCTCGAGAAAGCGGCCACCTGAAGCGGCAGCAGATCCGCTGCTGCCCAAAGGGGACGGAAATGGCGTGGGGTAAATGATAATATGAAATGATAAATGAATGAAATGATCTCACAAGGGGGAAGAAAACCAGCAAAGCAAAAAACAAACCCCAAACAGAACACCATACCACTAAACCGTCTCACCGCCCCCTCAGCGCCCGAAACAACATCCCGGGAGAAAAAAAGCACAGCAGGCCACAAGGGACCTTTCTAGTACAGATGCTGCCAAAGAGTGCCAAGCTCTGGAATCCTTACCTCAGGCAACGCCTCCGCTTCTCTAAACGCCAGAGCACGCCTGCCCGGGGGGCTGAGACAGCCCCAAAGCTGCGACCGCCCGAGGGAACACGGGAGCACCGACGGCAGAGAAGCCCAGGGGCAGCAAGAGCTGCCCGAGCCCCGGCTGGGGCTCTTCGACCCCCGGGCCCCGCCCCCGCCCTTCCCACAGCGCCCCGCAAAAGGGGCGGGCCGAGCCCACCCGAGGGATGAAGGCTGGCAGGGTGGCAGCAGAGAGCAAAGTGCACCGCACAGCACCAAAGTGGGTGGGTGGGGCCAGGTGGGTCAGACATCAGACGGCCCGCCTGCCCATCGCCGGGGGCAGGGCCCGTTGCTAAGAGCGTGGCGAGGGGTATCAGGACCGCCCTCAACGGGCTATCGCAAGGGGTCAACACCTGTCGCTAGGGGCTGTGCCTACACGGTTCCGGCCCCCACGGTGACGTCACCACGTAGCGTGCGGGGGGTCACTAAGTGGCGTGGAGAAGTGAGCGCGGCAAAATGTCGCTACAGCCCGTGCACGGCTGCTGGCTGCAGTACCGCAGTTTGGTCGCACGGTGGCAGCAGAGAGCTAAAAGGTCGCCACTGCGCATGCGCGGCTGCCCACCTGCGGTACGAGGGTTTGGGCGCTTGGTGGAAGTAGGGGGCAGAAAATAAAGCGCCACCGCGCATACGGAACTGCCTGGCTGCAGTACCGGCATCTGCTTGCACGGTGGGAGCAGCGACCAGAGGAAAACTTCAGCCTGGGGAACGGGCAGCTTCCCGTCTGCAGTACCCGGTTTTGATCGACCGGTGACTGCCGCGATCGGGTAAGGGGCGGGTGGAAATCTCTACCAGGGTAGCGCAGCTCCCGCCTGCAGTCCCGGGGTTCGGTCGCTTGGTGGAAGCAGCGAGCAGAATACAAAGGGTGGCCACTGCGCATGCGCGGCTGCCCACCTGCAGTACCGCTGTTTGGTCGCACGGTGGCAGCAGAGAGCAGAAAGAGGCGCCACTGCGCATGCGCGGCTGCCCACCTGCAGTACCGCTGTTTGGTCGCACGGTGGCAGCAGAGAGCAGAAAAAGGCGCCACTGCGCATGCGCGACTACCCACCTGCCCTACCTCGGTCTGATCGCACGGTGGCAGCAGAGAGCAGAAAGAGACGCCACTGCGCATGTGCGACTACCCACCTGCAGTACTGCTGTTTGATCGCACGGTGGCAGCAGAGAGCACGAAGAGACGCCACTGCGCATGCGCGGCTACCCACCTGCAGTACCGCGGTCTGGTCGCACGGTGGCAGCAGAGAGCAAAAAGGCGCCACTGCGCATGCGCGGCTGCCCACCTGCAGTACCTCGGTCTGATCGCGCGGTGGCAGCAGAGAGCAGAAAGAGGCGCTACTGCGCATGCGCGGCCGTCCACCTGCATTACCGCGGTTTGGTCGCACGGTGGCAGCAGAGAGCAGAAAGAGACGCCACTGCGCATGCGCGGCTACCCACCTGCAGTACTGCTCTTTGATCGCACGGTGGCAGCAGCGAGCACAAAAAGACACCACTGCGCATGCGCGGCTGCCCACCTGCAGTACCTCGGTCTGGTCGCACGGTGGCAGCAGAGAGCAGAAAGGCGCCACTGCGCATGCGCGGCCGCCCACCTGCAGTACCGCGGTCTGATCGCACGGTGGCAGCAGAATGCAGAAAGAGACGCCACTGCGCATGCGCGGATACCCACCTGCAGTACCCGGGTTTGATCGCACGGTGGCAGCAGAGAGCATGAAGAGACGCCACTGCACATGCGCGGCCGCCCACCTGCAGTACCCGGGTTTGATCGCACGGTGGCAGCAGCGAGCAGAAAAGGCGCCACTGCGCATGCGCGGCTGCCCACCTGCACTGCGAGCGCTTGGGCGGTCGGTGGAAGCAGGGGCAGAAAGTAAAGCGCCACTGTGCATACGGAACTGCCTGGCTGCAGTACCGGCATCTGCTTGCACGGTGGCAGCAGCGACCAGCGAAAAAACTTCACCCTCGGGAACGGGCGGCTGCCCGTCTGCAGTACCCGGTTTTGAGCGCTCGGTGACTGCCGCGAGCAGGGTAGCGCAGCTCCCCCCCCGTGCTGTTCCGCGGTTCGGTCGCTCGGTGGCAGCAGCGAGCACAAAAAGGCGCCACTGCGCATGCGCGGCTGCCCACCTGCAGTACCGCTGTCTGATCGCACGGTGGCAACAGAGAGCAGAAAGAGGCGCCACTGCGCATGCGCGGCCGCCCACCTGCAGTACCGCGGTTTGATCGCTCGGTGGCAGCAGCGAGCACAAAAAGGCGCCACTGCGCATGCGCGGCTGCCCACATGCACTACGAGGGCTTGGGCGGTCGGTGGAAGCAGGAGCAGAAAGTAAAGCGCCACTGTGCATACGGAACTGCCTGGCTGCAGTACCGGCATCTGCTTGCACGGTGGCAGCAGCGACCAGCGAAAAAACTTCACCCTCGGGAACGGGCGGCTGCCCGTCTGCAGTACCCGGTTTTGAGCGCTCAGTGACTGCCGCGAGCAGGGTAGCGCAGCTGGCCCCCGCTGTTCCGCGGTTCGGTCGCTCGGTGGCAGCAGCGAGCAGTGACACATCGTCGCCACTGCGCATGCGTTTGTTCTGGGTGCGGTACCGCACTTTGGCCGCACGGTGGCAGCAGGGTCCACCATCGCCACTCCGCATGCGCGATTCCCGGCTGCCGTAGCACAGCACGGCGGCAGCGGCACGACGTCCGTGACTCTTCTCTGGGGCAAGACCCGCGCCGGCTCTGGGTCACGTTCGCCGGGATAACGGAACTGTTACTGCGTGCGCAGAGCTCATGTTTCTCTGCACCTTCCCCACTCCCGCAGCCCCAGCAGTGTCAGTCGTTGCCTCCGCACCGCCCACCACCAAAGTGCCTCGAGCATTTTAGTCCTTCCGTCTCGACTGCTTTAAAAATCAGGTGGCCGTTACCGTCCTCCCTCCTGCCCCACTCACCCCCACCCCACGCCCTAGGGAGGAGAAGCAGCACAAACGACCTGGGGAGAAAGGTCCCCTTTCCCACCCCCCACCCCCCCCGGAGTGAGCCCCATCAGTTGCTGTAGGCCTGCGGCATCAGGGCTGTGACAGGGAGAGCAGCAAGTCAACAGGTCCTAGAGGGTTAAAGAAGAAAATCAATCAGGGGAACACAGCTGCCCTTCCGAAGGCAGGCTGCCTGGGGTGAGGGGGGCAGCTGTGCGTCAGGGCACAGGGCAGCCAGGCAGACCAGGTGCCAGTGGCTGACCTGCAAAGGACTTGTGCACTGCTGAGCCTTGGGCTTCGTTGGCTTGGCAGCGCCTCGCCTCGCCTCTGCACTGCCAGGACCCTGCTCTGCTCATCCTGCGTAAGCATAAGGCTTCAGCGAGCACAGAACAGGAGGCCAGGGAGAGGGAGGACGTCACCGGGGGAAAAAAAGTCATGCGGGGGGGCCGTGTCAGGGGAAAGCGTTTGGGAGGGCACAGACACACGCAGAGGGAGGGCGGGGGAGGAGGCGGACACCGCTGGACAGGGGCATGTCTGGGCAGACACGCCATGGGGAACATGCATGGGGATGACTGACACCAGGGGGTCCCCCCAGGATAATCCACAACGGGCAACTCACCTGGGCTAACCTGCAGCAGATGATCCGCTCCAGATAACTGACCCGCTCCGGAGAATCCATTCCAGAGAAGCCCCAGCAATGCCCCTCAAACTGCCGGTGTTTCACCCCAAATTTTCCCCAGTTTAGGGTTTTCGGTGGGTTTATTTAGTTTTGGTGATTTCCGGTTGGATGGTTTGGCTTTTTTTGTTGTTGTTCGGGTTACTTTGGTTTTGTCCGTTTGGGGTTTTTTTTTTTTGCTTTTCCATAAGGTAAAAGTTGGGATTGCTTTTCCAAACGGTTCACTTCCGGGTTTTTTTCACCCTTTCCACAACATTGAAATTGGCGATTTTTTGCTTTTGTGCATGAGAATGGTTAGCAGGGTTCCGCCCCCCCACCCCCGCTTTTTCTACCCCCCTCCTTTCCAACTGCACAAACCCAGCAGGAGTGGGCTTTCCCAAGAGCCCCGAATTGTTTTCTTTCCCCCAAACCTGTTTGGGGTTTTTCACCCCCCATTGCAGACCCAGACTCAGGGACTTTGGAGTGTGTGTCTGCCCTGGCAGCAGCTCCCAGGCTGCCTACGCAGCCCCAGAGGGGAAAGTCCCCATTTGGGGGAATCGGCCCCAAATCGGGATGGGAGAAGGAGAACGGGGAAGGGGCAGCATTTGAAAGCGCTTTTGTGCCTTCAGTTGATTGGGGGGTGGGCTGTGTGTCTAATTTTTAAATCTTCTCTATAAACATCTCTATCAACGTGGTTTCTTTGCATTTTAAAACCTTACATAGCATAGACATTTGCACTATGTGTCTACTTACACATCCTTACGGAGTACATCTATATTTTATATACACTATCTGTTTTACATTTACATACAACATCTGTTTAGACTTAGCTATTATATTTACACTTACACCTATTTAGGCTATTTACACTTACACAGAATATCTCTTTACACATACCTGTTTAGACTTCCATATTAACACGTACATGAAACAGCTATTTAGGCTAGCTATCTGCTTACTTACCCTTTGACACTTCAATCTTTTTCGACTTCTCTATTTAGACATCTACTTACAGTTATACCTCGGCTTATTTCACTCTATATAACCTCTATTTAGATTACAAATCTACTTAGACTATGTAACACACACTAAGCGTAGATGCTCGCTCTAGTCAGACTTTCTTCTGCTTTGAATTCCTTCATCTATCCTTTTCACTTTAAACTCCTTTATTTTTTGATCTAGATATATAGACGGTCGAGTTACTTTTGTGTTTTAAAACCCTGCATCTCGATGCAGAATTTTTGTATCCCGAAATCCGTTATATAATATAGGAGAGATAAGTTCTTATCTCAAAATCCCTTTATGCATCTATAAATTAATATTACACATGTCAATATATATAAGAGGTTTTTGTAATAGCCCCCCTGAATTTTCAGGCATTTTGGGGCTGTAACCCCCCTTTTTGGGGGGGAACCCCTACATGACGCCCCCACTCACCTGTTCCTCTGACGCATTATCAGCTCCCCCAGTGACACCGGGGCACCCCACATGACATCATCACACCCCCCCCAGGACTCCCCCAATTTTATTCACCCCCAAGAAGGGCACTAAACAAGGGAACCTGCTCCAACCTGCAGCTCATTACTTTAATAGTGCCATTTACAAAGGTACACGCACACCCCTCCCACACCCCCCAGAAAAGGGGGAGCTCTGCTAAAATCTAAAAGGTGGGGCAGCCCCCCCAAACAGCTGCAGCCCCCCCCAGCCCCTGTCCGCAGGCTGGCGGCTGCCCCACGGCAGAGCAGGAGCGTGCCAGAGGACGGTGTCACGTCTCTCTCGGGCTCCGCTCGGACATGTTCCCGCACTGGGACGGGCTCCCCGGGGTGACAAACAGCCCCGGTCCCTGGGGGCCCCGACTCTCCCCACCGGGCAGCCCTCGCGGCCGCACCTGCGGGGCACCCGCTGGAGACAGAGCCAGGAGCCTCCAGGCAGAGGGATGGCCCCTTACCTTCACCACGCTTAACAACCGGCAGGCATCTCTTGAGCATCACGAGACACTTAGACGACATCTGAAAAACAGAAATCCCAAACTATATTTCAGCACGTTAATAAAATAGCACAGAAGAAAATGGAGGAGCTCAGTCAGCATAAGGGGTAGGAAGGAAATTGAGCCGCAGCAAGATTCCAGGCAAACGGGTCACGTCAAAACACAACACATCCTTTAAAAGCTAGAGTGATTGGAACGCTTGAAAACGGTATTAAGACTAACCGATACCATTTTGAACAGATCCTTCGCGTAACACTGAACGCTCTGGCTGGTGCTGGAAAACGTCACATCCCTTCCTTACGGCACCGCTGCGGGGAGATAACCCCGTGAGGCTGCGGGGCAAAGTTGTACCGGAACCGGAACCTCCGCTTACAGACCCACCGCAGCAGCTACAGCCCTCGCCCTGCCGCCGCACGTCTTGCTGCCTGGCTCCACGAAGCCTGAAGTGAAGCGTGTCAAACTTGAAAGAGTAACGTAAAAAATTAAGAATAAATCTCAGTAATTCACTTTGTGCTGAGAAGGCGGGCGCGTGTTTACGCGCATCCAATATGAGCGTCTAGGCTCTAAAAGCTTTCCATTTTCCTTCTGCGTTCATTCAACTCGCACAGCCGTTCACGCCCGCCATAAGATTATCTATCTCCAAAATACACAGCAGCAACGTGACTGGGGGGTTTTGGCGCGTTACGGAGTCGGGAGGGACGTCCGCCCGGCTGCCCCGCCCAAGAGATGCTGCTGAACTGCCAGGGAACCGCGCGTCGAAAGCGAGACTGAAATAAAATACTTAAGAGCGCTCCCTCAAAATACCGGCAGGAAACACCCCCCCACAACATTCAGTCGCCCCTCATTAAATATTTACAACAAATACCTACCTGCTTAAGTACACCTAACAAATCGTACCCTACATCTGCTTGGCAGTTACAGCTGAAAGAGCGCAAGTCACGTCGTAAATCAGACGATGTTAGCTTTTTTTTAAACTTTCATTTATGACGGAAGAATCGGTGAGTGAAGAGATCCCCGATACAGTTTTACTTTTTTTGGGGGGAAAAAAATAATACCACAACAAAAAACCACACAAATCAAATCCCCTGTGTTGCAATACATGGGGCTACCAAGAAGGACCGGCAGACCTGCTAATGCGTTCGGCTGTACCGAAGCATGCAGGGGAACCGCATTTTATGGTATCTCGACTGTTACAACTGAGAACCCAAGCACTACCAATGCCATCAACCTTTGGAGTATGTGCTGTGCTTGGATCTCCGCAAGGACCATGGATTTTTTTATCTTTAAAAAAAAGCAATACTTTGCAAGTCTTGTGCTGATGAGTTCTGCTGACAAAGACACTGTCTCTAAGATGCACTCTGATGGCAAGTTCATAGAATGCAACCTCACTGAATAAGAAATATCTCAATTCTTCAAAATCTCTTCCTAACAAAAGTCACACCGTGGGGCTTTCAGATGGGTCAGATTATGCATCCTTTCACAACAAGAAACACACCAGCTAACCAGGATATTCTTGCAGTGGCCAGGTGCCTCTTCATCATGTAAAAAAGGAAAAAACCCAGAGCCAGCAATAAGTATCACACAGGTCAACACAGATCTCTTCCAGAGCACCCCCCTCATCAAAACGAACATGCCCATCGGCTCACCTGCTCTGCACAGATTCCAGCATCACACCCCGCTTCCGTCATCGCTTGTGGCACCAAACGTATCAACACACAGTAAACTACCGTTACGCTCGTGAGAAATCACCGCCCCGTGACTTCCTCATTACTACCCAGCTCACTTCTAATGCTCATACGCCGTTCCAAAGACGGCCCACGTGTTACCTACAAAACTGAAGAGCTCGACGACGGACCACAGCATTCTCTGGTCTTAGATGCTGGCCGCTGCCCCACCTTCTCAGACCTCTCATAGGCGTGCGGCAGCAGCACTCCGAGCCTGCCAGCGGCACCTGCAAAAAGCCAAGCGAAAAGGCACCTCCTGAGATGCTGCCCGATGCCACAGCCTGCCCGCACCGATCCCCGTCTCGCACCCCTTTCCCTCGACAGCCTCCCACCCGGCCTACGTCACTTGCAGCTGAACACGGCACCTCGCCCGCCGTCCGTAACACCCAAACGACACGCGTTGCTTATAACTTCACCAGCAACACAACACCTCAGAAAAGAGCTGCTACTTCAGCCCACCAATCACCACTCGCCTTGCTCGACTTGCCTCCTTTGCTCATTGCTACGCTACTTCAAACCCGAAACAAAAGACAAATGCAAGGAGCAACGGAGTCATAGAGCCATCGGTCACATCTTCCCTCTATATACACCACGCACCAACTCACCCGCTTACATCGGTCCCCTCAGTTCCCCTCCGTCGCCCTGCACGACTCGTCCCTCGGCATCTCCAAAACCAATACGAAACAAGTCGCCTGGTTGCACAGCAGTACCTTAACTGTTCCTGAACACCGACTATAACCTGCCATTAAAAACAAACATATGACATCAAACATGAAGCCCTACGCACGTACAAGCTTGAACACCCTGCAGAGGTAATCTGCTCAGCTGAACTCTAGCTGCCTCTCCCAGATAGCCGCGGTCACGGCCTCCGAGCCCACAAAACGTCACGGTGATTACGGTCCTTGCCTGCTGAGGAGGGCCACTCCATCCGAGATGACGGTACCACCTTTCCCCCAACAGCCTTAGCATAGCAACAGATGAACCCTAAGCTCTCATCGCTGTGCCACCTACCCGACTCTACACGGCCAGCAAGGCGGCTCCGAGCCAAACTCACAAAACGCACACACCAACGCTATGAGAAACACTACAAACTGCGCGCCTCCGAGACGAGAGAACGCTCTCGGCAAACACAGAGACAACTGGACGGAAGAGCTCGTCCAGCAACAGGACCTGCAGAACCCTGACAGGGATGCAAGGAGGCCCTAACGAGATCCAAAATGATTAGAAGAGCGTCAGGGCCCGTGACAAGAAGTTCCTCTCAAAACTGAGAGGGAGGAGGCACAAGAAGCCCAGCTACAAGACCTAAGAACGTAAGGATGCAGGGAAGAAATCACGCTCCCTGAAAACAGACAGCGACAGAGCAGAGCTGTTCACGCATCTGGGAACGACGCCGCAGACGACAACTGCCCAGAAACTCCTCAAACATCAGAGCGATCCACGCTTTAAACTGTAACGCAAAAAGAAGCACCCGATGGGCGCCGGCCCCACAATTAGAACCTTGCCAGCCCCTAGGGATAGCGCTGTGCTCCTGAGAGCAAAGAGAACAAAGTCACCAGCCCCATGCGCCCCCTCACTGCGACCCAGCTCGCCTGAAATGCTCCTCAAATAGCCTTCGGTCGCATCTTCCCTTTAATCCCGCACACGGACCCGCTGCCTTAGTGTGCTCTACTCAGCTCTGCTCCATCACCCTGCACAGCTCCATCTTCATCCTCTGCAAGAACAGCATGATAGAACAAGTCACCTGGACGCACAGCAACAGCTTAACCATTCCACAGGTCTTGCTTCCACGTAGGAATACCATCTAGAGCCCAACTACTGCATGCCATTAAAGGAAATACCTTCAATCAGATGTTAAGCCCCACGCACGTACAAGCTTGAACAGCTGAGAGGTGCCCTCTGCTCAGCTAGCACTCTAGCTGCCTCTCCCAGGCAGCTACGGTCATCCCCTCGGCACCCACAAAACACCCCGGAAATTACCATCCTCGCCCGCTGCCAACGGCCACTCGCTCCGACGAGGGTTGTACGGGCGTTGCCAAAACAGTCTATGCATATTAACATTAACCATATACTCTTATTGCTATTCTTTCCCCCGCTCTACCATTGCTACACCCCCAGGCGGAGCAGCTCTGACACAGGCATCGACGTGCACGGACCGACACCGCTCACAAATACTACAAGCGACGCGATCGAGGCACCTAAGAAAACTCTCACCGAGACGACGGACTTCCGGCCCAGAGATGCCACCGGGCGAGAAGATCTATACGGCAGCGAGGAAGAAGCTATAGCATCCGCAGAGAAGTCACCTACCATCATCACCTGCAATAAAACCATATACCCACAACTAGGACGATGTACGAGCGACAAGCCACTCTTAAAGACCTCAGAACGTTCAGGTGCAGGGAACAGGTCCCAGAAAAGGGCTCTGCGTATTCAGACTGCTCCTCAGCAGCAGTATTGAGGCCGCCTTAATCACCGCTGCAAAAAGATGACCTTCTATAAAGGTCTAATATTTAAGACACAAGACAAATCTATGCAGTAGACTTAAAATGCGGGAACGGAAGCTCTCGGTTACCATTATGCCGATGAGCCAGGGCTTGCAAAACCCTCAATATTGCTACCTAGGTGCCTGCTCAGCACGGAGAACAACAGACACATCGAGACCCGAGTACAGTAAGGAACAAAGACAGACTACAAAATCCACACAACAGCACAAGCACAGGCAGGAACTCCCCTGCCTGGCAGATGCTTCTGTTTTGCAGAAAGGACACCACAACCTCTCTCGGCCCAAACGTGTCCGGTCTCTGAACGGTACCCTCCGCTGATTTTACAACCCCTGCCCGCCCCACCTGCGCTTCCCCCAACCGACCGGCCACCCGCACAAAGACCGCATCGGCCCCTCAGCTTCCCTTCCAAATCTGGGGGCTCAAAAGCCATCCTTTAAAAAGGCCACACAGGCTACGTAGGATGGGGCTGCGGTCACACGGATACTCTTCATCTCCAAACGTGCGGTGCCATCACTCAGCATCGCACCACTCAACGCCGGCCACTTCCACAACAACAGCCTCCTCGGAAGCGCCGTGAACTTCCGCTCCCCCACGCTCTAATGAGGCTGGATGTCGTGGCCGCCGCCACCTACGGTGCCTAGAGAACCAGAGAGACAAGGCGACCCCTGCGCCTGGAAGCGGCCGCCCGCTCACAAACAATTCCACACCTCAAAAATAACAGCTGCTACGGCTCCCTGTTCATCGCTCACCTTGCCCAACGAGCTCGGGGCAGACATCCCGCTTTGCATATAGTTTTGTGAGTCCCTTCATTAACTAGTCACATAGGTGCTCACACTGCACGACCCCTCCGTTGTCACGTGCTGACCTACCTTCTCACGATGCTCTGTTCGCCCCCTCCCTTCCGTGTCCGGCTCCCTACCGCGCATCTGCACCAACAGCCACATTCCAGACTCATCCTTTCCCCTACCGTGCCAACACGGCTCCGCTCACCTCCCAATCCATGCCTCCCGGGTCAGTGGCCACGTCAGGTGCCTGCTCGCATTCTCGGTCCGTCCCCGATGGCTGGGGAACCGTCACCTTCAATGCCGGGCCCACTTCTGGGGAAATACGGAGAGGCACACAGATGTTGGACACTGCTTTCCAAAAGCAAGAGCTCACCACGCAAAACAAACTAACAAATCCTTTTGACTGACTTGTTCGGCAACACAGAGACCCCAAAGGCAGAAATCCCAGACGAGTGACCTCACAGCCCGCCCCGTCACAGCACACGACGCCATCTGCTCGCCTTTGCCGTCACGCCTCGCTCGACTGTCCTGCTTAACCCTCGACCTGTTACTTAAACTGCAAGAAAAAGTCAAACCACGCAACACACAAAAATCACAGTTCGTGTCAGATGACTCAAGCACAGGCGGACACTGATAGGCCAAACACCAAAAGCAGTATGGGAAGCAAACAGGCGTGGCTGGTGTAGCGACACACTCTCCCTTTGTAGGTAACTCACTCCTGAGCGACTCCATGAACAGCCGCGTGGAGAACCTCTCGGCAGACAGCACGCTCGAGTGGCCGCGCTGACACAACTTGCACAACGCACAGGCAAAACTGGTGGAAAAAATATAAGGTTCTACCTTCAGTCAAGTCAAAATTCCTGGAAAACAAGACAAAACAAACAAAAAACCTACCACACACAAAAAAACCCAACAAACCACAAACAAAAAAACCCAGACAAAACCATAACACCCCCACAAAACCAAATAATCCAAAACACACTATTAGACTATCTTGCTACCCCTGAACACCCAACAAAAACTTACTGACCCAAGGGAAAACAAAAGCTCGTACAAGTGTACTTTCTAATATATATCTGCTGCTCAACTTTGACTGCTCCTTAATCTCTTACCTCAACCAGAAACCTCCCCATCTCTGAATGTCAAAACACACCTACCCAAAGAGCTTAGACAGCTCAAAATCTGCAACCAACTCAAGGAACAGTACCAGAGAAGCCCAGGAGCAGAATGAGCCTCCCGAAAAAAGGCTGGGGCTCATCTACCCCAGCGGAATGGCAAAGCAGAACGAAATCTTTTAAGAACCCCTTCTCAAAAAATATCTCTGGTTATAAAGTAAATCATTTATTGTAAAACCATCAACCATTCGGAGTCACCTCAACGCTCTCTCTCGCTCAGTCCCTTAACAGAACTAGATCAGTCTCAAAGGACAAAAAACACGAAAAGAAATGTGGAAATACACAAGCGTATCGGGAACCGTATGAAGCAGCTAAATTAACACCTCAGTAGCTGGGGCAAAACTAAATTGTAAAGGACAACAAAAAAACACCCCAGGAGACACATGGATAAAAACAGATGAAGGCTCTCTCTTCTCGCAGAAGCTCAAGAAGAGACCTGAGCCAACGGTACACAGCTCTGGGGTATCGGATACCGAAAAGAAACATACTCGAGACAGAAAACAGACTGCTGTGGAGCACAAAGGTGGCTTTGGCAAAGGTTCTGCCAGGACAAGAGTCACAGTTACAGGGAACGGACAGCGGCCGGCAGGGGAAACGCCGTCGGCGTGGAGGGGCCAGCGGGGTAAATGCCGCCCTCAGCTAACGCTGCGCTATCAAGCCTTAAGCGAAAACTGCAGAGTAGTTACAGGACACGGGCATAAGATGGATGCTGAATATCACTTGATGGTCACAAAATCTCATGGGGATGGGCACCACGTAGTCTCATGGACACCCCTTAGACCCAAACGCTTAACGAAAGACGCTTCTTGCCAAAATACAAGCTCGACGAGGAAAAGCCAAAGCTGATGCGGGGGCAACTACTAAAATCTCAGTACGTGAGCAGGCATTACTTAAGATGGTGCGGTGGTTCTGCCGGGTTCGTCCAACCTGAGCAACGGGTTCTAACGCCTGTCCAGCAGCGTCCATGATCTCTCTCACGGCCTCCCACGTCAGAAACCTCCCCTGCCCAGGACCGCGTTTTGCATGTTCCACCCCTCCCCATCCCCGCAATGAAAATCAAACACAACAAATAAGCAGTCTACTTCATCTTCTTGGCCTCCAAAAGAAGCTTCCTTCCTCTGCTGAGCGTCGACACCAACATCCTCGTGCCGTTCCTCAAAAGCAAGCTGGTCCTCGGGTGCCCGTACTGCCAAAAGAAGACAAAACGATTATGCTCTTATAACGAGCTCCATCATCCTCTCCTTCAGGAAATCGAGTCCCGATTGCTACATACCAGAAGTTTGTGCAGTAGATGGCCGAGGCCAGCCCCGTAAATGAAGCACTCTGTGACCCTGCTTTCTCTTTTGGCCACAGCACCCGCCACTGGGGAGCCCCAAACCCCTTCGTGACTCCCTACGAAAACCAGATACAACTAGTTCAAAACATCTGGCAGGTGAGAGATGACCGACAAACACGTACAGCCCACCTTACCCTCAAACCAGCCAGAGAGCTGACTTCCTCCCCCACTGAACTCTCATCTTTGACAAATTCACCAAACAGAACAATGTTTACACTGAACAGAACAAAACCCTTACCCTCTGACACTCTGAAACGGGTTTGTGCACCCACAAAATATATATATTCATGATATCGACCCACGTACCACACTTCCTCAGGGTCAGCCCCACAAAGACAGGAAAACGCCCAATGCTCTCTCCATGGATACCCCGATGCTCCGCTCCCTTCTTTGCTGCTCCTGTCACGGGAAAACGCTGGGAATAAAAAAAGGTTCAGAGAAGCAAAACAATAAACAATAGGGAGAGGGACCAGCGCAAAGGAATAGAGAGAGGAAGAGATGAACAGGAAGGACAGACAACCCCATCCTGAGCACAGCCTCTGGGAGAGGGAAAGAGGAAACAGCAACCGTTATTACCGCAGATGAACCCTGACCAAAGCCTCCTTCCACAGGGGCTTCTGGACACACCGCTCCTTCCCCGCGCTACTGCTACGGGCCCCTGCGCCGAGGGGGAATCCAGTGCAGGCAGAGAGAGGCGGAGAAAGAACAAGTAGCCACAGGCTACAGGACAGAGAGAGGGAGGACTGAAAAGACGGGGAGGCAGGGAGCCACTCAGAGCGAGATGGAGAAAGAAGGTGCGGGGGGGCGCAAAAAAAAAAAAATATAAATTTTGCAGCAGGTAAGGAAAGAGAGGGGGCCAGGGGAGAGACAGGGAGGGCCCAGGACGCACAAGAGAGGCAACGGGGCCCCACTGGCCCAGGACTCACCGCGACTCTCGCTCTCAGCGCTGCTGGCACAATTTAGCCGTTCAGATGCTTCTTTCCCCTCCTCTCCTCCCTGCCTCTTCTGCAGCTCCAGACTCTAGGCCGACCTCCACCTAAAGAGGATACGTGGGTGTCTTACCGCTCTTACGAGATGAGGCTTCCTCGGCACGTAGCCTAGCTCACTCGTGCCCTACACGCCCGTACCCAACTCCGGGTTACGCGTACGGACCCTGCGGTGCACGTTGGTGGCCTGGCCCGCTGCGGACTATGAAGGGGGATCCTTCCTCCCTCACCTGCAGGGACAGGCTCTCTCTTGCCTGCAGCAGGAAGGCAGCTGGCAGCCAGAGCGCCTTCAGTTTCTTCTGCTTTACCTTTCGTTGGCGTCTCCAGCTTCAGCCGAGGCAGCTCCTGTCCACAGCCGGGAAGGGCTCTGTGTGTCCCTTTTCGCCCCGGCGCTGCGAGGATGGCAAAGCCGGGCAGAGAGAAGCCACGCAAGCCTGAGACGGCCGCAGTCGACGGCGTCCCCAGGGGAAGGACAGACAACCACGTCCTCAGCACGGTCTCTGGGAGAGGGAAAGAAGAAACAGCGACCGTCATTACCGTCCATCGACCCTGACCAAAGCCCCTCCTTGCGCAGGGGCTTCCGGACACACCGCCCCTTGCCCGCGCTACTGCTACGGGCCCCTGCGCCGAGGGGGAATCCAGTGCGCTTGAGGGCCGGCTCGCTGCCTTCACGACAGGGCCTGGGGGCGGCCAAGGGCTACGCAGCACGCTTCAGGGGAGGTGCCGGGGCTGGGGGCAGGCGCACGGGGCAAGGGGAGGCTGAGCGGGAGGCTGAGCGGGAGCTCCGGCGAGCCGGGGAGGCGGCCATCATCTGCGCCCTGGGCAGGGGGAAAAGGTCCTCCTCCTTTCCCTCTTCCCTTCTGTCAGCTCCCGGGGAACTCACCGCTTCTCGGGGAGCGGCCGCACCTGGAAGCCCCCAGAAATCGACACGAAGCCAACCCCAAAAATACACCGCGCCTACCGTACGCAGCACGGCCGCCCGGCACCCGAGCGCCGGAAGACCGCGCCTCCCGCCACGCCCCGGCGAACCACGTGACAGGGCCGGCAGCCACTGCGCCTGGACTACACCTCCCGGCATGCTCTGCGCCACAACACGGCCGCCCGGCAGCCGCGCCCCACAAGGACTACACCTCCCGGCATGCTCTGCGCCACAACACGGCCGCACGGCCACCCGGCAGGCGCAACACCACAGCTCCCGGCACGCCGCCAGCCCGCCCTCCCCGCTCTCGGACCCTACGGGCCACCGTCCCTCCCGCCGATGCACCCGGAAGCCCCACCGAGCCCTCAGCACAGCCTCGCTCTCCCCACCGCCCGCTCCGACCCGGCGCTGCCCCGCCGCAGCCCTCCTCGGGGCTTGACCCGGGACGCAGCGCTCCACCACCCAGCCCCCGCTCACCTCCACCCTCGCTACAGTCGCAGCCTGCTGACGCTCGGCCACAGCTCCGCTCCGCTCCGCCCTCGGCTCACACTGGCCCCCCGGAGCCGGGCACCACCCCTTTTCCAGGGAGGAGCCGGCACCGTCAGCCCCACCGCCCGCACCTGGGGCTCCTCCATCCAGACCCCGCCCACAGCTGAGGCGCAGCAGCAACGGGGGGCCCCCTCCCCTCACCCCCACAGTGCACCACCTCCTCCCCTGGGCTCCATCACAGCCCCTTGCCCCACGCAAAGGCAGCGCAAACGCAGCCCTGAGGGCAAACGAGAGGGCAGGTGTTTGTGCAGGCACCCACGTAACAAGTCCCAGGAGCCATTCGTGGGTCAGGGTCCCCAACGCTCCCCCTGCCCCAAGGCCACCTCGGCCGCCGTTGCCGCAGCCGCACAGAGCTGGTGTTGGCTGCGATAGTGCTCATTTTCTCCACAGTAGCTAGGAAGGGATACGTTTTGGATTTATGCTCAAAACATTAATAATGTAGAGATGTTTTCGTTCTTGCTGAGCACTGCTTCCACAGTCAGGGCCTCTTCTGGTTCTCTCAGTGCCCCACCAGCAAGTAGGCTGGGAGAGGACACAGCTGGGAAAGCTTTCCCAGCTAACTGACCAAAGGGATATTCCATACCATTTGACATCATGCTCAGCACACGCAGCTGGGGGAAGAAGGGGGAGTCCTTGGGGGGGGGGGGGGGGGGCGGCGGCTACGGCATTTCTCTCCCTAAGTAACCGTTACACATGACAGAGCCCTGCTTTCCCAGAGGTGGCTCAACACCTGCCCGCCGAAAAGGAGGAGTGAATTAATTCCTTGCTTTGCTTCCACGCACAGCTTTTGCTTTACCTATTAAACAGTCTTGATCTCAACCCATGATTTTTCTCACTCTTACCCTTCCAGCTCTCTCCCCCAGCCCACTGAGGGTGGAGCGAGCAAGCAGCTCCCTGGTGCAGAGTTGCCAGCTGGGGCTAAGCCACGGCACACGCTTGTCCCGGTTTGGCAGGGAACGGACCGTCCGTCGCCTGGCTCCTGGGGCGACGGGCTGCTGGGCAGAGGGGGAGGCCACCAAAGGTGAGGAGCAGGGCACGGGACAGTAGGAAGAGAGAAGAGAAGAGCGGCATCCGGCTGGACGGGGCGGGGGGGACGTGTGTGCGTGTAGTGAGAAGGCACGAGGCAGGGAACAGGACGGCCAGAGAAGGACAGGGAGCCTGACGGAGGTGGAGATAAAAGCAGCAGAGAGAGGGGAAGAGAGGCAGCAGAAAGAGGGAAGAGCAGGACACAGACCAACAAAGAAGGAAGAGGAGCAGGCTGGAGACGCACAAAGAACCTGGGGCAGGCAGCACGACAGCGAGGGAGGAAAGAAGAATAGGGGCAGGAAGCTGGACCGAGCGCGATGGAGAAAGACAAGATAAGCGACAAGAACAGGGCAGAAAGGGAAGAATGAAGCCACGGGGACAGGGAGCCGAGACAGCCAACGACAGAGGGAAGGGGCCAGGGAGGGAACACCACAAAACAAACCACGGGGCTACGTGGTACAGAGCACGAGAAGGCAGAGAATTAAGAATTAGGGACAGGGAGCCAGAAAAACAACAACAAAACAACACCCAAAACAAAGGGAGATGGGGAGCAAAAGGAATCGCAATGCGTACAGAAAGAAGAGAGAAACAATTCTAAAACAGGGTCACGGGGAAGCCAGACACAGCAAGATGGAGAAAGGACAAAAGCTACAGGCTACAGGGCAGAGAGGGAAGAATTAATGGATAGACACAGAGAGCTGGGCAGAAAGAGGTGGAGAAAGGCTGACGATCACACGGCCAACAGGGAAGAGAGAAGAGAGGGAGGAATTTTAAAAACAGGGGCAAGAAGCCAGAGAGAGGGAGAGAGAGGCAACACTAAAATGGGGACAAGCCACAGGGCGGCGAGGAGGGAACCGATGAATAAGAACAGGAGACCAAAGAGAACACAACGTAGAATGGAAAAAAGGAACAGCGGCCCAACAGGGAAGGAGGAATTAAAGATCAGGCACTGGGAGGCAGACAGAGACAAACGAAGAAACAAGTGGGAAAAAAAAAAACCAAAAACACAACAACAGCAATGGGCTACAAAGACAGAGAGAGCGGGAAGAAATAAAACATAGCAGCAAGGAGCTGCACAGAGAGAGATGAGGACAAACAAATAGCACGGGTCTACGTGACAGAGAACGTGGAATTAGAACACAGAGAGAGGGAGCGGGACAGAGAGAGAGGCCGAGAGAAAAATCTAGACGGGCTACAGCGGGCAGAGGCAGGAATTAAAACCTAGGGACAGGGAGCTGGACAGAGAGAGACGGAGATCACAGGGAACAGCGGCGGCTGCAGGAAGAACAGGAATTCACAAATAGGGCAAGGGAGCTCGACAGAGAAGAACTCAGAAAGGCAAGAACAGTAGCAGGGTACAGAGCAGACGAATTAAAAAGCGCGGCGGGAGCGTTGAGGCAGACAGAGAGATTAAGAAAAAAGTCACGGGCTACGTGGCAAAGCAGGAGGAATTCAGAAACGGGGATGGCAACCAAGGGAGAGTGAGCTGGTGAAGGATAACGGGCATTCAAAGTGAGGGACGGGGAGCTGGGAAAAGCGAGGCAGAGAAAAACAGAATCACAGAGAGAATCAAACAAAGCCAAAAAAGAAGAAACTGAACAACAGGAACAGGTGTAACCAAAGCGATGAAATCAACCAACCAGAGACGGTGTTCCATTACGGGAACATGGAGCGTACGAATCGGTGTGTCTGTCGATCTGCATTTTAGTCCCTAGGCGATCGTTAATGTCAACAGAACAACAGACAACGTGCTTCTGTCAGAAAAGGATGACAAAACGCGGTTTCGTGGAGCGGACTGAGAAAACTAGCCAAGAAGGTAAAAAGGTAATTCCGGCAGGGGGAGATCACGACCACCGACTCACAGACCACCACCGACCCAAGTAATACCACCTACTCAGAAGAGAACAACGGAAGAGGACAACCGAGCCTGCGCAGCGATTTACATACGGAACGAGCAAGTTTGTACCGATCAGCAGACAGGGCAATAATGAATATATATGAATACGTAAAATTTTTATCTACAAATTGTACGGGAAAGGTGTGTGAGGTACGCACGCCAGGAGGAGCGATCCCCCGTGCATCTGGCGCCGTGAATAAAGAATGCCTGCTCTTTAATACTAAATTGGCGTTGAGGAGTCGTTTCCGATTTTAACGCGTTTTTCGGTAACACAGGGAGTCAGACCAAGAGGGCCAGAGAAAGACAAAATACCGACAGGCTACAGGACAGAGCAGGAGGAATAAAAAAACGGAGCCAGAGCCAGGCAGAGAGAGGCGGAGATAGAAAAAGGAGCCACAGGCTACAGGACAGAGAAAGGGAGGACTGAAAAAGACGGGGAGGCAGGGAGCCACTCAGAGCGAGATGGAGAAAGAAGGTGCGGGGGGGGCCCAAAAGAAAAAATAAAATTTTGCAGCAGGTAAGGAAAGAGAGGGGGCCGGGGGAGAGACAGGGAGGGCCCAGGACGCACAAGAGAGGCAACGGGGCCCCACTGGCCCAGGACTCACCGCGACTCTCGCTCTCAGCGCTGCTGGCACAATTTAGCCGTTCAGATGCTTCTTTCCCATTCTCTCCTCCCTGCCTCTTCTGCAGCTCCAGACTCTAGGCCGTCCTCCACCTGAAGAGAACACATGGGTGTCTTACAGCTCTTACGAGATGAGGCTTCCTCGGCACGTAGCCTAGCTCGCTCGTGCTGGAGCTGGGAGCAGGCGCACTGGGCAAGGGGGGCCAGGGGAGGCTGAGGGGGAGCTCTGGTGAGCTGGAGAGTCGGCCATCTTCTGCACCCTGGGCAGGGGGAAAAGGTCATCATCCTCCTCCTCCTTTCCCTCTTCCCTTCTATCAGCTCCCAAGTAACTCCTAGGGCTGCCCTCACCCACTCGCCTTTAGCATACCAGAAGCCTGCCTCGGCGGGTCGTTTGAAGCTTCCCATCCCACCAGCCCCAGTAGTGCAGGCACACAAGGAGACACCCCTGCACCCACCAAAGGCGCTCGCTCACCTCGCCGGCAGCCCTAGGCCTCACCCGACACAGGGAATCGTGTCCGACACACCACCACGCTGCAGCAGGAGCGGAGGAGGCCTTTCCTTACCAGGAAGCAGCAACGAGCACGGCGGCATCACCTCGCAGGCACCGCAGCATCGCAGGGCTGTTACCTGCGGAGAGAGCAATGGGGATCACAGGGACGCCACCGCGCGTGCGCGGCTCCCGGGCTCAGTACCCAATTCTGGTCGCTGGGCAGCAGCATTATCTGAATTACTCTTCTCGATTAATACCATCCAGAAACCGTAACTTGGCTGCATCCACAGAGCTTCTATTCCTCTGCACCTTTCCCCCTCGCAGCCCCAGCAGCACCATTCATTGCCTCTGCACCAAACAGCAAAGCGTCTCGAGCATTTGTCCTTTCCTCTCGACCGCTTAAAAACGTCTGGTGCTTGCTACTGTCCATGCCACTGCCCCCCGCATGCCCGAGGGAGGAGAAGCAGCACAGCAAACCTGGGGAACAAGGTTGGGTTCCCCACCCCCGCAGAATAAGCCCCAGGAACTGCTGGTAGGCATGTGGCATCAGGGTTGTGATAGGGTTTTGTTTTGGTTTTCTTTTTTTCCCCGCCTTCTTTACATAATGTAATAATTGGGGTTGCTTTTCCAAACTACTGAGTTCTGTGGGGACTTTTTGTGCTTTTACCCTACAAAAAATGGTCATTTTCACTTTCGGTTTTGTGCATGAGAATGGTTGGTGGGTGCTTTTAGGTGGTTGTTCCTTCCCCACCACCACCCTTTTTTTCCTTTCCAGCTGCACAAATCCAGCTGGAGTTGGCTTTCCCAGAAGCCCCAAGTTGTTTTCTTTCCACCAGAATTCTTTCTGTTTTTTCACCCCCCATTGCAGACCCAGAGTAAGGGGTTTGAGGTATTTTTGTGCCCAGGCAGCAGCTCCCAGGCTGCATAAGCAGCCCCACAGGGGGAAGTCCCCGTTTGAGGGAATCGGTCCCAAATTGGGATGGGAAAGTGAAGAGAAGGAGAAAAAACCCTGAATAACCTGAAAAAGAACACCTACTCCAGCCCACCAAGCACCGGTCACCTTGCCTGACTCACCTCCAGGGCCCAGATCACGCTCGGCTCATCGCTTAGCGCCCTCGGATCACAAAAAAAAAAAAGAGTAAAACCCATAATGGAGCCCTATAGCCATCAGTCACATCTTCCCTCCAGTACTACACAGACTCACCTTCTTACAGCGCTCCCCTGGGCCCTCCTCCGTTGCCCTGCACGACTCATCCATCTGCACCTGGAAAAACAGCGTTACTGAACAAGTCACCTGGAGGCACAGCAACAGCTTAACCATTCCACAGCTCTTGTGCCCACGTAGGAATACCATCTAGAGCCCAACTACAGCCTGCCGTTAAAGGAAATGCATTAAATCAAACGTTAAGCCCTCGCACGTACAAGCCGGAACAGCAAAAACACCGCACGCTCGCACACCCAGGGCGCAGCCCGACGGAGGTCCACGCGCACCTCGCCGGTTTGATGCAGAGCCACCCAGCATCCCTGCGAGCACAGCTGCAGGCGCAACAGCAGTTTCACCTACACCCATCTCGGCGCGCAGCGCTTCTGAAGCTTTAAGCTGAAAGCCCTACCTTGACGCTTGGCCACACTAGAAGCGAGCCGTAGCTAGAACTCCACAGAAACACAGCAACACAAATTGCGCACCCACAGCGGCGACAGCTTCGCAGCTATTTAGACCTGGAACAACAGAGAAAAGTAAAACAGCTTCATCACCCGCACAGGAAAAGCAGCAGACGGAGACAAAGGGTCAGCATTCATAGCCCTTACAGAACACAGGCGTTCTCTCTCCTTCCATTCCTAAACCCATCTCTTAGGTCTAAATATCGCAGCCCTGCTGTGGCAATAGCGAGAGCAGGGAACAAGAGCCCTGCCGCCGGCCGTTTGTGCGGCAGGACACAAAAACAGAGGGACATGTTTTGCCACGCACAACCCTGAATCTCCTGAAAATTTATGTTTACTAAAAATAGCCATTGGGAACATATTCCCAAAAACATTCGGCAATGAAACTTTTATGTGTTTGACACCCGCACATTTTTTGGGAACTTGCTATTTGCTTCCTGGTTTTGCTGGTCTTCCCTCAGAAGTTCTACCTGCAGCCAAGTTATTCATTCCCACCCGCCCGACCGGTTCAAGCATTCACCTTCCTGGTATTACCAGCACATTGACACAGGCGAGCAACTTAACTGCTCTTCTAAAACTATCCAAATGACAATTACAGCCCTGAAAGAGGAGTGGAAGAGAAGAAAAGGAGAGATCAGGCAGCAAAAGTGCTCTGCAGGCTGCTGCCGGCCAACACTGCACTCTTTTGTTAAAGCCACCCCGCCCCCCCAAACGCAAACAAAAAAACCCCATGACTGTGGAATGCGTTTTTTTTCTTTTCAGTAGTCCTTTTGGAGCTCATCCCTGTCTCAGCATCTTGTCTTGTCAGAGCATGAAGTGCAGATGATCTGTATCCCGATGACATTTGCATGGGATGAATACATTTTCAGAAATAGACCAGATCCGTGAGACTCCTGTCACCTTTGTGGTTTTAACAATCGTAACTCAATTTTATTGACTGACACACTTATGAGAAAACTAATTAACTTTGAAACTTAGCCTCTCCTCGGGGAAAAAACATGTTAGACACCAAGTGAAACCGATTCAGAGCTCCGAACCACGATGGAGCCGACAGAGCTGTTGTGACTTAGTTTGTATGATTAATTAATTGGTTAATAACTATTCTAAGCAGCGCAGAAAGAAGAGCTGGACCCAAAGAGGGTGCGCTGCGCTGGATCCAAAAAGCACCCTTCCTCCAGAGACCCGCCTCAGGTGGCGAGTTCGCTCTGGTGCATGCCGGCCTCCCGAACTTCGGGGTCCGATGTGACCGGACCCCCACCTCCGGGGAGGGTCCTCGTACCCTGCCCAACCCCTGCTTTCCCCTGCAGCCCCCAATGCCCCCACCCCCCAGCCTGCACAAGCAGCCAAACCGGCTGCTGCTTTTGGCCCCCAAACCAGCTCACTTTGGGACCGGTTCTGAGCCAAAAAGCCCAGCTGCTGAGCCTGTTCTCAAGTCCCAAAAATGCAGCACTTGACCTCTGCTCCTCAGCCCAAAACCACACCACTTAGTCCCCTCGCTCAGGCCCTCAAAACGCACGACTCGATCTGTTTCAGGGCCCCGGCGTCAGCCACAGGAGCCTGCTCTCAAGGCCCAGGAACAGAAGAGCTGTGCTCTCCCCGTTCAGGGACCAAACCAGCTGAGCCTGGCTGCGTCCCGGCCCCCTCCGCAGTCCCCACGGGCAACGCTCAGGGGCGCGGAGAGCGCAGCCACCCCACAGCCCTGCACCCCCACGGCCCACGCGGGCACTGTCGGGGAGGCCTTGGGAACTGAACTGCGCGGGCCCGGCCCCGCACCCCGGCGGGGCAGCCCAGCGCCGGCCTGGCAGCGCTTTCTTCCTGCTCTCGCAGGCCGCGTTTCCCCGGCAGCGCCGGGCCCGCACCCCAACCCCACAGGGGGCCGGGCCCAGCCCGCCTCCAGCAAACCGCGGCGGCAGCAGCCAGGGTCCTTGCCTGCCTCGCGGGCAGGGGGGGACCCGCCCGGCACCACAGGAGCCCCCGCCGGGGTCGCCGCCGCCGCCCGACCCCGACGAGGAGCAGCCGAGAGCCGGGTGGGGCTGCCCCTACTTCCCCACGGCCGGGCACGGGCTCGGCCCCAAAACACAACCACCGACCCACGAAAGCGCTCGGCCCGGGGCCACTGCTGCCCGCAACCCCCCCCCCGGGGACTCCGCGGACCGGGAGACCCCACAGCCGAAACCCGCCGACCCACAGCGCGCCCGGCCACGCGGCTCCTCACCTGCCCCCCGGCGCGGCTCCGGCTGCCCCACGGCCCGGCACGGAGCCGAACCCGGCCACCGGACCATCCGCCGCCCCCCCCCAACGCTCCGGGATGGTTCTCGTCCCTTTTCGCTCTGACGCCTCGAGCCGAGCCGGCCCCGCTCCTCCGAGCTACTGGCGGTGCCCCGCTCGGCTGCTCGGGGCCAGGCCCTGTTCTCGCCCAGCCCGCGAGAAGCCGCCCCGGGGTCTCCTCGGTGCGTCCAGCCCCGTGCCGTGCCGGAGCGGGGAGAGCCGGGTACGAGCGCGGAGCCCTGGGGCAGGGGTTGCCCCAGTGCCGCCGACTGTGTGGGGGTGTGTCGTCCCCCCCCCGCCCCACGCGGGGGGCGCACACACGGTACACCCGCGGGGGCAGGGGCATCCCCGGGGAGCCGTGCAGCCGGGCTGCGCCGTAGGAGGGAAGGGTGATGTTGGTTTCCCATTTTCCCCGCAGCCTGATCCTCCCCCTCCCCCGTACTGAGTCGCACTGAGTCGCCGCCACCCCCCGCCCACCCCTTCCCGCGCGTTACAGCCCGCGAAAAAGCTTTTAACAACCCGATCGACAACACTCCCTTTATCCCTCTTCAGCAGCAGCAGCGAGAGATTAAGCCAACTGCAGCAGAGAGGAAGAAGGCAAGGAGAGCCTTTTCAAGCAAGGGCAGGACAAAAATGCACGGCGTGGACAGGCACAGGAGAGGCTGCATTATCTGGAAAGCACAACACCTCCCCAACGGCAGAAAATAAGGAACGAATCGTTTCCAAGGAGCTGCAGCAAACGAATCACCTTTTTCTTTATTGCTCTCCTGCCCTTTGTTATCCAAAGCGATAGGCTTCACCACCGGGCAGAAAATATCTGCCTAGATTTACACGGACAACCAGAAACAATCAAGCCACCCAGGAAAAAGTTGACAGCAGAGGTATAACACATCAGCAGCTAAAACATTTGTTACGCAGGCACAACTAGGCACTAAACAAAGGCTTTCCAACACTGGAGGTCTAGAACAGGTAGACATTAGCACAGAAGCACAAGAGGCTCTGTCACCCTGCACAAATCTCCCCGTGCCTACACACGCACACGTTCAGAAGTTAGTTATCAGAAAACGCCCCGACTGAGCCATTTGCCACAGTCACCAGACTCACGACGTGATAACACGACATGACACACGAGGTGGGCTCAGAGTTTTAAGGCAAAAATACCTCCCCCGCCCCCCACCCGAGATCTTTCAGGCTCCAGACCTGCCATCTCCCCACACCAAACCTACCCGGCCAAAGTGCTTCAGGTGGCCCAAAACACAGTACACAGAAAATAGACGGTGAAAGCCCTACATTGTGCAAAAGCGAACGATGCCCGACCAGGGCTTCTCTGCGGGGCCCGGGCCCGGCACGGAGCCCCCCCCCCCCACCCCGGCCCGGGGTCGGGCCCGGGCCCGGCGCGGAGCCGCCCCCCCCCACCCCGGCCCGGGGTCGGGCCCGGGCCCGGCGCGGAGCCGCCCCCCCCCACCCCGGCCCGGGGTCGGGCCCGGGCCCGGCGCGGAGCCGCCCCCCCCCACCCCGGCCCGGGGTCGGGCCCGGGCCCGGCGCGGAGCCGCCCCCCCCCCACCCCGGCCCGGGGTCGGGCCCGGGCCCGGCGCGGAGCCGCCCCCCCCCACCCCGGCCGGGGTCGGGCCCGGGCCCGGCGCGGAGCCGCCCCCCCCCACCCCGGCCCGGGGTCGGGCCCGGGCCCGGCGCGGAGCCGCCCCCCCCCACCCCGGCCCGGGGTCGGGCCCGGGCCCGGCGCGGAGCCGCCCCCCCCCCACCCCGGCCCGGGGTCGGGCCCGGGCCCGGCGCGGAGCCGCCCCCCCCCCACCCCGGCCCGGGGTCGGGCCCGGGCCCGGCGCGGAGCCGCCCCCCCCCACCCCGGCCCGGGGTCGGGCCCGGGCCCGGCGCGGAGCCGCCCCCCCCCACCCCGGCCCGGGGTCGGGCCCGGGCCCGGCGCGGAGCCGCCCCCCCCCACCCCGGCCCGGGGTCGGGCCCGGGCCCGGCGCGGAGCCGCCCCCCCCCCACCCCGGCCCGGGGTCGGGCCCGGGCCCGGCGCGGAGCCGCCCCCCCCCCACCCCGGCCCGGGGTCGGGCCCGGGCCCGGCGCGGAGCCGCCCCCCCCCACCCCGGCCCGGGGTCGGGCCCGGGCCCGGCGCGGAGCCGCCCCCCCCCCACCCCGGCCCGGGGTCGGGCCCGGGCCCGGCGCGGAGCCGCCCCCCCCCACCCCGGCCCGGGGTCGGGCCCGGGCCCGGCGCGGAGCCGCCCCCCCCCCACCCCGGCCCGGGGTCGGGCCCGGGCCCGGCGCGGAGCCGCCCCCCCCCCACCCCGGCCCGGGGTCGGGCCCGGGCCCGGCGCGGAGCCGCCCCCCCCCACCCCGGCCCGGGGTCGGGCCCGGGCCCGGCGCGGAGCCGCCCCCCCCCCACCCCGGCCCGGGGTCGGGCCCGGGCCCGGCGCGGAGCCGCCCCCCCCCACCCCCGCCCGGGGTCGGGCCCGGGCCCGGCGCGGAGCCGCCCCCCCCCCACCCCGGCCCGGGGTCGGGCCCGGGCCCGGCGCGGAGCCGCCCCCCCCCCACCCCGGCCCGGGGTCGGGCCCGGGCCCGGCGCGGAGCCGCCCCCCCCCCACCCCGGCCCGGGGTCGGGCCCGGGCCCGGCGCGGAGCCGCCCCCCCCCCACCCCGGCCCGGGGTCGGGCCCGGGCCCGGCGCGGAGCCGCCCCCCCCCCACCCCGGCCCGGGGTCGGGCCCGGGCCCGGCGCGGAGCCGCCCCCCCCCCACCCCGGCCCGGGGTCGGGCCCGGGCCCGGCGCGGAGCCGCCCCCCCCCACCCCCGGCCCGGGGTCGGGCCCGGGCCCGGCGCGGAGCCGCCCCCCCCCCACCCCGGCCCGGGGTCGGGCCCGGGCCCGGCGCGGAGCCGCCCCCCCCCACCCCGGCCCGGGGTCGGGCCCCGGGCCCGGCGCGGAGCCGCCCCCCCCCCACCCCGGCCCGGCGCGGGCCCGGGCCCGGCGCGGAGCCGCCCCCCCCCCACCCCGGCCCGGCGCGGGCCCGGGCCCGGCGCGGAGCCGCCCCCCCCCCCCGGCCCGGGCCCGGGCCCGGGCCCGGCGCGGAGCCGCCCCCCCCCCCCGGCCCGGGCCCGGGCCCGGGCCCGGCGCGGAGCCGCCCCCCCCCCACCCCGGCCCGGGGTCGGGCCCGGCACGGAGCCGCCCCCCCCCACCCCGGCCCGGGGTCGGGCCCGGCACGGAGCCGCCCCCCCCCCACCCCGGCCCGGGGTCGGGCCCGGCACGGAGCCGCCCCCCCCCACCCCGGCCCGGGGTCGGGCCCGGCACGGAGCCTCCACCGCTGCCCGAACTCACTCAGCAGCGCTCTCCGGCCCCTGGCCACGGCCGCGCTGCTCTCCCAGGCGGCTGCCGCAGGCGAGGGTCGGGCGCTGCCAGGCCTCCAGGAGTCCTGAGGAGCTGGCGGCCACCGCAGGGGATGGCTGCCTGCGGTCGGACTGCCGCGGTGCTCCCCGCCTAGCTCCGAGCAGTCTCCGCCGGCCACGGGCTTCCCACGCCGGGCCGCAGAGGGGCCCCGGCACCGCAAAGAGACGCCTCGCGGCGCAGCCGCCCCACGCACCCCTCCCACCTCCGCTCCGCCGCGCTGCGCCACCGGAAGCCGGAGCCCCGCGGGGCGGCCCTTAGAGGGCGGCCGGAAGGACCGGCCCCCACCGGCCCCTCCCCCGCGCCGGACCGCCCCCGCGCCCAGCCGTTGAGCGCCAGCGCCCCCTGCTGGCCGGGCCGCGCTCAGCTCGCGAGGGCGCCGTGGGCCGGGCGGGGGGGGACGCGCCGGCTCGGGGCCAGCTCCTTTCGGGGCGAGCGAGCGAGCGGGAAACCCCTGCGGGCCCCGGTCACGGCCGGGCAGAGCCGCGCGCCCTCCGAGAGCTGCTCAACGGGGCTGCCCCTCGTGACACATACCGAGCCGTCCGCGACGGGAGCGAGCAGAGGAGGAAGGGGCCGGCGGCCGCGGGGCCCTGGCCGCAGGCACGGCGGGGGGTGGGGGGCTGGGGCCCGGGGGGCCGCCCTGCTGGGTCACTGCCCTGCGCCGCACCGCGCTGGGGGCTGGGGCCCGACCGGCGCCGGGGGACCGGGGGCAGCCACGAGCAGAGGGCCTGAGCTTAGCCACGGCCAGCAGAACACCCCGAAGCGTGAGACGCTGCAAGGCCAAGGTGGTCCTTGGCAATGGGGGCGCCTGGGCTCGGCCTCCGCCTTACCCGTCCTGGGTCTGCGTGGCGTTCCAGGGGAATGGTGTTTTCCTTGTGCGGAAGGTGGGCTGGCCGGTCGGCCGTGCCCCGGCCGTTACCGATACTGCCAAAGGCGCTCGCACGCTCTGGCCCATTACTGCTGCGGTGCCGCGCTGTAGCAGAAAGAAGAGGTGTTGTGTTATCTCACAAAAAGCCTCCTATGGTCAGTTGAAGAAATAACCTCTTTCCGTGGCACTGACTCTTTTCGTACAGTCCATAGCCGGCTTTCGGCTTTTGTCTTTACAGCATTCAGTTTGCTTTCTGCCAAGCTTTCTACCTGCTGTGAAACATTTGGATGGTTTTTTCTTTTTGGTTTTTTTTCCCCCTACTTGCTCCACAACTCCCACACCAACCACCCAGCGCGGCTCGCCTTTCAGCCCCCAGACCGAGGAGCCTTGCCCTGGGACGGCCCTTACATGTCAGCAGAGTTGTTCCAGCTCTCACCCTGTCCCTACCCAGCTGAGGACGTCTGTGTCCGTGGGAGGCACCCAGAAACTCCCCTGCTGCGTGGCAGTCCCCTGCCCCGTCAGAGAAAACTGCGGCAATATCGGCTAAGTTTAAAAGCGTCGTCAGGAGGTGCAGAATATGTAAATAAAGCGGCGGTTGGCTGCCGGGTATGGGTGCAATATAAATACATTTTGTTTATAGGCCTTCGTGCCTATTCAGCGTTGAACGGCACCGCAGCCCACCCAGCCCGGGGCTCGGAGAAGGGTCTCTCCAAGGGCACAACCTAAGACAGCGCAGGAAGCCCAGCTGCCACGCTCCCAGTCGCTACGGGACGCTCGCTTACAGTTACACTAACGAGGGTACGGATGAGGCTGGAACTAGCAGAAATGCTGACTCTTCTGGCCTTTTATTTGTGGAAGGTACAGCGCGCGAGCCTCGGCGGCTCACAGGAGAAGCGTGCAGTGCTGCCTGACTCTCATTCTCAGCTCACGTACTACTGCCAAAGCTCCTGCCCTGTGCTGTGCCAGATGCCGGCTGGCGTGAGCGCCTGGGCTCCTGAGGGACCCCCTTGTCCTGAGAGCCAGAAGTACTCACTTCCCTTTGCATGAGGCCTGTAGGAGATATACCCTGCAATTTTAAAAATCTGTATCAAACGTGGCAGACTCAAAAGAGGGCATTTTTAAAAAGGCAGGTTTGTTTTCTTTTTTAACTTTACGATCTACAGCCTAGCAAAGAGCTCCCTTTCAGTGTCAGTCGCTTGGCTTTCTCCCCTACTGACGAGGTCCCAGCCTCCCGGTGAGATCTCACTGGAGATATTCTCAGTTTCCCTCGAGTACGTGGCTGCCCTGGCCCGAGGCCAGCGAAGAAGCTGACTTTGCCCGTGCCTGAATCAGCAACACGTCCAGCAGGCGACTTGCAGAGCCCAGGGAACCCTCGTAAAGAGGTTTGGGGGTGGGGCGCGCCACATCTGCGGCATCGGCCGTGGGAAAGGACCGGCGCAGTAAAACAGGTGGGTGAAACCGCGGCGCGCGCCAATACGTGCTGCTGCCTGGGGCATCGCTTTGCTGCGGGTCAAGTCAGATGCTCTCTGTAAGAGCGAGTCAGGGTAAAGGCAGCAGCAGATTTCTTTTCTGCTCATTTTAACAAAGGCTGGACGGAGCCCATAGAGGAAGGCACTACGCGTCTTGCTGGGTTTGTTTCCCGGCCTTCTCGTAAGCTGTCGCGGAAACTTGCACGAGGAAAGCCTGTGCAAGCTGATGATGACAGCCACACACGGTTGAAGAGGGAGCAGATGGTGAGAGCAGAGGTACGCGCTCAGGCTGTGCGCTGGAAGCTAATGCTAATGCTGCAAAATAAAGAGTGGATTTTCTTTTTTGGGTTTAGGTGAGCGCTAAACATTACATGTGCGTGTGTGCGTGTGTCTCTCGCAGGTTTTTGTCATACACCCCACCCTCCCACCCCAAAAAAACAACCCACACATGCCACGCGTTAAACAGTGGTTTTCCATTGTACTTAGACGTGCTTACATAGGTGTGTTGGTTTGTTACTTTTTTTAATGCAGAAACAGCAATACGATAGATTTAATACAGCTAGCAGTTAGACGGGTGTAGCTTTAGAGCGTCGGCTGTTTACAAAGCAACCGCACACCTTCTTTAACTCACAGTTTAAACAAATGAACTTGCAGTGCATCACACGTGCTTTGTACAGTCACGTTCCACACGGCAGGTCAGATGCTTCACCCTGCCTTGTCCTTGTTCCCCTGACTCCGATGGGACCGCCGAGGCCATCCTGGGGACAGCGCCGCTTTCTAGCAGCTGGGTTGCTTGCCTGGACGCCCCACAGACAAACAGTCATTTCCCCACTGAACCTCTTCTCAAATATTTTCCTACCCCTGCAGGCCCCACGTCCTTTGGTTCATATTTCCTTTTTTCCGGGCTTTATGCACAGGACCGATGATTTCCAGAAATAGAAACAGAGGCTGATTCAGTCCAGGCTAAACATTCTCTGACCTAAACCAAACTGCCTTCGAAGAGATAGCTGTACTGTAGGCACCACCTCGGGAACAGAAGTTGCCCTGTCATAAAAAAAAAAAAAAAAAAAGAAGGAAAACAAGGCATTTCAGGCTGAGGAGGCTGAACGGTGTGCTGGGGGCGGTGGGGAGTTGGAAAGAAACAGTTCAGACGATCAGAGCGAGCTTAGCGTTGCAAAGCGTGCCATTATTTTTAATTTGGCAGTCAGAAGAAAATAGATTCCGACACTGATTTCCTGTGTGCTGCGGGAGTTCTCGCCTCAGCATTCCTGTGCACCATTTTACTTTTGTGTCCCGTCTGCTTTGCTTTTGCGCTGTAGCTCTCCGGTTCTAGCTACGCTTCCCACCACCCCCGTTACTCTTTGACAAGCCCAGCTCTCACTGCGCTTCCCTTCCCGTATGCGCGTGCAGGGAAAAGCCCGCGCGTCTGCCACTACAGGACACGCTCTGGGAGGCAGGAGAGATGACGACGCTCCCTGACAGAGGACACAGCTGAGGGGCGGTCCGCCGGGGCTGGGGAGATGGCAGCACCTTCCCTCAGCTGCCCCATCCGAGCACGGGTGCAGGTGAGCGCTGAGGAGAGACAAGCAGGCAGGAGCCGCAGAGCGAGAGAGAAAATAAAATTCACGGGTGGGTGCTACTTACGTCTCATTTGTAGCGCAAGGGATGAATTCTCAGCACATTCTTGGAGCTGCCCCTTTGGGACTCACGGAGAAGAGGGAGGTTGGCCACGCGGTGCAGCCCAGCTCTGCTTCCCCTAAATGGTTTTACTGTTCAGGTGTTGCCCTAATCTGGCCGGTACCCCTGCAAAGAGTTTGGGATTTCTGCTGCCTCTCCGGGCCAGCCGCAGACCCTGACTTCATCGCAGCGAATGACCCTGCACTCCTCAGAGCGGTTGCCGAGTCACATCCCGCTGCCTTCCCTGCAGAACTGGAGACCCTTTTTCAGCCCTTGCCCCCTCTTCTCTCAGCTCGTTGCCCATCCCTTTTTCAGGGCCAGCACCGATCCTGCCTCCAGCTCGCCCTGTCTCCACCTGCGAGCGCCCAACACGAGCTAAATGTCTCCTCAAGGATGCACGGAAGAGACGCGCAGGCAACCCAGCACAGACCCCCTGCAAACATCTTCTTTCCATTTTCTTTCCTCTCCTGACACGAAGAGATGACTTAGGAAAAGCGTACTGCTCGCATTTCACCTGCACTGCTTCTACTTTCACTTTCGCTCTCCTTGGCAGTAATTAATAGCAGTGGTTGGGGAGGGCTGGGGCATTCCCCCAAAGCGGCTGCAGTTACATCCGGGCGGTTGTGGCACTCCATTAGCTTTGTCATTTTAAATCTAAATCTTCTGGAATTGTTAGTTCTCGTCAGGAATCACCCGCACCTGCAAATTTTCTTAATGCCTACGCTTGAACCCAGCCACTGTTTAACAGCTCACCTTTATTTCTGTTCATTTAAGAATCTAAAGCTTCGTTTACTGCTTGGGTTGGAAGCAGGAGCTGTCGCTGCCTCTGAACTTTCTAACAGCCCTGTTACAATTTCAGTATTACCCACTCCCAATTTAGCTTTCCAGTTCAATTTTCATTGTAGATTCTAAAACTGTCCTTATTTTGTTTCTGATCAGGAGTCATTAATGCCTGCAGTTGATGTAATAACGGCTGTATTTAGATTGAGCTATTAATGACTCGCAACTCTATTTATGGCATAAAAAAGGACTGCCTTTATTTTTTTTTTAATTACAGATTAGGAATAATGACTGCCTGGTTTGCTCAGTAATAGCTGCGATTAAATTTAGTCACGACTCCTCCCTAAATAAAATGTATTTATTTGCACTCTAACAATTTAACCTTCCCTTTACCGGTCAGGGGCACCGACAAGTGCCCGTGCGTACCTCCGCTCCCCCTGCGCCGGCTCCCCAGGGAACAGCCTCTTACCCTGACCAGAGCCTGCAGCGGCCCGTTGTCGTCCCAGCTCCTCGCCCTCGAGAAAGCGGCCACCTGAAGCGGCAGCAGATCCGCTGCTGCCCAAAGGGGACGGAAATGGCGTGGGGTAAATGATAATATGAAATGATAAATGAATGAAATGATCTCACAAGGGGGAAGAAAACCAGCAAAGCAAAAAACAAACCCCAAACAGAACACCATACCACTAAACCGTCTCACCGCCCCCTCAGCGCCCGAAACAACATCCCGGGAGAAAAAAAGCACAGCAGGCCACAAGGGACCTTTCTAGTACAGATGCTGCCAAAGAGTGCCAAGCTCTGGAATCCTTACCTCAGGCAACGCCTCCGCTTCTCTAAACGCCAGAGCACGCCTGCCCGGGGGGCTGAGACAGCCCCAAAGCTGCGACCGCCCGAGGGAACACGGGAGCACCGACGGCAGAGAAGCCCAGGGGCAGCAAGAGCTGCCCGAGCCCCGGCTGGGGCTCTTCGACCCCCGGGCCCCGCCCCCGCCCTTCCCACAGCGCCCCGCAAAAGGGGCGGGCCGAGCCCACCCGAGGGATGAAGGCTGGCAGGGTGGCAGCAGAGAGCAAAGTGCACCGCACAGCACCAAAGTGGGTGGGTGGGGCCAGGTGGGTCAGACATCAGACGGCCCGCCTGCCCATCGCCGGGGGCAGGGCCCGTTGCTAAGAGCGTGGCGAGGGGTATCAGGACCGCCCTCAACGGGCTATCGCAAGGGGTCAACACCTGTCGCTAGGGGCTGTGCCTACACGGTTCCGGCCCCCACGGTGACGTCACCACGTAGCGTGCGGGGGGTCACTAAGTGGCGTGGAGAAGTGAGCGCGGCAAAATGTCGCTACAGCCCGTGCACGGCTGCTGGCTGCAGTACCGCAGTTTGGTCGCACGGTGGCAGCAGAGAGCTAAAAGGTCGCCACTGCGCATGCGCGGCTGCCCACCTGCGGTACGAGGGTTTGGGCGCTTGGTGGAAGTAGGGGGCAGAAAATAAAGCGCCACCGCGCATACGGAACTGCCTGGCTGCAGTACCGGCATCTGCTTGCACGGTGGGAGCAGCGACCAGAGGAAAACTTCAGCCTGGGGAACGGGCAGCTTCCCGTCTGCAGTACCCGGTTTTGATCGACCGGTGACTGCCGCGATCGGGTAAGGGGCGGGTGGAAATCTCTACCAGGGTAGCGCAGCTCCCGCCTGCAGTCCCGGGGTTCGGTCGCTTGGTGGAAGCAGCGAGCAGAATACAAAGGGTGGCCACTGCGCATGCGCGGCTGCCCACCTGCAGTACCGCTGTTTGGTCGCACGGTGGCAGCAGAGAGCAGAAAGAGGCGCCACTGCGCATGCGCGGCTGCCCACCTGCAGTACCGCTGTTTGGTCGCACGGTGGCAGCAGAGAGCAGAAAAAGGCGCCACTGCGCATGCGCGACTACCCACCTGCCCTACCTCGGTCTGATCGCACGGTGGCAGCAGAGAGCAGAAAGAGACGCCACTGCGCATGTGCGACTACCCACCTGCAGTACTGCTGTTTGATCGCACGGTGGCAGCAGAGAGCACGAAGAGACGCCACTGCGCATGCGCGGCTACCCACCTGCAGTACCGCGGTCTGGTCGCACGGTGGCAGCAGAGAGCAAAAAGGCGCCACTGCGCATGCGCGGCTGCCCACCTGCAGTACCTCGGTCTGATCGCGCGGTGGCAGCAGAGAGCAGAAAGAGGCGCTACTGCGCATGCGCGGCCGTCCACCTGCATTACCGCGGTTTGGTCGCACGGTGGCAGCAGAGAGCAGAAAGAGACGCCACTGCGCATGCGCGGCTACCCACCTGCAGTACTGCTCTTTGATCGCACGGTGGCAGCAGCGAGCACAAAAAGACACCACTGCGCATGCGCGGCTGCCCACCTGCAGTACCTCGGTCTGGTCGCACGGTGGCAGCAGAGAGCAGAAAGGCGCCACTGCGCATGCGCGGCCGCCCACCTGCAGTACCGCGGTCTGATCGCACGGTGGCAGCAGAATGCAGAAAGAGACGCCACTGCGCATGCGCGGATACCCACCTGCAGTACCCGGGTTTGATCGCACGGTGGCAGCAGAGAGCATGAAGAGACGCCACTGCACATGCGCGGCCGCCCACCTGCAGTACCCGGGTTTGATCGCACGGTGGCAGCAGCGAGCAGAAAAGGCGCCACTGCGCATGCGCGGCTGCCCACCTGCACTGCGAGCGCTTGGGCGGTCGGTGGAAGCAGGGGCAGAAAGTAAAGCGCCACTGTGCATACGGAACTGCCTGGCTGCAGTACCGGCATCTGCTTGCACGGTGGCAGCAGCGACCAGCGAAAAAACTTCACCCTCGGGAACGGGCGGCTGCCCGTCTGCAGTACCCGGTTTTGAGCGCTCGGTGACTGCCGCGAGCAGGGTAGCGCAGCTCCCCCCCCGTGCTGTTCCGCGGTTCGGTCGCTCGGTGGCAGCAGCGAGCACAAAAAGGCGCCACTGCGCATGCGCGGCTGCCCACCTGCAGTACCGCTGTCTGATCGCACGGTGGCAACAGAGAGCAGAAAGAGGCGCCACTGCGCATGCGCGGCCGCCCACCTGCAGTACCGCGGTTTGATCGCTCGGTGGCAGCAGCGAGCACAAAAAGGCGCCACTGCGCATGCGCGGCTGCCCACATGCACTACGAGGGCTTGGGCGGTCGGTGGAAGCAGGAGCAGAAAGTAAAGCGCCACTGTGCATACGGAACTGCCTGGCTGCAGTACCGGCATCTGCTTGCACGGTGGCAGCAGCGACCAGCGAAAAAACTTCACCCTCGGGAACGGGCGGCTGCCCGTCTGCAGTACCCGGTTTTGAGCGCTCAGTGACTGCCGCGAGCAGGGTAGCGCAGCTGGCCCCCGCTGTTCCGCGGTTCGGTCGCTCGGTGGCAGCAGCGAGCAGTGACACATCGTCGCCACTGCGCATGCGTTTGTTCTGGGTGCGGTACCGCACTTTGGCCGCACGGTGGCAGCAGGGTCCACCATCGCCACTCCGCATGCGCGATTCCCGGCTGCCGTAGCACAGCACGGCGGCAGCGGCACGACGTCCGTGACTCTTCTCTGGGGCAAGACCCGCGCCGGCTCTGGGTCACGTTCGCCGGGATAACGGAACTGTTACTGCGTGCGCAGAGCTCATGTTTCTCTGCACCTTCCCCACTCCCGCAGCCCCAGCAGTGTCAGTCGTTGCCTCCGCACCGCCCACCACCAAAGTGCCTCGAGCATTTTAGTCCTTCCGTCTCGACTGCTTTAAAAATCAGGTGGCCGTTACCGTCCTCCCTCCTGCCCCACTCACCCCCACCCCACGCCCTAGGGAGGAGAAGCAGCACAAACGACCTGGGGAGAAAGGTCCCCTTTCCCACCCCCCACCCCCCCCGGAGTGAGCCCCATCAGTTGCTGTAGGCCTGCGGCATCAGGGCTGTGACAGGGAGAGCAGCAAGTCAACAGGTCCTAGAGGGTTAAAGAAGAAAATCAATCAGGGGAACACAGCTGCCCTTCCGAAGGCAGGCTGCCTGGGGTGAGGGGGGCAGCTGTGCGTCAGGGCACAGGGCAGCCAGGCAGACCAGGTGCCAGTGGCTGACCTGCAAAGGACTTGTGCACTGCTGAGCCTTGGGCTTCGTTGGCTTGGCAGCGCCTCGCCTCGCCTCTGCACTGCCAGGACCCTGCTCTGCTCATCCTGCGTAAGCATAAGGCTTCAGCGAGCACAGAACAGGAGGCCAGGGAGAGGGAGGACGTCACCGGGGGAAAAAAAGTCATGCGGGGGGGCCGTGTCAGGGGAAAGCGTTTGGGAGGGCACAGACACACGCAGAGGGAGGGCGGGGGAGGAGGCGGACACCGCTGGACAGGGGCATGTCTGGGCAGACACGCCATGGGGAACATGCATGGGGATGACTGACACCAGGGGGTCCCCCCAGGATAATCCACAACGGGCAACTCACCTGGGCTAACCTGCAGCAGATGATCCGCTCCAGATAACTGACCCGCTCCGGAGAATCCATTCCAGAGAAGCCCCAGCAATGCCCCTCAAACTGCCGGTGTTTCACCCCAAATTTTCCCCAGTTTAGGGTTTTCGGTGGGTTTATTTAGTTTTGGTGATTTCCGGTTGGATGGTTTGGCTTTTTTTGTTGTTGTTCGGGTTACTTTGGTTTTGTCCGTTTGGGGTTTTTTTTTTTTGCTTTTCCATAAGGTAAAAGTTGGGATTGCTTTTCCAAACGGTTCACTTCCGGGTTTTTTTCACCCTTTCCACAACATTGAAATTGGCGATTTTTTGCTTTTGTGCATGAGAATGGTTAGCAGGGTTCCGCCCCCCCACCCCCGCTTTTTCTACCCCCCTCCTTTCCAACTGCACAAACCCAGCAGGAGTGGGCTTTCCCAAGAGCCCCGAATTGTTTTCTTTCCCCCAAACCTGTTTGGGGTTTTTCACCCCCCATTGCAGACCCAGACTCAGGGACTTTGGAGTGTGTGTCTGCCCTGGCAGCAGCTCCCAGGCTGCCTACGCAGCCCCAGAGGGGAAAGTCCCCATTTGGGGGAATCGGCCCCAAATCGGGATGGGAGAAGGAGAACGGGGAAGGGGCAGCATTTGAAAGCGCTTTTGTGCCTTCAGTTGATTGGGGGGTGGGCTGTGTGTCTAATTTTTAAATCTTCTCTATAAACATCTCTATCAACGTGGTTTCTTTGCATTTTAAAACCTTACATAGCATAGACATTTGCACTATGTGTCTACTTACACATCCTTACGGAGTACATCTATATTTTATATACACTATCTGTTTTACATTTACATACAACATCTGTTTAGACTTAGCTATTATATTTACACTTACACCTATTTAGGCTATTTACACTTACACAGAATATCTCTTTACACATACCTGTTTAGACTTCCATATTAACACGTACATGAAACAGCTATTTAGGCTAGCTATCTGCTTACTTACCCTTTGACACTTCAATCTTTTTCGACTTCTCTATTTAGACATCTACTTACAGTTATACCTCGGCTTATTTCACTCTATATAACCTCTATTTAGATTACAAATCTACTTAGACTATGTAACACACACTAAGCGTAGATGCTCGCTCTAGTCAGACTTTCTTCTGCTTTGAATTCCTTCATCTATCCTTTTCACTTTAAACTCCTTTATTTTTTGATCTAGATATATAGACGGTCGAGTTACTTTTGTGTTTTAAAACCCTGCATCTCGATGCAGAATTTTTGTATCCCGAAATCCGTTATATAATATAGGAGAGATAAGTTCTTATCTCAAAATCCCTTTATGCATCTATAAATTAATATTACACATGTCAATATATATAAGAGGTTTTTGTAATAGCCCCCCTGAATTTTCAGGCATTTTGGGGCTGTAACCCCCCTTTTTGGGGGGGAACCCCTACATGACGCCCCCACTCACCTGTTCCTCTGACGCATTATCAGCTCCCCCAGTGACACCGGGGCACCCCACATGACATCATCACACCCCCCCCAGGACTCCCCCAATTTTATTCACCCCCAAGAAGGGCACTAAACAAGGGAACCTGCTCCAACCTGCAGCTCATTACTTTAATAGTGCCATTTACAAAGGTACACGCACACCCCTCCCACACCCCCCAGAAAAGGGGGAGCTCTGCTAAAATCTAAAAGGTGGGGCAGCCCCCCCAAACAGCTGCAGCCCCCCCCAGCCCCTGTCCGCAGGCTGGCGGCTGCCCCACGGCAGAGCAGGAGCGTGCCAGAGGACGGTGTCACGTCTCTCTCGGGCTCCGCTCGGACATGTTCCCGCACTGGGACGGGCTCCCCGGGGTGACAAACAGCCCCGGTCCCTGGGGGCCCCGACTCTCCCCACCGGGCAGCCCTCGCGGCCGCACCTGCGGGGCACCCGCTGGAGACAGAGCCAGGAGCCTCCAGGCAGAGGGATGGCCCCTTACCTTCACCACGCTTAACAACCGGCAGGCATCTCTTGAGCATCACGAGACACTTAGACGACATCTGAAAAACAGAAATCCCAAACTATATTTCAGCACGTTAATAAAATAGCACAGAAGAAAATGGAGGAGCTCAGTCAGCATAAGGGGTAGGAAGGAAATTGAGCCGCAGCAAGATTCCAGGCAAACGGGTCACGTCAAAACACAACACATCCTTTAAAAGCTAGAGTGATTGGAACGCTTGAAAACGGTATTAAGACTAACCGATACCATTTTGAACAGATCCTTCGCGTAACACTGAACGCTCTGGCTGGTGCTGGAAAACGTCACATCCCTTCCTTACGGCACCGCTGCGGGGAGATAACCCCGTGAGGCTGCGGGGCAAAGTTGTACCGGAACCGGAACCTCCGCTTACAGACCCACCGCAGCAGCTACAGCCCTCGCCCTGCCGCCGCACGTCTTGCTGCCTGGCTCCACGAAGCCTGAAGTGAAGCGTGTCAAACTTGAAAGAGTAACGTAAAAAATTAAGAATAAATCTCAGTAATTCACTTTGTGCTGAGAAGGCGGGCGCGTGTTTACGCGCATCCAATATGAGCGTCTAGGCTCTAAAAGCTTTCCATTTTCCTTCTGCGTTCATTCAACTCGCACAGCCGTTCACGCCCGCCATAAGATTATCTATCTCCAAAATACACAGCAGCAACGTGACTGGGGGGTTTTGGCGCGTTACGGAGTCGGGAGGGACGTCCGCCCGGCTGCCCCGCCCAAGAGATGCTGCTGAACTGCCAGGGAACCGCGCGTCGAAAGCGAGACTGAAATAAAATACTTAAGAGCGCTCCCTCAAAATACCGGCAGGAAACACCCCCCCACAACATTCAGTCGCCCCTCATTAAATATTTACAACAAATACCTACCTGCTTAAGTACACCTAACAAATCGTACCCTACATCTGCTTGGCAGTTACAGCTGAAAGAGCGCAAGTCACGTCGTAAATCAGACGATGTTAGCTTTTTTTTAAACTTTCATTTATGACGGAAGAATCGGTGAGTGAAGAGATCCCCGATACAGTTTTACTTTTTTTGGGGGGAAAAAAATAATACCACAACAAAAAACCACACAAATCAAATCCCCTGTGTTGCAATACATGGGGCTACCAAGAAGGACCGGCAGACCTGCTAATGCGTTCGGCTGTACCGAAGCATGCAGGGGAACCGCATTTTATGGTATCTCGACTGTTACAACTGAGAACCCAAGCACTACCAATGCCATCAACCTTTGGAGTATGTGCTGTGCTTGGATCTCCGCAAGGACCATGGATTTTTTTATCTTTAAAAAAAAGCAATACTTTGCAAGTCTTGTGCTGATGAGTTCTGCTGACAAAGACACTGTCTCTAAGATGCACTCTGATGGCAAGTTCATAGAATGCAACCTCACTGAATAAGAAATATCTCAATTCTTCAAAATCTCTTCCTAACAAAAGTCACACCGTGGGGCTTTCAGATGGGTCAGATTATGCATCCTTTCACAACAAGAAACACACCAGCTAACCAGGATATTCTTGCAGTGGCCAGGTGCCTCTTCATCATGTAAAAAAGGAAAAAACCCAGAGCCAGCAATAAGTATCACACAGGTCAACACAGATCTCTTCCAGAGCACCCCCCTCATCAAAACGAACATGCCCATCGGCTCACCTGCTCTGCACAGATTCCAGCATCACACCCCGCTTCCGTCATCGCTTGTGGCACCAAACGTATCAACACACAGTAAACTACCGTTACGCTCGTGAGAAATCACCGCCCCGTGACTTCCTCATTACTACCCAGCTCACTTCTAATGCTCATACGCCGTTCCAAAGACGGCCCACGTGTTACCTACAAAACTGAAGAGCTCGACGACGGACCACAGCATTCTCTGGTCTTAGATGCTGGCCGCTGCCCCACCTTCTCAGACCTCTCATAGGCGTGCGGCAGCAGCACTCCGAGCCTGCCAGCGGCACCTGCAAAAAGCCAAGCGAAAAGGCACCTCCTGAGATGCTGCCCGATGCCACAGCCTGCCCGCACCGATCCCCGTCTCGCACCCCTTTCCCTCGACAGCCTCCCACCCGGCCTACGTCACTTGCAGCTGAACACGGCACCTCGCCCGCCGTCCGTAACACCCAAACGACACGCGTTGCTTATAACTTCACCAGCAACACAACACCTCAGAAAAGAGCTGCTACTTCAGCCCACCAATCACCACTCGCCTTGCTCGACTTGCCTCCTTTGCTCATTGCTACGCTACTTCAAACCCGAAACAAAAGACAAATGCAAGGAGCAACGGAGTCATAGAGCCATCGGTCACATCTTCCCTCTATATACACCACGCACCAACTCACCCGCTTACATCGGTCCCCTCAGTTCCCCTCCGTCGCCCTGCACGACTCGTCCCTCGGCATCTCCAAAACCAATACGAAACAAGTCGCCTGGTTGCACAGCAGTACCTTAACTGTTCCTGAACACCGACTATAACCTGCCATTAAAAACAAACATATGACATCAAACATGAAGCCCTACGCACGTACAAGCTTGAACACCCTGCAGAGGTAATCTGCTCAGCTGAACTCTAGCTGCCTCTCCCAGATAGCCGCGGTCACGGCCTCCGAGCCCACAAAACGTCACGGTGATTACGGTCCTTGCCTGCTGAGGAGGGCCACTCCATCCGAGATGACGGTACCACCTTTCCCCCAACAGCCTTAGCATAGCAACAGATGAACCCTAAGCTCTCATCGCTGTGCCACCTACCCGACTCTACACGGCCAGCAAGGCGGCTCCGAGCCAAACTCACAAAACGCACACACCAACGCTATGAGAAACACTACAAACTGCGCGCCTCCGAGACGAGAGAACGCTCTCGGCAAACACAGAGACAACTGGACGGAAGAGCTCGTCCAGCAACAGGACCTGCAGAACCCTGACAGGGATGCAAGGAGGCCCTAACGAGATCCAAAATGATTAGAAGAGCGTCAGGGCCCGTGACAAGAAGTTCCTCTCAAAACTGAGAGGGAGGAGGCACAAGAAGCCCAGCTACAAGACCTAAGAACGTAAGGATGCAGGGAAGAAATCACGCTCCCTGAAAACAGACAGCGACAGAGCAGAGCTGTTCACGCATCTGGGAACGACGCCGCAGACGACAACTGCCCAGAAACTCCTCAAACATCAGAGCGATCCACGCTTTAAACTGTAACGCAAAAAGAAGCACCCGATGGGCGCCGGCCCCACAATTAGAACCTTGCCAGCCCCTAGGGATAGCGCTGTGCTCCTGAGAGCAAAGAGAACAAAGTCACCAGCCCCATGCGCCCCCTCACTGCGACCCAGCTCGCCTGAAATGCTCCTCAAATAGCCTTCGGTCGCATCTTCCCTTTAATCCCGCACACGGACCCGCTGCCTTAGTGTGCTCTACTCAGCTCTGCTCCATCACCCTGCACAGCTCCATCTTCATCCTCTGCAAGAACAGCATGATAGAACAAGTCACCTGGACGCACAGCAACAGCTTAACCATTCCACAGGTCTTGCTTCCACGTAGGAATACCATCTAGAGCCCAACTACTGCATGCCATTAAAGGAAATACCTTCAATCAGATGTTAAGCCCCACGCACGTACAAGCTTGAACAGCTGAGAGGTGCCCTCTGCTCAGCTAGCACTCTAGCTGCCTCTCCCAGGCAGCTACGGTCATCCCCTCGGCACCCACAAAACACCCCGGAAATTACCATCCTCGCCCGCTGCCAACGGCCACTCGCTCCGACGAGGGTTGTACGGGCGTTGCCAAAACAGTCTATGCATATTAACATTAACCATATACTCTTATTGCTATTCTTTCCCCCGCTCTACCATTGCTACACCCCCAGGCGGAGCAGCTCTGACACAGGCATCGACGTGCACGGACCGACACCGCTCACAAATACTACAAGCGACGCGATCGAGGCACCTAAGAAAACTCTCACCGAGACGACGGACTTCCGGCCCAGAGATGCCACCGGGCGAGAAGATCTATACGGCAGCGAGGAAGAAGCTATAGCATCCGCAGAGAAGTCACCTACCATCATCACCTGCAATAAAACCATATACCCACAACTAGGACGATGTACGAGCGACAAGCCACTCTTAAAGACCTCAGAACGTTCAGGTGCAGGGAACAGGTCCCAGAAAAGGGCTCTGCGTATTCAGACTGCTCCTCAGCAGCAGTATTGAGGCCGCCTTAATCACCGCTGCAAAAAGATGACCTTCTATAAAGGTCTAATATTTAAGACACAAGACAAATCTATGCAGTAGACTTAAAATGCGGGAACGGAAGCTCTCGGTTACCATTATGCCGATGAGCCAGGGCTTGCAAAACCCTCAATATTGCTACCTAGGTGCCTGCTCAGCACGGAGAACAACAGACACATCGAGACCCGAGTACAGTAAGGAACAAAGACAGACTACAAAATCCACACAACAGCACAAGCACAGGCAGGAACTCCCCTGCCTGGCAGATGCTTCTGTTTTGCAGAAAGGACACCACAACCTCTCTCGGCCCAAACGTGTCCGGTCTCTGAACGGTACCCTCCGCTGATTTTACAACCCCTGCCCGCCCCACCTGCGCTTCCCCCAACCGACCGGCCACCCGCACAAAGACCGCATCGGCCCCTCAGCTTCCCTTCCAAATCTGGGGGCTCAAAAGCCATCCTTTAAAAAGGCCACACAGGCTACGTAGGATGGGGCTGCGGTCACACGGATACTCTTCATCTCCAAACGTGCGGTGCCATCACTCAGCATCGCACCACTCAACGCCGGCCACTTCCGCAACAACAGCCTCCTCGGAAGCGCCGTGAACTTCCGCTCCCCCACGCTCTAATGAGGCTGGATGTCGTGGCCGCCGCCACCTACGGTGCCTAGAGAACCAGAGAGACAAGGCGACCCCTGCGCCTGGAAGCGGCCGCCCGCTCACAAACAATTCCACACCTCAAAAATAACAGCTGCTACGGCTCCCTGTTCATCGCTCACCTTGCCCAACGAGCTCGGGGCAGACATCCCGCTTTGCATATAGTTTTGTGAGTCCCTTCATTAACTAGTCACATAGGTGCTCACACTGCACGACCCCTCCGTTGTCACGTGCTGACCTACCTTCTCACGATGCTCTGTTCGCCCCCTCCCTTCCGTGTCCGGCTCCCTACCGCGCATCTGCACCAACAGCCACATTCCAGACTCATCCTTTCCCCTACCGTGCCAACACGGCTCCGCTCACCTCCCAGTCCGTGCCTCCCGGGTCAGTGGCCACGTCAGGTGCCTGCTCGCATTCTCGGTCCGTCCCCGATGGCTGGGGAACCGTCACCTTCAATGCCGGGCCCACTTCTGGGGAAATACGGAGAGGCATACAGATGTTGGACACTGCTTTCCAAAAGCAAGAGCTCACCACGCAAAACAAACTAACAAATCCTTTTGACTGACTTGTTCGGCAACACAGAGACCCCAAAGGCAGAAATCCCAGACGAGTGACCTCACAGCCCGCCCCGTCACAGCACACGACGCCATCTGCTCGCCTTTGCCGTCACGCCTCGCTCGACTGTCCTGCTTAACCCTCGACCTGTTACTTAAACTGCAAGAAAAAGTCAAACCACGCAACGCACAAAAATCACAGTTCGTGTCAGATGACTCAAGCACAGGCGGACACTGATAGGCCAAACACCAAAAGCAGTATGGGAAGCAAACAGGCGTGGCTGGTGTAGCGACACACTCTCCCTTTGTAGGTAACTCACTCCTGAGCGACTCCATGAACAGCCGCGTGGAGAACCTCTCGGCAGACAGCACGCTCGAGTGGCCGCGCTGACACAACTTGCACAACGCACAGGCAAAACTGGTGGAAAAAATATAAGGTTCTACCTTCAGTCAAGTCAAAATTCCTGGAAAACAAGACAAAACAAACAAAAAACCTACCACACACAAAAAAACCCAACAAACCACAAACAAAAAAACCCAGACAAAACCATAACACCCCCACAAAACCAAATAATCCAAAACACACTATTAGACCATCTTGCTACCCCTGAACACCCAACAAAAACTTACTGACCCAAGGGAAAACAAAAGCTCGTACAAGTGTACTTTCTAATATATATCTGCTGCTCAACTTTGACTGCTCCTTAATCTCTTACCTCAACCAGAAACCTCCCCATCTCTGAATGTCAAAACACACCTACCCAAAGAGCTTAGACAGCTCAAAACCTGCAACCAACTCAAGGAACAGTACCAGAGAAGCCCAGGAGCAGAATGAGCCTCCCGAAAAAAGGCTGGGGCTCATCTACCCCAGCGGAATGGCAAAGCAGAACGAAATCTTTTAAGAACCCCTTCTCAAAAAATATCTCTGGTTATAAAGTAAATCATTTATTGTAAAGCCATCAACCGTTCGGAGTCACCTCAACGCTCTCTCTCGCTCAGTCCCTTAACAGAACTAGATCAGTCTCAAAGGACAAAAAACACGAAAAGAAATGTGGAAATACACAAGCGTATCGGGAACCGTATGAAGCAGCTAAATTAACACCTCAGTAGCTGGGGCAAAACTAAATTGTAAAGGACAACAAAAAAACACCCCAGGAGACACATGGATAAAAACAGATGAAGGCTCTCTCTTCTCGCAGAAGCTCAAGAAGAGACCTGAGCCAACGGTACACAGCTCTGGGGTATCGGATACCGAAAAGAAACATACTCGAGACAGAAAACAGACTGCTGTGGAGCACAAAGGTGGCTTTGGCAAAGGTTCTGCCAGGACAAGAGTCACAGTTACAGGGAACGGACAGCGGCCGGCAGGGGAAACGCCGTCGGCGTGGAGGGGCCAGCGGGGTAAATGCCGCCCTCAGCTAACGCTGCGCTATCAAGCCTTAAGCGAAAACTGCAGAGTAGTTACAGGACACGGGCATAAGATGGATGCTGAATATCACTTGATGGTCACAAAATCTCATGGGGATGGGCACCACGTAGTCTCATGGACACCCCTTAGACCCAAACGCTTAACGAAAGACGCTTCTTGCCAAAACACAAGCTCGACGAGGAAAAGCCAAAGCTGATGTGGGGGCAACTACTAAAATCTCAGTACGTGAGCAGGCATTACTTAAGATGGTGCGGTGGTTCTGCCGGGTCCGTCCAACCTGAGCAACGGGTTCTAATGCCTGTCCAGCAGCGTCCATGATCTCTCTCACGGCCTCCCACGTCAGAAACCTCCCCTGCCCAGGACCGCGTTTTGCATGTTCCACCCCTCCCCATCCCCGCAATGAAAATCAAACACAACAAATAAGCAGTCTACTTCATCTTCTTGGCCTCCAAAAGAAGCTTCCTTCCTCTGCTGAGCGTCGACACCAACATCCTCGTGCCGTTCCTCAAAAGCAGGCTGGTCCTCGGGTGCCCGTACTGCCAAAAGAAGACAAAACGATTATGCTCTTATAACGAGCTCCATCATCCTCTCCTTCAGGAAATCGAGTCCCGATTGCTACATACCAGAAGTTTGTGCAGTAGATGGCCGAGGCCAGCCCCGTAAATGAAGCACTCTGTGACCCTGCTTTCTCTTTTGGCCACAGCACCCGCCACTGGGGAGCCCCAAACCCCTTCGTGACTCCCTACGAAAACCAGATACAACTAGTTCAAAACATCTGGCAGGTGAGAGATGACCGACAAACACGTACAGCCCACCTTACCCTCAAACCAGCCAGAGAGCTGACTTCCTCCCCCACTGAACTCTCATCTTTGACAAATTCACCAAACAGAACAATGTTTACACTGAACAGAACAAAACCCTTACCCTCTGACACTCTGAAACGGGTTTGTGCACCCACAAAATATATATATTCATGATATCGACCCACGTACCACACTTCCTCAGGGTCAGCCCCACAAAGACAGGAAAACGCCCAATGCTCTCTCCATGGATACCCCGATGCTCCGCTCCCTTCTTTGCTGCTCCTGTCACGGGAAAACGCTGGGAATAAAAAAAGGTTCAGAGAAGCAAAACAATAAACAATAGGGAGAGGGACCAGCGCAAAGGAATAGAGAGAGGAAGAGATGAACAGGAAGGACAGACAACCCCATCCTGAGCACAGCCTCTGGGAGAGGGAAAGAGGAAACAGCAACCGTTATTACCGCAGATGAACCCTGACCAAAGCCTCCTTCCACAGGGGCTTCTGGACACACCGCTCCTTCCCCGCGCTACTGCTACGGGCCCCTGCGCCGAGGGGGAATCCAGTGCAGGCAGAGAGAGGCGGAGAAAGAACAAGTAGCCACAGGCTACAGGACAGAGAGAGGGAGGACTGAAAAGACGGGGAGGCAGGGAGCCACTCAGAGCGAGATGGAGAAAGAAGGTGCGGGGGGGCGCAAAAAAAAAAAAATATAAATTTTGCAGCAGGTAAGGAAAGAGAGGGGGCCAGGGGAGAGACAGGGAGGGCCCAGGACGCACAAGAGAGGCAACGGGGCCCCACTGGCCCAGGACTCACCGCGACTCTCGCTCTCAGCGCTGCTGGCACAATTTAGCCGTTCAGATGCTTCTTTCCCCTCCTCTCCTCCCTGCCTCTTCTGCAGCTCCAGACTCTAGGCCGACCTCCACCTAAAGAGGATACGTGGGTGTCTTACCGCTCTTACGAGATGAGGCTTCCTCGGCACGTAGCCTAGCTCGCTCGTGCCCTACACGCCCGTACCCAACTCCGGGTTACGCGTACGGACCCTGCGGTGCACGTTGGTGGCCTGGCCCGCTGCGGACTATGAAGGGGGATCCTTCCTCCCTCACCTGCAGGGACAGGCTCTCTCTTGCCTGCAGCAGGAAGGCAGCTGGCAGCCAGAGCGCCTTCAGTTTCTTCTGCTTTACCTTTCGTTGGCGTCTCCAGCTTCAGCCGAGGCAGCTCCTGTCCACAGCCGGGAAGGGCTCTGTGTGTCCCTTTTCGCCCCGGCGCTGCGAGGATGGCAAAGCCGGGCAGAGAGAAGCCACGCAAGCCTGAGACGGCCGCAGTCGACGGCGTCCCCGGGGGAAGGACAGACAACCACGTCCTCAGCACGGTCTCTGGGAGAGGGAAAGAAGAAACAGCGACTGTCATTACCGTCCATCGACCCTGACCAAAGCCCCTCCTTGCGCAGGGGCTTCTGGACACAGCGCCCCTTCCCCGCGCTACTGCTACGGGCCCCTGCGCCGAGGGGGAATCCAGTGCGCTTGAGGGCCGGCTCGCTGCCTTAACGACAGCGCCTGGGGGCGGCCAAGGGCTACGCAGCACGCTTCAGGGGAGGTGCCGGGGCTGGGGGCAGGCGCACGGGGCAAGGGGGGGCCAGGGGAGGCTGAGCGGGAGCTCCGGCGAGCCGGGGAGGCGGCCATCATCTGCGCCCTGGGCAGGGGGAAAAGGTCCTCCTCCTTTCCCTCTTCCCTTCTGTCAGCTCCCGGGGAACTCACCGCTTCTCGGGGAGCGGCCGCACCTGGAAGCCCCCAGAAATCGACACGAATCCAACCCCAAAAATACACCGCGCCTACCGTACGCGGCACGGCCGCCCGGCACCCGAGCACCGGAAGACCGCGCCTCCCGCCACGCCCCGGCGAACCACGTGACAGGGCCGGCAGCCACTGCGCCAGGACTACACCTCCCGGCATGCTCTGCGCCACAACACGGCCGCCCGGCAGCCGCGCGCCGCAAGGACTACACCTCCCGGCATGCTCTGCGCCACAACACGGCCCCTCGGCAGCCGCGTGCCGCAAGGACTACACCTCCCGGCACGCTCTGCGGCACAACACGGCCGCACGGCCAGCCTCCAGGCGCACCACCACAGCTCCCGGCACCCCGCCAGCCCGCCCTCCCCGCTCTCGGACCCTGCGGGCCACCGTCCCTCCCGCCGATGCACCCGGAAGCCCCACCGAGCCCTCAGCACAGCCTCGCTCTCCCCACCGCCCGCTCCGGCTCCGACCCGGCGCTGCCCCGCCGCAGCCCTCCTCGGGGCTTGACCCGGGACGCAGCGCTCCACCACCCAGCCCCCGCTCACCTCCTCCCTCGCTACAGTCGCAGCCCGCTGACGCTCGGCCACAGCTCCGCTCCGCCCTCGGCTCACACTGGCCCCCCGGAGCCGGGCACCACCCCTTTTCCAGGGAGGAGCCGGCACCATCAGCCCCACCGCCCGCACCTGGGGCTCCTCCATCCAGACCCCGCCCACAGCTGAGGCGCAGCAGCAACGGGGGGCCCCCTCCCCTCACCCCCACAGTGCACCACCTCCTCCCCTGGGCTCCATCACAGCCCCTTGCCCCACGCAAAGGCAGCACAAACGCAGCCCTGAGGGCAAAGGAGAGGGCAGGTGTTTGTGCAGGCACCCACGTAACAAGTCCCAGGAGCCATTCGTGGGTCAGGGTCCCCAACGCTCCCCCTGCCCCAAGGCCACCTCGGCCGCCGTTGCCGCAGCCGCACAGAGCTGGTGTTGGCTGCGATAGTGCTCATTTTCTCCACAGTAGCTAGGAAGGGATACGTTTTGGATTTATGCTCAAAACACCGTTAATAATGTAGAGATGTTTTCGTTCTTGCTGAGCACTGCTTCCACAGTCAGGGCCTCTTCTGGTTCTCTCAGTGCCCCACCAGCAAGTAGGCTGGGAGAGGACACAGCTGGGAAAGCTTTCCCAGCTAACTGACCAAAGGGATATTCCATACCATTTGACATCATGCTCAGCACACGCAGCTGGGGGAAGAAGGGGGAGTCCTTGGGGGGGGGGGGGGGGGGGGGGGCAGGGGCTACGGCATTTCTCTCCCTAAGTAACCGTTACACATGACAGAGCCCTGCTTTCCCAGAGGTGGCTCAACACCTGCCCGCCGAAAAGGAGGAGTGAATTAATTCCTTGCTTTGCTTCCACGCACAGCTTTTGCTTTACCTATTAAACAGTCTTGATCTCAACCCATGATTTTTCTCACTCTTACCCTTCCAGCTCTCTCCCCCAGCCCACTGAGGGTGGAGCGAGCAAGCAGCTCCCTGGTGCAGAGTTGCCAGCTGGGGCTAAGCCACAGCACGCGCTTGTCCTGGTTTGGCAGGGAACAGACCGTCCGTCGCCTGGCTCCTGGAGCGACGGGCTGCTGGGCAGAGGGGGAGGCCACCAAAGGTGAGGAGCAGGGCACAGGACAGTAGGAAGAGAGAAGAGAAGAGCGGCATCCGGCTGGACGGGGCGGGGGGGACGTGTGTGCGGGTAGTGAGAAGGCACGAGGCAGGGAACAGGACGGCCAGAGAAGGACAGGGAGCCTGACGGAGGTGGAGATAAAAGCAGCAGAGAGAGGGGAAGAGAGGCAGCAGAAAGAGGGAAGAGCAGGACACAGACCAACAAAGAAGGAAGAGGAGCAGGCTGGAGACGCACAAAGAACCTGGGGCAGGCAGCACGACAGCGAGGGAGGAAAGAAGAATAGGGGCAGGAAGCTGGACCGAGCGCGATGGAGAAAGACAAGATAAGCGACAAGAACAGGGCAGAAAGGGAAGAATGAAGCCACGGGGACAGGGAGCCGAGACAGCCAACGACAGAGGGAAGGGGCCGGGGAGGGAACACCACAAAACAAACCATGGGGCTACGTGGTACAGAGCACGAGAAGGGAGAGAACTAACAATTAGGGACAGGGAGCCAGAGAAAAAAAAGAAACGAAACAACACCAAAGGGAGATGGAGAGCAAAAGGAATCGCAATGCGTACAGAAAGAAGAGAGAAACAATTCTAAAATAGGGACGTGGGGAAGCCAGAGACTGCAAGATGGAGAAAGGACAAAAGCTACAGGGCAGAGAGGGAAGAATTAACAGACACAGAGAGTCGGGCAGAAAGAGATGGAGAAAGGCTAAAGATCACATGGCCAACAGGGAAGAGAGGGAGGAATTTTAAAAACAGGGGCAAGAAGCCAGAGAGAGGGAGAGAGAGGCAACAATAAAATGGGGACAGGCCACAGCGCAGCGAGGAGAGAACCGATGAATAAGAACAGGAGACCAAGGAGAACACAACGTAGAATGGAAAAAAGGAACAGCGGCCCAACAGGGAAGGAGGAATTAAAGATCAGGCACCGGGAGGCAGACAGAGACAAATGAAGAAACAAGTGGAAAAAAAAACCAACAGCAATGGGCTACAGAGACAGAGGGAGGAAATGAGGAAATAAAACATAGCAGCAAGGAGCAGGACAGAGAGAGATGAGGACAAACAAACAGCACGGGTCTACGTGACAGAGAACGTGGAATTGGAACACAGAGAGAGGGAGCCGGACAGAGAGGGGCCGAGAGAAAATCTAGACGGGCTACAGCGGGCAGAGGCAGGAATTAAAACCTAGGGACAGGGAGCTGGACAGAGAGAGACGGAGATCACAGGGAACAGCAGTGGGTGCAGGAAGAACACGAATTCATGAACAGGGAAAGGGAGCTGGACAGAGAAGAACTCAGAAAGGCAAGAACAGTAGCAGGGTACAGAGCAGAGCAGACGAATTAAAAAGCGCGGCGGGAGCGTTGAGGCAGACAGAGAGAGATTAAGAAAAAAATCACAGGCTACGTGGCAAAGCAGGAGGAATTCAGAAACGGGGATGGCAACCAAGGGAGAGTGAGCTGCTGAAGGATAACGGGCATTCAAAGTGAGGGACGGGGAGCTGGGAAAAGCGAGGCAGAGAAAAACAGAATCACAGAGAGAATCAAACAAAGCCAAAAAAGAAGAAACTGAACAACAGGAACAGGTGTAACCAAAGCGATGAAATCAACCAGAGACGGTGTTCCATTACGGGAACATGGAGCGTACGAATCGGTGTATCCGTCGATCTGCATTTTAGTCACTAGGCGATCGTTAACGTCAACAGAACAACAGACAACGTGCTTCTGTCAGAAAAGGATGACAAAACGCGGTTTCGTGGAGCGGACTGAGAAAACTAGCCAAGGCCGCCAAGATTAAGAGCCAAGAAGGCAAAAGGCAATTCTGGCAGGGGGAGATCGCGACCACCGACTCACGGACCACCACCGAGCCTGCGCAGTAATTTACATACGGAACGAGCAAGTTTGTACCGATCAGTAGACAGGACAATAATGACTATGTATGAATACCTAAAATTTTGATCTACAAATTGTACGGGAAAGGTGTGTGAGGTACGCACGCCAGGAGGAGTGATCCCCCGTGCGTCTGGCGCCGTGAATAAACAACGCCTGCTCTTTAATACTAAATTGGCGTTGAGGAGTCATTTCCGATTTTACCGCGTTTTTTGGTAACAGTTTTCGCACCCCAGATGGGAACCCGCTTTTGAATATTGACAGATCCGCGGGACCGTGGGACCTGCAGCTAGCCCCAAGGAATTCTCGGGGAGAGCTTCCGATCCCCAGGCCGGAGAATTCTGAACAAGATCCCCTGGAGTGAGGTAAACAAGGCATTCTTTTAAGAGGAAACTTAGGTAGAATAATACGTGGGGTTAGCTTCCCACATAGGATAGGATCATGGGTTTGAGTCCCACAGGCCTGCCCCTAAGGCATGGCGAAAGCTACGCAGGGTTGGGGCCAAGAGGTACCTCAGTTGCTAAGTCTCTGCTAGGTGAAAGCCTGTGGAGCAGGACCCAAGGGTAGGGGAGTCTTCAACAGGGGGTTGTAGTCTCCAGGGATATCTAGCAGGGGGCTACAGATCCCAGTGGTGGATTTCCAGTGAGAGCAGAATCCCAGCGGCGGATTTCCACTGAGACCTCTAACAGGGGGTGGAGTCCCTCTGACTAGTATTTGCGATAGCGCACAATCACAACTACTAGTTGACTGGGAGATGGGAGCATTTCTGAGTAAGAAACCTATCCCACAGAGAACACCTTTGGGATGTATTTTGAAGCACTGGAAAGACATCGGGGGCGGTGACCCACTAACTCGGAAACCATTAATTGAATACTGCAATCATTGGTGGCCAACGTATCAATTGGAAGGTGGGCACAAATGGCCAGAAAATGAGACACTGCAATATCATACCATCTTGCAATTAATGTTGTTTTGTAAAAAGGGAAGGCAAATGGGCAGAAGTGGCATATGTTTTGTTCTTTACACTGTGGAATCATCCAGAGCAGCAGAAACAGCGTGAGATATGTCCACAAGATTCTATGGCAATGTTTTTGAAAAGAGGAAAATGTGGTGAGAACTTGAAGTGTTGCTCTACTTGTGATACTGGATACTTCACTTTATGGAACTGACAAGAAAATAGTATTGAATACAGCCAGAAGGCAGGTGCAGGGAGCACATGCTAACAGGAATTTACAGAGAACAATGAATAAGAATTTTCCATCTACAAATCCTGAGTGGGACCCTAATCAGCCAGGACCCAGGGGAATGTTGACTAGATGTCAACGAGAGATTTTATTTGGAGTAAGGCATGCAATGCCAAAAGCAATAAATGGGTCAAAATTTATGAAGCGAGACAAGAATTAAAGGAGTCCCCTTCAGCCTTTATGGAAAGACTGAAGGTGACTGCCAGAAAATATACTCATTTGAACACAGAAAAAACAGAAAAAGCAATTCAGTTGGTCTCTATATTCATAAGACAATCAGCCCCAGATAGTGGCGGGGGGGGGGGGGGGAGAAGAAACCTTCAGAAGCTAGAAGAACCTGAATCCAGAGATCTGGGTAAAATGCTTGAAGTAGCTTGGCATGAAGGAGACCAGGGGAATCAACCCTAGCTGAACACCTGGTTACACTGAAGCTAGGGAATGAAGAAATAGAATTTTCAGTAGATACGGGAGCCACTTCTTTGGTATTGAATACACGTAAAGAGAAATTTGATCATAAATCAGTAGGTGGTGTTAGTGTGACAGGGCAAAGAAAAATTAGCCCCTCTCAGAGCCATTAAAGTTTAAATTGGAGAAGCAATGGGCAACTCACCAGTTTCTGTCTATGCCTGAATGTCCACTGCCTCTGTTATGATGAGATCTATTAAGTCAATTAGATGCTCAAGTAACTTGTAAAGATGGAGAGATTAAATTACTAATACCAGAATCAAAAGCCACAGAGGCGAGAGCATTTATGTTACAAGATTCCTCCAGGGAGGAACAGGTTCCCGAAGAAGTGGAAAACGTAGTAATTCCTTTGGTTTGAGCGAGCGGAGCTCTGGAGCGATCTAAGTGGGCAGAGCCGGTAAAAGTAACCTTAAAGCCTGGAGCCAAGCCGGTAAGACAAAAACAATACCCTATTAAGCGAGAGGCTCAAGAAGGATTAGAGAAGTTAATTATAAAATTTTTCAGAATATGAGCTTTTAGTGGAATGTGAATCAGAATATAGTACTCCTGTGTCGCCAGTAAAGAAATCTAGAGGCAAAGAGTATTAGCTAGTTCACCATTTAAGGGCTATATATCAGGTGGCCCAAGATATACATCCAGTAGTAGCTAATCCATACACTTTACTGACCTCTTTAAAAGAGGAGCATAAATGGTTTACTGTACTAGATTTGAAGGATGCCTTCTTTTGCATACCTCCAGGCATAAAAAGTCAAAGCCCATTTGCTTTGGAATGGGAAAGCCCCACCACAGAATGAAAGACACAGCTAACATGGACCGTACTTACACAAGGATTTAAAATTAGTCCTACGATATTTGGGACTCAGCTGGCAAGAAAAAAATTAGAAATATAGAAATGTATAGAAAAAACAGAACCCAGGGAGAGGCATATTGTTACCAGAATGCGGATGACATTCTGACAGCGGCAGAAAGTGAAGAAAAATGTTTTGAAATTTTTTAATTTTCTGGGCCAAGGAAGATGCAGAGTTTCCAGAAACAAAACCCAAATAGGAGAAGCAGCAGCCATTTATTTAGGATTTGAAATATCTCAAAGACAAAGAAAATTAGAAAGTGAAAAGAAAGAAACTATTTGTCAAATTCCCAAACCTAGCGGCCCGAAGGAATTGAGAGCTTTTCTGAAAATAGTGAAATGGCGTCAGCTCTGGATTCTGAACTACAGACTGTATGTAAAACCATTATATGAGGCATTGAAAGAATCAAAGGATAAATATTTAACCCGGACGCCCGAATGCCAAACGGCATTCAAAGAACTGAAAACAGCCTCGATGATGGCCCCTGCATTAGGCCTACCTGATTTCGCTAAACCTTTTGAGTTGTTTGACCACGAAAGACAACATTTAGCCCTTGGAGCGCTGACACAGCGACTGGGAACCTGGAAGAGACCTGCGGGCTACTTCTCCAAACAACTCGACCACGTGAGTAAAAGATGGCCTGGATGTTTACGGGCAGTAGCAACAACAGCGCTGCCGATCCAGGAAGCCCCAAAGTTAACAATGGGACAAAAGATGACAGTATGTGTCCCGCACATAGCGGTGACTGTTTTAGAACAAAAGGGGGGTCGTTGGCTATCCCTTAGCAGAATGTTGAAATATCAAGTTGTTCTGTTAGAACAAGATGATGTGGAATCGAAGACTACTGCTATACTGAATCCTGCTATGTTTTTAACAACAGAAAACCTTACGGACAATTTCGAACACGATCGCTTGCTAACTATTGAACAAGTCTATTCCAGCAGACCAGACCTGAGACACAAACCTCTGGAAAATCCTGATCTGGAGTTGTTTACAGATGGAAGAAGCTCTGGGCGAGAAGAGAAGCGAATGGCCGGATATGCTGTCGTTATCGCCCCGAGGGAATGGAGTCAGGGACGCTGCCTGCAAACACCTCAGCACAGAAAGCAGTATTGGTAGCATTGAAGCGAGCTCTGCGAATGGCAGAAGGACAAAGGATAAATATCTAGACTGATTCCAAACGTGCATTTGGTGTGATCCACGATCATGGAGCTATTGGGAAGGAGAAAGGACTGCCATCAGCCCAAAAATCATCGATACAGCATAAAGAAGAAATTCTCCAACTTCTGGAAGACGTGCAGAAACCAAAAGAAGTGGCGGTAAAGCGTTGCAAAGCTCATCAATTCAGCCAGACGGCTGTAAACATAAGCAAACGATTGACAGATAAAGCTGCAAAGAGGACTGCAGAGCAAGGCATCCTTGCACTAGTACCAGTAAAACAGATCAGATTTCCAAAGTTGAAACCGAGATATAATAAACTGGATGAGCAATTAGCAGAACAATTGGAAGCATCACAAAACACAGAGATGGTAGGTAACACCAGAAAAACAATAATAACAACCCCACAAGTTATGACAGAACTTGCAAAAGAAAAGCATGAGCAAACACATTAGGGTGTAGATGCTACGGTTTTGAGTTTAAAAACATCTGTAGCGTGTGTAGGCATGACAAGAATAGTTAAACCCATAGTAGCTAAGTGTCCAATCTGTCCTAGAAATAATCCCCTGAACCAAAGGAAACCACCTTTAGGAGTAACAAAACAAAACATTCTCCCAGAGATTATTAGCAAATTAAGTTCTCTGAGTTACCCAGACAAAATAGATATAGCAGTATTTGTTAGTGCTGATGGACAAATTTTCTAGATGGCCAGAAGCTTTCTCGTGCTGCACCAACAAAGCTAGAGTAGTAGTTAAAATGTCGCTGAAAGAAATAATACCAAGATTTAGAGTGCCAACGGGAATGTCATCTGAGAGGGGACCACATTTTTTTGCAGAGGTAACTCAACAAATTACTAAAATTTTGGGTATAAAATGGAACATGCATACGCCCTAGAGACCACAATCAAGTGAAAATTTTGAGAAGATGAACCAAACACTAAACTGACATAGTGCAATATTATTGATCTAAGATGGCAGTATTGAGAAAATGATTATTTCAAAACTTCCAAAGGGGGGAAATGTAACCAAAGTGATGAAATCAATCAACCAATGACGTTGTTACATTATGGGAACATGGAGTGTATGAATCAGCACATCTGTTGATCTGTATATTAGTCCCTAGGTAATCATAAATGTCAACAGAACAACAGACAACGTGCTTCTGTCAGAAAAGGATGACAAAACGCGCTTTCGTGGAGCGGACTGAGAAAACTAGCCAAGACTGCCAAGATTAATAGCCAAGAAGGTAAATGGTAATTCTGGCAGGGGGAGATCACGACCACCAACTGACAGACCACCACCGACTCAGAAGAGAAGAACAGAAGAGAAGAACAGAAGAGGACAACCGAGCCTGCGCAGCGATTTACATGTGGAACGAGCAAGTTTGTACCGATCAGTAGACAGGACAACAATGACTATGTATGAATACGTAAAATTTTGATCTACAAATTGTACGGGAAAGGTGTGTGAGGTACGCACGCCAGGAGGAGCGATCCCCCATGCATCCAGCGCCTGAATAAAGAACACCTGCTCTTTAATACTAAATTGGCGTTGAGGAGTTGTTTCCGATTTTACCGCGTTTTTCAGTAACACAGGGACTCAGACCAAGAGAGCCAGAGAAAGACAAAACACCGACAGGCTACAGGACAGAGCAGGAGGAATTAAAAAAAAAACGAAGCGAGAGCCAGGCAGAGAGAGGCGGAGAAAGAACAAGTAGCCACAGGCTACAGGACAGAGAGAGGGAGGACTGAAAAGACGGGGAGGCAGGGAGCCACTCAGAGCGAGATGGAGAAAGAAGGAGCGGGGGGGGCAAAAAAAACCCCAAACAATTTTGCAGCAGGTAAGGAAAGAGAGGGGGCCAGGGGAGAGACAGGGAGGGCCCAGGACGCACAAGAGAGGCAACAGGGCCCCAGTGGCCCAGGACTCACCGCGACTCTCGCTCTCAGCGCTGCTGGCACAATTTAGCCGTTCAGATGCTTCTTTCCCCTCCTCTCCTCCCTGCCTCTTCTGCAGCTCCAGACTCTAGGCCGACCTCCACCTAAAGAGGATACATGGGTATCTTACCGCTCTTACGAGATGAGGCTTCCTAGGCACGTAGCCTAGCTCGCTTGTGCTGGAGCTGGGGGCAGGCGCACAGGAGGCTGACGGGGAGCTCTGGTGAGCTGGGGAGTCAGCTATCTTCTGCGCCCTGTGCAGGGGGAAAAGGTCATCCTCCTCCTCCTTTCCCTCTTCCCTTCTATCAGCTCCCAAGTAACTCCTAGGGCTGCCCTCACCCACTCGCCTTTAGCATACCAGAAGCCTGCCTCGGCAGGTCGTTTGAAGCTTCCCATCCCACCAGCCCCAGTAGTGCAGGCACACAAGGAGACACCCCTGCACCCACCAAAGGCGCTCGCTCACCTCGCCGGCAGCCCTAGGCCTCACCCGACACAGGGAATCGTGTCCGACACACCACCACGCTGCAGCAGGAGCGGAGGAGGCCTTTCCTTACCAGGAAGCAGCAACGAGCACGGCGGCATCACCTCGCAGGCACCGCAGCATCGCAGGGCTGTTACCTGCGGAGAGAGCAATGTGGATCACAGGGACGCCACCGCGCGTGCGCAGCTCCTGGGCTCAGTACCCAATTCTGGTCGCTGGGCAGCAGCATTATCTGAATTACTCTTCTCGATTAATACCATCCAGAAACCGTAACTTGGCTGCATCCACAGAGCTTCTATTCCTCTGCACCTTTCCCCCTCGCAGCCCCAGCAGCACCGTTCATTGCCTCTGCACCAAACAGCAAAGCGTCTCGAGCATTTGTCCTTTCCTCTCGACTGCTTAAAAAAATCTGGTGCTTGCTACTGTCCATGCCACTGCCCCCCCCATGCCTGAGGGAGGAGAAGCAGCACAGCAAACCTGGGGAACAAGGTTGGGTTCCCCACCCCCGCAGAATAAGCCCCAGGAACTGCTTGTAGGCATCAGGGTTGTGATAGGGTTTTGGTTTGGTTTTCTTTTTTTTTCCCCACCTTCTTTACATAATGTAATAATTGGGGTTGCTTTTCCAAACTACTGAGTTCTGTGGGGATTTTTTGTGCTTTTGCCCTACAAAAAAAATGGTCATTTTCACTTTCGGTTTTGTGCATGAGAATGGTTGGTGGGTGGTTTTAGGTGGTTGTTCCTTCCCCACCACCACCCTTTTTTTCCTTTCCAGCTGCACAAATCCAGCTGGAGTTGGCTTTCCCAGAAGCCCCAAGTTGTTTTCTTTCCACCAGAATTCTTTCTGTTTTTTCACCCCCCATTGCAGACCCAGAGTCGGGGGTTTGAGGTATTTTTGTGCCCAGGCAGCAGCTCCCAGGCTGCATAAGCAGCCCCACAGGGGGAAGTCCCCGTTTGAGGGAATCGGTCCCAAATTGGGATGGGAAAGTGAAGAGAAGAGAAGGAGAAAAAACCCTGAATAACCTGAAAAAGAACACCTACTCCAGCCCACCAAGCACTGGTCACCTTGCCTGACTCACCTCCAGGGCCCAGATCACGCTCGGCTCATCGCTTAGCACCCTCGGATCACAAAAAAAAAAGAAAAAGAGTAAAACCCATAATGGAGCCCTATAGCCATCAGTCACATCTTCCCTCCAGTACTACACAGACTCACCTTCTTACAGCGCTCCCCTGGGCCCTCCTCCGTTGCCCTGCACGACTCATCCACCTGCACCTGGAAAAACAGCGTTACTGAACAAGTCACCTGGAGGCACAGCAACAGCTTAACCATTCCACAGCTCTTGCACCCACGTAGGAATACCATCTAGAGCCCAACTACAGCCTGCCGTTAAAGGAAATGCATTAAATCAAACGTTAAGCCCTCGCACGTACAAGCCGGAACAGCAAAAACACCGCACGCTCGCGCACCCAGGGCGCAGCCCGACGGAGGTCCACGCGCACCTCGCCGGTTTGATGCGGAGCCACCCAGCATCCCTGCGAGCACAGCTGCAGGCGCAACAGCAGTTTCACCTACACCCATCTCGGCGCGCAGCGCTTCTGAAGCTTTAAACTGAAAGCCCTACCTTGACGCTTGGCCACACTAGAAGCGAGCCGTAGCTAGGACTCCACAGAAACACAGCAACACAAATCGCACAGCTGCGAAGCTGTCGCCGCTGTGGGTATTTAGACCAGGAACAAGAGAGAAAAGTAAAACGGCTTCATCACCCGCACAGGAAAAGCGGCAGACGGAGACAAAGAGTCAGCATTCATAGCCCTTACAGAACACAGGCATTCTCTCTCCTTCCATTCCTAAACCCATCCCCACTTAGGTCTAAATATCGCAGCCCTGCTGTGGCAATAGCGAGAGCAGGGAACAAGAGCCCTGCCGCCGGCCGTTTGTGCGGCAGGACACAAAAACAGGGGGACATGTTTTGCCACGCACAACCCTGAATCTCCTGAAAATTTATGTTTCCCAAAATAAGCCATTGGGAACATATTCCCAAAAACATTCGGCATTGAAACTTTTGTGTGTTTGACACCCGCACATTTTTTGGGAACTTGCTATTTGCTTCCTGGTTTTGCTGGTCTTCCCTCAGAAGTTCTACCTGCAGCCAAGTTATTCATTCCCACCCGCCCGACCGGTTCAAGCATTCACCTTCCTGGTATTACCAGCACATTGACACAGGCGAGCAACTTAACTGCTCTTCTAAAACTATCCAAATGACAATTACAGCCCTGAAAGAGGAGTGGAAGAGAAGAAAAGGAGAGATCAGCCACTAAAGACACTCTGCAGGCTGCTGCCAGCCAACACTGCACTCTTGTTAAAGCCACCCCGCCCCCCCAAACGCAAAAAAAACCCACCCCATGACTTTGTGGAGTGCGTGTTTTTTCTTTTCAGTAGTCCTTTTGGAGCTCATCCCTGCCTCAGCATCTTGTCTTGTCAGAATATGAAGTGCAGATGATCCGTATCCCGATGACATTTGCATGGGTTGAATACATTTTCAGAAATAGACCCAATCCGTGAGACTCCTGTCACCTTTGTGGTTTTAATAATAACTCAATTTTATCGACTAACACACACTTGTGAGAACTAATTAACTTTGAAACTTAGCCTCTCCTCGGGGAAAAAACGTGTTAGACACCAAATGAAACTGATTCAGAGCTCTGAACCACGATGGAGCCAATAGAGCTGTTGTGACTTAGTTTGTATGATTAATGGGTTAATAACTATCCTAAACAGCACAGAAAGAAGAGCTGGACCCAAAGAGGGTGCGCTGCGCTGGATCCAAAAAGCACCCTTCCTCCAGAGACCCGCCTCAGGTGGCGAGTTCGCTCTGGTGCATGCCGGCCTCCCGAACTTCGGGGTCCGATGTGACCGGACCCCCACCTCCGGGGAGGGTCCTCGTACCCTGCCCAACCCCTGCTTTCCCCTGCAGCCCCCAATGCCCCCACCCCCACCCCCCAGCCTGCACAAGCAGCCAAACCGGCTTCTGCTTTTGGCCCCCAAACCAGCTCACTTTGGGACCGGTTCTGAGCCAAAAAGCCCAGCTGCTGAGCCTGTTCTCAAGTCCCAAAAATGCAGCACTTGACCTCTGCTCCTCAGCCCAAAACCACACGACTTAGTCCCCTCGCTCAGGCCCTCAAAACGCACGACTCGATCTGTTTCAGGGCCCCGGCGTCAGCCACAGGAGCCTGCTCTCAAGGCCCAGGAACAGAAGAGCTGTGCTCTCCCCGTTCAGGGACCAAACCAGCTGAGCCTGGCTGCGTCCCGGCCCCCTCCGCAGTCCCCACGGGCAACGCTCAGGGGCGCGGAGAGCGCAGCCACCCCACAGCCCTGCACCCCCACGGCCCACGCGCGCACTGTCGGGGAGGCCTTGGGAACTGAACTGCGCGGGCCCGGCCCCGCACCCCGGCGGGGCAGCCCAGCGCCGGCCCGGCAGCGCTTTCTTCCTGCTCTCGCAGGCCGCGTTTCCCCGGCAGCGCCGGGCCCGCACCCCAACCCCACAGGGGGCCGGGCCCAGCCCGCCTCCAGCAAACCGCGGCGGCAGCAGCCAGGGTCCTTGCCTGCCTCGCGGGCAAGGGGGGACCCGCCCGGCACCACAGGAGCCCCCGCCGGGGTCGCCGCCGCCGCCCGACCCCGACGAGGAGCAGCCGAGAGCCGGGTGGGGCTGCCCCTACTTCCCCACGGCCGGGCACGGGCTCGGCCCCAAAACCCAACCACCGACCCACGACAGCGCTCGGTCCGGGGCCGCTGCTGCCCGCACCACCCCACCCCCCCGGGGGCTCCGCGGACCGGGAGACCCCACAGCCGAAACCCGCCGACCCACAGCGCGCCCGGCCACGCGGCTCCTCACCTGCCCACCGGCGCGGCTCCGGCTGCCCCACGGCCCGGCGCGGAGCCGAACCTGGCCACCGGACCGCCTGCCGCCCCCCCACCCACCCGCCCCCGAGCTCGTCCTTCCTCCCGCCGGACGCTCGCTCCGGGCCGGTTCTCGTCCCTTTTCGCTCTGACGCCTCGAGCCGAGCCGGCCCCGCTCCTCCGAGCTACCGGCGGTGCCCGCTCTGCTGCTCGGGGCCAGGCCCTGTTCTCGCCCAGCCGCGAGAAGCCGCCCCGGGGTCTCCTCGGTGCGTCCAGCCGCGTGCCGTGCCGGAGCGGGGAGAGCCGGGTACGAGCGCCGAGCCCTGAGGCAGGGGTTGCCCCAGTGCCGCCGACGGGGCGGGGGTGTCGTCCCCCCCCGCCCCACGCGGGGGGCACACACACGGTACACCCGCGGGCAGGGGCATCCCCGGGGAGCCGTACGGCCGGGCTGCGCTGGGTAGGGGGCTGGCGCCGTAGGAGGGGAAGGTGATGTTGGTTTCCCATTTTCCCCGCAGCCTGATCCTCCCCCCTCCCCCGTACTGAGTTGCCCCCCCCGCCCCCCTTTCCCGCGCGTTACAGCCCACTAAAAAGCTTTTAACAACCCGACCGACAACACTCCCTTTATCTCTCTTCTAGCAGCAGCAGCAGCGAGAGATTAAGCCAACTGCAGCAGAGAGGAAGAAGACAAGGAAAGCCTTTTCAAGCAAGGGCAGGACAAAAATGCACGGCGTGGACAGGCACAGGAGAGGCTGCATTATCTGGAAAGCACAACGCCTGCCCAAGGGCAGAAAATAAGGAACGAATTGTTTCCAAGGAGCTGCAGCAGACAGATCACCTTTTTCTTTATTGCTCTCCTGCCCTTTGTTATCCAAAGCGATAGGCTTCACCACCGGGCAGAAAATATCTGCCTATGTTTCTGGTTGTCCACGTAAATCATCAAGCCACCCAGGAAGAAGTTCACAGCAGACGTATAACACATCAGCAGCTAAAACATTTGTTACACAGGCACAACTAGGCACTAAACAAAGTCTTTCCAACACTGGAGGTCTAGAACAGGTAGACATTAGCACAGAAGCACAAGGGGCTCTGTCACCCTGCACAAGTCTCCCCGAGCCTACACACGCACACGTTCGGAAGTTATTTATCAGAAAACGCCTGACTGAGCTATTTGCCACTGTCACGAGACTCACGACATAACACGACATGACACACGAGGTGGGCTCAGAGTTTTAAGGCAAGAAATACCTCCCCCGCCCCCCACCCGAGATCTTTCAGGCTCCAGACCTGCCATTCCCCGAACCAAACCTACCCACCCGAAGGGTTTCAGATGGCCCGAAACACTGTACACAGAAAATAACCAGGGACAGACCTGCATTGTGGGGAAGCGAACGACGCCCGACTGGGGCTTCTCTGCGGGGCACGGAGCCCCACGGCCCGGGCCCGGCCCCGGGGCCGCCCCGCACGGAGCCCCACGGCCCGGGCCCGGCCCCGGGGCCGCCCCGCACGGAGCCCCCCCCCGCTGCCCGAACTCACCCACCGGCGCTCTCCGGCCCCTGGCCACGGCTGCGCTGCTCTCCCAGGCGGCTGCCGCAGGCGAGGCTCGGGCATCGCCAGGCCTCCAGGCGTCCCGAGGAGCTGGCGGCCACCGCAGGGGATGGCTTCCGGACGGCCGCGGCGCTCCCCGCCCAGCAGGCTCCCCCAGCCGCGGGCTTCCCACGCCGGACCGCAGAGGGGCCCCGGCACCGCAAAGAGACACCTCGCGACCCGGCCGCCCCACGCACCGCTCCCGCCCCCGCTCCGCCGCGCTGCGCCACCGGAAGCCGGAGCCCCGCGGGGCGGCCCTTAGAGGGCGGCCGGAAGGACCGGCCCCCACCGGCCCCGACCCCGCGCCGGACCGCCCCCGCGCCCAGCCGTTGAGCGCCAGCGCCCCCTGCTGGCCGGGCCGCGCTCAGCTCGCGAGGGCGCCGTGGGCCGGGCGGGGGGGGACGCGCCGGCTCGGGGCCAGCTCCTTTCGGGGCGAGCGAGCGAGCGGGAAACCCCTGCGGGCCCCGGTCACGGCCGGGCAGAGCCGCGCGCCCTCCGAGAGCGGCTGAACGGGGCTGCCCCTCGTGACACATACCGAGCCGTCCGCGACGGGAGCGAGCAGAGGAGGAAGGGGCCGGCGGCCGCGGGGCCCTGGCCGCAGGCACGGGGGGGGGGCTGGGGCCCGGGGGGCCGCCCTGCTGGGTCACTGCCCTGCGCCGCACCGCCCTGGGGGCTGGGGCCCGACCGGCGCCGGGGGACCGGGGGCAGCCACGAGCAGGGGGCCTGAGCTTAGCCACAGCCAGCAGAACACCCCGAAGCGTGAGACGCTGCAAGGCCAAGGTGGTCCTTGGCAATGGGGGCGCCTGGGCTCGGCCTCCGCCTTACCCGTCCTGGGTCTGCGTGGCGTTCCAGGGAAATGGTGTTTTCCTTGTGCGGAAGGTGGGCTGGCCGGTCGGCCGTGCCCCGGTCGTTACCGATACTGCCAAAGGCGCTCGCACGCTCTGGCCCATTACTGCTGCGGTGCCGCGCTGTAGCAGAAAGAAGAGGTGTTGTGTTATCTCACAAAAAGCCTCCTATGGTCAGTTGAAGAAATAACCTCCTTCCGTGGCACTGACTCTTTTCGTACAGTCCATAGCCGGCTTTCGGCTTTTGTCTTTACAGCATTCAGTTTGCTTTCTGCCAAGCTTTCTACCTGCTGTGAAACATTTGGATGGTTTTTTCTTGTTGCTTTTTTTTCCCCTACTTGCTCCACAACTCCCACACCAACCACCCAGCGCGGCTCGCCTTTCAGCCCCCAGACCGAGGAGCCTTGCCCTGGGACGGCCCTTACATGTCAGCAGAGTTGTTCCAGCTCTCACCCTGTCCCTACCCAGCTGAGGACGTCTGTGTCCGTGGGAGACACCCAGACACTCCCCCTGCAGCGTGGGAGTCCCCTGCCCCGTCAGTGAAAACTGCAGCAATATCGGCTAAGTTTAAAAGCGTCGGCAGGAGGTGCAGAATACGTAAATAAAGCGGCAGTTGGCTGCCGGGTATGGGTGCAATATAAATACATTTTGTTTATAGGCCTTCGTGCCTATTCAGCGTTGAACGGCACCGCAGCCCACCCAGCCCGGGGCTCATGGGGCTCGGGGAAGGGTCTCTCCAAGGGCACAACCTAAGGCAGCGCAGGAAGCCCAGCTGCCACGCTCCCAGTCGCTACGGGACACTTGCTTACAGTTACACTGACGAGGGTACGGATGAGGCTGGAACTAGCAGAAATGCTGACTCTTCTGGCTTTTCATTTGTGGAAGGTACAGCGCGCGAGCCTCGGCGGCTCACAGGAGAAGCGCGCAGTGCTGCCTGACTCTCATTCTCAGCTCACGTACTACTGCCAAAGCTCCTGCCCTGTGCTGTGCCAGATGCCGCTGGCGTGAGCACCTGGGCTCCTGAGGGACCCCCTTGTCCTGAGAGCCAGAAGTACTCACTTCCCTTTGCATGAGGCTTGTAGGAGATATACCCTGCAATTTAAAAAATCTGTATCAAATGTGGCAGACTCAAAAGGGGGCATTTTTAAAAAGGCAGGTTTGTTTTCTTTTTTAACTTTACGATCTACAGCCTAGCAAAGAGCTCCCTTTCAGTGTCAGTCGCTTGGCTTTCTCCCCTACTGACGAGGTCCCAGCCTCCCGGTGAGATCTCGCTGGAGATATTCTCATTTCCCCTCGAGTACGTGGCTGCCCTAGCCCGAGGCCAGCAAAGAAGCTGACTTTGCCCGTGCCTGAATCAGCAACACGTCCAGCAGGCGACTTGCAGAGCCCAGGGAACCCTCGTAAAGAGGTTTGGGGGTGGGGCGCGCCACATCTGCGGCATCGGCCGTGGGAAAGGACCGGTGCAGTAAAACAGGTGGGTGAAACCGCGGTCCGCGCCAATACGTGCTGCTGCCTGGGGCATCGCTTTGCTGCGGGTCAAGTCAGATGCTCTCTGTAAGAGTGAGTCAGGGTAAAGGCAGTAGAAGATTTTTTCTCTGCTCATTTTAACAAAGGCTGGACGGAGCCCATAGAGGAAGGCACTACGCGTCTTGCTGGGTTTGTTTCCCTGCCTTCTCGTAAGCCGTCACAGAAACTTGCACGAACAAAGCCTGTGCAAGCTGATGACAGCCACACACGGTTGAAAAGGGAGCAGATGGTGAGAGCAGAGGTACGCGCTCAGGCTGTGCGCTGGAAGCTAATGCTAATGCTGCAAAATAAAGAGTGGATTTTCTTTTTTGGGTTTAGGTGAGCGCTAAACATTACATGTGCGTATGTGCGTGTGTCTCTCGCAGGTTTTTGTCATACACCCCACCCCCCCCACCCCAAGAAAACAACCCACACATGCCACGCGTTAAACAGTGGTTTTCCATTGTACTTAGAAGTGCTTACATAGGTGTGTTGGTCTTTTTTTTTTTTAATGCAGAAACAGCAATACGATAGATTTAATACAGCTAGCAGTTAGACGGGTGTAGCTTTAGAGCGTCGGCTGTTTACAAAGCAACTGCACACCTTCTTTAACTCACAGTTTAAACAAGTAAACTTGCAGTGCATCACACGTGCTTTGTACAATCACGTTCCACACAGCAGTCCAGATTCTTCACCCTGCCTTGTCCTTGTTCCCCCGACTCCGATGGGACCGCCGAGGCCATCCTGGGGACAGCGCCACTTTCTAGCAGCTGGGTTGCTTGCCTGGACGCCCCACAGACAAACAGTCATTTCCCCACTGAACCTCTTCTCAAATATTTTCCTACCCCTGCAGGCCCCACGTCCTTTGGTTCATATTTCCTTTTTTCCGGGCTTGATGCACAGGACCGACGATTCCCAGAAATAGAAACAGAGGCTGATTCAGTCCAGGCTAAACATTCTCTGACCTAAACCAAACTGTCTTCGAAGAGATAGCTGTACTGTAGGCACCACCTCGGGAACAGAAGTTGCCCTGTCATAAAAAAAAAGAAGGAAAACAAGGCATTTCAGGCTGAGGAGACTGAACGGTGTGCTGGGGGCGGTGGGGAGTTGGAAAGAAACAGTTCAGACGATCAGAGCGAGCTTAGCGTTGCAAAGCGTGCCATTATTTTTAATTTGGCAGTCAGAAGAAAATAGATTCTGACACTGATTTCCTGTGTGCTGCGGGAGTTCTCGCCTCAGCATTCCTGTGCACCATTTTACTTTTGTGTCCCATCTGCTTTGCTTTTGCGTTGTAGCTCTCCGGTTCTAGCTACGCTTCCCACCACCCCCGTTACTCTTTGACAAGCCCAGCTCTCACTGTGCTTCCCTTCCCGTATGCGCGTGCAGGGAAAAGCCCGCGCGTCTGCCACTACAGGACACGCTCTGGGAGGCAGGAGAGATGATGACGCTCCCTGACAGAGGACACAGCTGAGGGGCGTTCCGCCGGGGCTGGGGAGATGGCAGCACCTTCCCTCAGCTGCCCCATCCGAGCACGGGTGCAGGTGAGCACTGAGGAGAGACAAGCAGGCAGGAGCCGCAGAGCGAGAGAGAAAATAAAATTCACGGGTGGGTGCTACTTGCGTCTCATTTTTAGCGCAAGGGATGAATTCTCAGCACATTCTTGGAGCTGCCCCTTTGGGACTCACGGAGAAGAGGGAGGTTGGCCACGCACTGCAGCCCAGCTCTGCTTCCCCTAAATGGTTTTACTGTTCAGGTGTTGCCCTAATCTGGCCGGTACCCCTGCAAAGAGTTTGGGATTTCTGCTGCCTCTCCGGGCCAGCCACAGACCCTGACTTCATCGCAGCGAATGACCCTGCACTCGTCAGAGCGGTTGCCGAGTCACATCCCGCTGCCTTCCCTGCAGAACTGGAGACCCTTTTTCAGCCCTTGCCCCCTCTTCTCTCAGCTCGTTGCCCATCCCTTTATCAGTGCCAGCACCGATCCTGCCTCCAGCTCGCCCTGTCTCCACCTGCGAGCGCCCAACACGAGCTAAATGTCTCCTCAAGGATGCACGGAAGAGACGCGCAGGTAACCCAGCACAGACCCCCTGCAAACATCTTCTTTCCATTTTCTTTCCTCTCCTGACACGAAGAGATGACTTAGGAAAAAGCGTCCTGCTCGCATTTCACCTGCACTGCTTCTACATTTACTTTCACTCTCCTTGGCAGTAATTAATAGCGGTGGTTGGGGAGGGCTGGGGCATTCCCCCAGAGCGGCTGCAGTTACATCCGGGCGGTTGTGGCACTCCATTAGCTTTGTAATTTTAAATCTAAATCTTCTGGAATTGTTAGTTCTCGTCAGGAATCACCCACACCTGCAAATTTTCTTAATGCCTATGCTTGAACCCAGCCACTGCTTAACAGCTCACCTTTATTTCTCTTCTTTAAGAATCTAAAGCTTCGTTTACTGCTTGGGTTGGAAGCAGGAGCTGTCGCTGCCTCTGAACTTTCTAACAGCCCTGTTACAATTTCAGTATTACCCACTCCCAATTTAGCTTTCCAGTTCAATTTTCATTGTAGATTCTAAAACTTTCCTTATTTTGTTTCTGATCAGGAGTCATTAATGCCTGCAGTTGATTTAATAATGGCTGTATTTAGATTGAGCTATTAATGACTCGCAACTCTATTTATGGCATAAAAAAGGACTGCTTTTTTTTTTTTTAATTACAGATTAGGAATAATGACTGCCTGGTTTGTCCAGTAATAGCTGCGATTAAATTTAGACACGACTCCTCCCTAAATAATATATATTTATTTGCACTCTAACAATTTAACCTTCCCTTTACTGGTCAGGGACACTGACAAGCGCCCGTGCGTACCTCCGCTCCCCCTGCGCCGGCTCCCCAGGGAACAGCCTCTTACCCTGACCAGAGTCTGCAGCGGCCCGTTGTCATCCCAGCTCCTCGCCCTCGAGAAAGCGGCCGCCTGAAGCGGCGGCAGCTCCGCTGCTGCCCAGAGGGGACGGAAATGGCGCGGGGTAAAGCTCTCCGGGCCGCCTGCGTCCCGCGCGGAGGCGGTGACCTCAGCAGCCTGTACGCTGTTGGGGCCGAGCCAACAACCTGAGGAGGAGTCGCAGGGCGTAGCTGTTTCTGCAACAACCACGCTTTCCCGCCTGGCTGGACAAGAAAGCGGGGCCTGCGGGGGCCTGGAGAGGCAGCATCGCTGTAGGTTGTGCCACGGCTGTTGAGAGGCCAAGGCAACACCTGAAACAGCGAACGGCACAACCAGTGAAAACCCCCAAGGTTCCGGGTTCAGTAAAGACAGGAATTGCAGCAGCACAATAAAATGATCTCACGAGGGGGAAGAAAACCAGCAAAGCAAAAACCAAACCCCCAAACAGAACACCATACCACTAAACCGTCTCACCGCCCCCTCAGCGCCCAAAACAGCATCCCGGGAGAAAAAAAGCAAAGCAGGCCACAAGGGACCTTTCTAGTACAGATGCTGCCAAAGAGTGCCAAGCTCTGGAATCCTTACCTCAGGCAACGCCTCCGCTTCTCTAAACGCCAGAGCACGCCTGCCCGGGGGGCTGAGACAGCCCCAAAGCTGCGACCGCCCGAGGGAACATGGGAACACCGACGCCAGAGAAGCCCAGGGGCAGCAAGAGCTGCCCGAGCCCCGGCTGGGGCTCTCCGACCCCCGGGCCCCGCCCCCGCCCTTCCCACAGCGCCCCGCGAAAGGGGCGGGCCGAGCCCCCCGGGGGGTGAAGGCCCCGGGAGCCGTACGAGAGCCGCCTGGAGTTCCCGGCACGGGAGGGAGGGGGGAGAGAAAACACCCAAACCGACCCCCGAGCAGAGCAAACAGGCTTGGGCTGCTGCCGGGGGGCGGGGCCTGTCGCTAAGGGGAGAGAGCCGGCACCGCCCCCTGGGCCGTTGCCAGGGGGTGGGGCCTGTCACTAAGGGGGTGTGACCAAAGGGACGCTGGCAATGCCCCTGGAACCATCACCACGGCAGGGCCTCTTGCTATGGAGGGTGGGGCCAGGGAGCACTAGCAACACCCCCAGGCTGTCACCAGGGGGTGGGACCTGTTGCTAACTGGGGGTGCTGGGGAGCACAGGAGCACGGCCCCGCCCCCCCAGGCCCTCGCCAGGGGGCGGGGCCTGTCGCAAAGGTGGGTGGGGCCAGAGGGGGTCAGACATCAGCCCACCCGCCCGGCCATCGCTAGGGGCAGGGCCCGTTGCTAAGAGCGTGGCTAGGGGTATCAGCACCACCCTCACCGGGCTATCGCAAGGGGTCAGGACCTATCGCTAAGGGCTGTGCCTGCACGGCCCCGCCCCCACGGTGCCGTCACCAGGTAGCGGGGGGGTCAGTAATTGGCGGGAAGAAGTGAGCACGGCAAAATGTCGCTACAGCCCGTGCGCGGCTGCCCACTTGCAGTACCGCAGGTTGGTCACAGGGTGGCATAAGCGAGCTTAAAGGGGGCCACTGCGCACGCCCCGGTCCCGCCTGCAGTACCGCAGTTTAGTCGCTCGGTGGCAGCAGAGCTAAATAGTCGCCATTGCGCATGCGCAGCTGCCCACCTGCAGTACTGACGTTTGGTCGCACTGTGGCAGCAGTGACCAGGGGAAAAAAACCTCACCATCGGGAAGGGGCGGCTCCCCGTCTGCAGTACCCGATTATGCTCGATCGGTGACTGCCGCGAGCGGGTAAGGGGAGGGTGGCAATCTTTACCAGGGTACCGCAGCTCCTGCCTGCAGTACCACAGTTCGGTCGCTCGGTGGCAGCAGCGAGCAGGGACACAACGTCGCCACTGCGCATGCGTCTGTTCCGGGTGCGGTACCGCACTTTGGACGCACGGTGGCAGCAGGGACAGACCATCGCCACTGCGCATGCGCGATTCCCGGCTGCCGTAGCACAGCACGGCGGCAGCGGCACGACGTCCGTGACTCTTCTCTGGGGCAAGACCCGCGCTGGCTCTGGGTCACGTGCGCCGGGATAACGGAACTGTTACTGCGTGCGCAGAGCTCATGTTTCTCTGCACCTTCCCCACTCCCGCAGCCCCAGCAGTGTCAGTCGTTGCCTCCGCACCGCCCACCACCAAAGTGCCTCGAGCATTTTAGTCCTTCCATCTCGACTGCTTTAAAAATCAGGTGGCCGTTACCGTCCTCCCTCCTGCCCCACTCACCCCCACCCCACGCCCTAGGGAGGAGAAGCAGCACAAACGACCTGGGGAGAAAGGTCCCCTTTCCCACCCCCCACCCCCTGGAGTGAGCCCCATCAGTTGCTGTAGGCCTGCGGCATCAGGGCTGTGACAGGGAGAGCAGCAAGTCAACAGGTCCTAGAGGGTTAAAGAAGAAAATCAATCAGGGGAACACAGCTGCCCTTCTGAAGGCAGGCTGCCTGGGGTGAGGGGGGCAGCTGTGCATCAGGGCACAGGGCAGCCAGGCAGACCAGGTGCCAGTGGCTGACCTGCAAAGGACTTGTGCACTGCTGAGCCTTGGGCTTCGTTGGCTTGGCAGCGCCTCGCCTCGCCTCTGCGCTGCCAGGACCCTGCTCTGCTCATCCTGCGTAAGCACAAGGCTTCAGCGAGCACAGAACAGGAGGCCAGGGAGAGGGAGGATGTCACCGGGGAAAAAAAAGTCATGCGGGGGGGCCATTTCAGGGGAAAGCGTTTGGGAGGGCACAGACACACGCAGAGGGAGGGCGGGGGAGGAGGCGGACACTGCTGGGCAGGGGCATGTCTGGGCAGACACGCCATGGGGAACATGCATGGGGATGACTGACACCAGGGGGTCCCCCAGGATAATCCACAACGGGCAACTCACCTGGGCTAACCTGCAGCAGATGATCCGCTCCAGATAACTGACCCACTCCGGATAACCCCCTAGCATTTCACCCCAAATTGGGGTTTGTGTTGAAATTTTTTTTTTCTTTTCCAAAATGTTCAATTCTGGGATTTTTTTAAAGCACTTTTCCGCAGCATAAATATTGGTGAATTTTGCTGTTAGTTTTGTGCCTAAATGATTTGGTGCTTGTTGTTGTTTGATTGTTTGTGGGGTTTGCATTTTTTTTTTTTAATTTCTAGCTGCACAAGTCTAGGTGGATTTGGCTTTCCTACGAGTCCCAAATTGTTTTCTTCTCCCCAAACTTCCCCCCTGCATTGCAGACACAGAATCAGGGTTTTTGGTGTATTTTTGTGCTATGGCAGCAGCTCCTGCTCTGGGTGTGCAGGCTCACAGGGGAAAGTCCCCACGTGGGGGAAATCAGCCCCCAATGGGGATGGGAGAAGGAGAAGCAAGAAGGAGCAGCTTTCAACAGCACTTTTATATCTTCAATAGAGATTAGAGGGAGGGGTTGAGTTTTTAAATCTTTCCTATTAATAGGGTTTATTTGCTTTTTAACAACCTTGTATAGCATAGACCTCCACGCACACTAGCTTCCTTCACACACACACCCCCTTACATTTTTTTATCCATTTAGACTCTGTCTATTTACAATTATAGAGTATTTAAGTGTATATCTATTTAGACTTATAGATTAACACTTATTCTATAGAGTATCTATTTACACTATGTATTTAGAGTTACATATTTTGACACTAATCTCTAGAGTTCTCTATGTAGACTTAGACATCTACTTGTATGTATACTTAGTTATCTAAACTTATATATAACCTTTATTTAGTAAGTCTAAGTAGATATTATATGTAACCTATGGAAGACAAAGTATAGAACTATCTAGTCAGACTTTTCTCTGTTTTAAATTCCTTTATATAAATAATTTTTTCTTGCATTTTAAACTATTTTTTAATTTACATCTATACAAGTTATTTTTTTATCTTAAAAACCCTACATATTTCTATTGAGAATTCTGAAATCCTTTATACAATACAGTAGATATAGGTTTTATTTAAGTCCATTTATTTGTAAAATATTGTTTTTCAATATATATAAAGAGATTTTTCTCTATTTCAACACCTCACACCCATATTTACGGTCTTTTTGAAAAAAAAATCAAAAAAACCACCCAAACCAAAAAAAAAAAAAAAAGCAAGGGTCACATGCTGAGATACCACCCAAAACTGCAGTCTGCCCACACTGATTCCCACCTCCCACTCCTTTACCGTAGCTGCCTGCCCGTCCAGCCTCTGCTGTTTACAGGTTGCCACACTGAGGCTTGGATACCAGCTGTAAAACACAGGCAACAAGGGATGCTTGTAACTTCCCAAAAATATGACACCTGAAAAATAAACACTACTTCAGCCCACTAGTCACTGCCTACCTTGCCTGAGTCACTTCCAGCACCGATATCCTGCTTTGCTCATTGCTTTGCACCTTCAGAATAAAAACCCCCAAAACCTACAAGTTAGTCATACAGACACCAGTCATATCTTCCCTCTGACACCATGCACCAAGCCCCCTTCTTACAGCACTCCACTCGCCTCTGCTCCATTGCCCTTTGGCACACAGCTCATCCCTCTGCATGTGCAAAAGCCATATAGAACAAGTGACCTATATGTGGAACAATAGCTTAAATCCAGAGGTGTTGTTTCCATTCAGGAATACCATCTAGATTCCCTGCCTAGCACATGCTTGCATTTTGCATAAAGGACCCCAGACTTTCCCTCTGTCCCTATCCTGAACTGCCCTCTCCGCTACACTGAATTTAAAACCCTTCCCTGTCACCCTACACAAAGATGGCATCAGCCCCTCACCTTAGCTTTCAGAGGGCTGGGGATCAGCATCCATCCTTGCCAAAGACAGCCTACTCTAACAAGGATGTTGCTGCGATCCCACCCAGTTCCTTTTCATGATCTGCAGAGTGCCATGGGTCAGTTTCATACCAGTCAACACTGATTTCTTCTGCAATAACTGCCTCCTCGAAAGCACCGTGGCTTTCCACTTGCTTGCTCCCAGTCTAACACTGGATGTTGCAGACACCATCACCTGTGGCACCTAGAAAAGAGACAAAGAGAGCATTGTGCTTAAGAGCAGTCAAACAGCTTGACAGCTCAAAAATAACCACCACTACAGTTTGATGTCGCACCTTGCCCCGACGCTTGGGGATGGACATCCTGCTATGCATGTGATTTTGTGAGTAGTTTTGCATCTTTGAAACACAGAGTGTTAACAGGTCATATAGGAATCAACAATGGAACTGTTCCCTCCATTGCTGGTTGCCAGCTGACCTTCTTAAGATGCTCCGCTCTCTCTCTCCCTTCAGTGTCCAGTTCCCTGCATGCATCTGCAGCAACAAAATAAAAACAGTCAACCACATGCTGACAAATACCCTATCAAACCGTAAACTGTCCCCAGTCTGACTTCTCTGCTCCAGTAACCTTGTCAATCTGTGCTTTGCCCTGATAATGCCATGCTGAGTCAGCTACATCAGCAAGTTCAAGAAAAATAAGAAACAGTAACACCCTTAAGTACACACCCGTTCCTCTTCTTTCTCCCCAACCCAACAGCCACACCCTGGACTTGCTCTTTCCCCCGGCAGGCTAACACAGCACTGCTCGCCTCCCATGCTGCAGCTCCAGGGCCAGCGGCTGCATTGGGTGCCTGCTTATATACTCAGTCTGTCTCTGATGTCTCAGGAATCATAACATTTGATGCTGGGCCTGCCTCGGGAAAATACAGAGAGGCACACAGATGTTACATACTGCCTTCCAAAATAGAGAGCCCATCTTCCAAAACAGACTAACAAATCCCTTTGACTGACTGACTTTGGCAATGCAGGGACCCCAAAAGCACAAAACCCAAATGAACAGCCTCACTCCCCTGTCAGAGCCCACAACGCCATCAGCTCACCTTTGCTGTTAACAGTGCCTCGCTCGACTGTCCTGCTACCTGAACTGCAAGAAAAAGTCAAACCACCCACCGACACAAAAATTGCAGTTACTGCCAGATGACTCAAGCATAGGCAGAGACTGATAGAGCACAAAAAGTCAGGCCAGCAAACTCCAAAAGAAGTACCAGTAGCAAATTACCATGGCTGGTGTAATGACAGACTCTTCCTTTATGGATAAGTAATGCCTGAATGACTCCATGAACTGCAGCACAGAGAACCCCTTGGTAGGCAGCAAGCTCAAAGAAGCGTGCCAGCATAAACAGGGTGTGAGACTGGGCTGCCAGAAGGTGCTTGCATAGAGAACGCTACCATTAGCTGACACAGCACTATCAAGTCTTATGCCAGAACTGCACAGTAGTTACAGGAGACCTGAGTGCAGACAGATGCTGAATACCAGTTGCTCACAAAATCTCATGGAGATGGCTGCTGAAGTCTCACAAAGACCACTCAGACCCAAAAGCTTGATGAGAGATGCTTCTTGCCAAAATACAAGCTAGATGAGGAAAAGCCAAAGGCGATACAGACCAAGCAAGTGAAGTCCCAGTACAGAAGTAGGCATTGCTTCAGATGGCAGGATGGTCTGTCCTGAGCACTGGGTTCTAATGCCTGTCCAGCGGTGTCTGTGATCTCTCTCACAGCCTCCCATGTAATAGGCAGCTCCCCTGTCTGGGACCCAGCCCCTCCCCACCCCTGTCATGAAAATAAAACAGAACAAATAAGGACTCTACTTCATCACCTTGGCCTCCAAAAGAAGCTTCCTTCCTCTGCTGACAGTTGACACTGATATCCTCATGCTGTTCCTTGAATGCAGGCTGGCCGTTGGGTGCCCGCACTGCCAAAAGAAGACAAAACAACTATGCTCTTACAACGAGCTCCATCATCCTCTTGGTCTTCAAGAAATCAGAAGAAAGATGCCATCCTGGATGCTACATAACAGAAGTTTGTGCAACAGAGATGGCTGAACCCATGCCTGTAAGTGGAAACTCTGCTATGACCCTGCTTTGCCTTTTGGTGACAGCACCTGCCACCAGGGAGCCCCAAACCACTTTGTGAGTCACTAGGAAAATCAGATATGACTAGTTCAAAACATCTGGCAGGTAAGATATAACCTACAACTGGTCAGGTATCTGGCTTCCTCCCACACAAAAATCATATCTTCAACAAATACACCAAACAGAACAAAATCATTACCCTCTGACACATTCTGAAAAGGATTCGTGCACCCACAAAATATACTCACGCTATTGACCCATGTACCACGCTTCCTCAGGGTCAGCCCCGCAAAGACAGGAGGATGCCTGATGCTACCTCCCTGGATGCCCCAGCACTCTGCTCCCCCCTCTGCTGCTCCCATCGTGGGAAGACACTGGTGGGGATATCTGGAAAGAAAAATTGAAAGAGCTGCAGGGACCTGAATGTGAAAAGAAGACCTGACTTTACCTGCAGGAATAAACAAAAGAAATCTTGGGGGTGGGGGGTGGAAGTCCTAACAAAAACACAGAAAATATAAAAACCTCAGAAACTCAAAAAGAAGACATTGTACCATGCAGGAACTGAGACTGCCCGGTACATGAAGCAATGAGAATGAGAGGTCTACCACAAAGTGGCTCGAGACCCTTGAGCCTGATTACCTACAAAGCCCCTTAGGGAATTACAGCAGCAGTCGGCCAACGGAAAAACCACAGCAGCATGACATGGTAACTCAGATCTAAAGTGGACACCTTACGACTACAGAAACCTGTGCTAAACACACAATAGATAAACAAGAACAAGATAACATAACTGCCATCGCCAATACTGGAGCAAGCCTCATTGGGCACGTAAGGAAAAAGGCAAAAAGGGAATTGCAGAAAAAGCTTGCATGCCTGGGACCGCGATAAGAGACAGAGCCCTGGCCAGAGATTGTCACAAGCACAGAGAACACACATCCTTTTCTCCAGCAAATTCCAGGGAAGACAGCGACACAAGCCTGCGCTGGAAATAAGGGACTAGTCAGTGCCTCTAAGTAACAATGACCATGACATCCAGATGGATTGTGAAGGGATAGATGGAAAAATTCAGTCAGGGAACAAATCAAGTAAAAGGCATAGAGGAGCAGAGACCTCAGATTTCTAGAGTGTACTGTAGGCTCTGGTATGGGCCCACTAAATAAGTGAAGTCCTAACACTTATAATCTATGAGAGACCTGCCGCAAGCTGCAAAGGTTCTAGGGACAATAGGGTACTCTGTGGGCAAATGGGAAATGCAATGAGCTGTTCCATACCCTGAAAGACACTATTCCTTGTGTCCCTGCTGCTTTCTTGAGACAGGCTAAAGCTCCATACAGATGCATACAACATGCTCACCCTAACCGCTGCCAGATCTCACCTGTTAAGAGATAATGTCAACAACTTACACAGTATACAGCAAAACAAGTGAAAAAAACCCCAAAGGTCCATCTTTAGTAAAGTCAGGAATTCCAGGAAAATAAAATGCACTTAGGAAAAAAAAAACCCAAACCACACTATTAAACCATCTCACCAGCCCTGAACACCCAATACAAAATTATGGACCTGAAAAAAAGCTGCATACAAGTGCACTTTCTACTGTATATGCTGCTGAATTTGCCTACTCCTGAATTCCTTACCTCAAACAGACACTTCTGCTTCTCTAAATAGCAAACACACCTACCCAAAGAGCTTAGCTCAAAATCTGCAATCAGCTGAAGGAACCACACTGCACCAGAGCAGCCCAGGAGCAGAATAAGCTCCCTAAGCAGGGGCTGGGGCTCATCTACCTGGGCCCCACCCCTGCCCTTCCCACAATCACTCATGAAACCAGAAAGCATAAAGGCAGTCAGAAGAGCTATAGGGAGTTTTCTCATCTGCCTCAAGTTTACAGCATGCAAAGCTCTGAACAGAGACAGCTACCCTTACTGGAAATTAAAATACCAACTCTTTTACTACAACTGCATCTCTGGCATCAACAACATGACCAGGTAGGGAATTGAACTTAATTTTTCTAGGACACAGATAGAAAAAGATAGATGTCATACTAATCTACATAGAAAAATACATCATTAAATGCAATAACAGTATTATTACCAAAACCTATGTGGTTTACTTTGCTGTTAAAAAAAGGCCAAAATGCTATGGGGATACACTGCATTTCCTGCAAGACGACGCATACTATCTAACTTCTACCAGAACTCCGTTCTGGACAGGACTAAATGCCAAAGCAGAATTAGATGCCATGACAATCCTGTGTCAAAAATATCTCTGGTTGCAGTGTGTCATGGGTTAGCCATAGTTAGCAACTAAGCACTACACAGCTGCTTGCTCACTCCCCCCACCCCAATGGGATGGGGGAGAGAATTGGAAGAGCAAAAGTAAGAAAACTCATGGGTTGAGATAAGAACAGTTTAATAAATAAAACAAAACAGTAATAATAATAGCAATAATAATATAATGAAAAGGAAAACTACGAGAGAGGGGCAAAACCCAGGGTGGGAAAAAAACCCAACGAGTGATGGAACCGCTCACCACCTGCAGACACTGTGTTGTGGTTTAGCCCCAGGCAGCAACCAAGCACCATGCAGCCACCCACTCAGTCCCTAGGGGGAGAAAATCGGAAGAGTAAAAGTGAGGCAACTCATGGTTTGAGATAAAGACAGTTTAACAGGTAAAGCAAAAGCTGTACATGGAAGCAAAGCAAAACAAGGAATTCATTCAGTCCTTCCCACTGACAGGCAGTTCAGCCATCCCCAGGAAAGCAGGGCGCCATCACGTCTAATGGTGACTTGGGAAGACAAAGACCACCATACCAAACTTTCTCCCCTTTATTCTTCTTCCCCCAGGTTTATATACTCAGCATGACGTCATATGGTGTGGAAAATCCCTTTGGTCAGTTGGGGTCAAGTGCTCAGCTGTCCCAGGTGTGCCCCCTCCCCTCCCAGCTTCTTGTGCACCCGGCAGGGCATGGGAAGGTCAAAAAGTCCTTGACTAGTGTAAGCGCTGCTTAGGAACAACTAAAACATCTCCACATTATCACCACTGTTTCCAGCACAAATCCAAAACGTAGCCCCATACTAGCTACTATGAAGAAAATTAGCTCTATCCCAGCTGAAAATGGCACAACCGCCAGTCCTGGAGCCACAATTCTGCTTCCCCCAGCCAACTCCCCCCAGTTAATATACCGAGCATGACGTCATATGGTATGGAATATCCCTTTGGCCACTTCGGATCAGCTGTCCTGGCTGTGCCCCTGGCAGAGCATGGGAGGCTGGAAAAGTCCTTGACTAGTGTAAGCACTGCTTAGCAACGTCTAAAATATCAGTGTGTTATCAACATTATTCTCATCCTAAATCCAAAACACCGCACCATACCAGCTGCAGTGAAGAAAATTAACTCTGTCCCAGCCAAAACCTGGACAGGGTCCACCCCTTATTCCATACCATTTACATCATGTTTGGTCCCAACCTCATTAACCACCATCCTCCTTGCCATCCTTTGATATAATACACAGATATAATTCCCTTAGTCTATGGACCACTCCTGTAAAATGTCTGTAAAATGTCCACAAGATGTCCACTGAGTTCATTTAGTCCATGACTTTGGGCTCCATCTACCATAACAGTCTTTCAGATGGTGGATGTAGTATTGGATTGCTGCATGCTGAAGTCAGTCCTTGCTCCATCACCGCTGCACTTTGCTCAGTTTAATCAAAGTTCATTCTCCATTAATTTGGAAGACTTCTACTCTGATATCATTGATATGGCATATAGCAACCACAGAGTTTACATACAATATTATATAGCAATTACAATCACACCATTCAGTTCATTGTCTATTTCCACCCAGAATCAAATCCTCTTGAGGCACACATTGGACCTCTCCATCCTCCCGCAGCACCCACCATGTGCATCCAGGTGCTTGAGCAAAATCAATCCCACGAATGGGTTTGCCTTTGCCCGAGACAGGAATAACCCAGACTGTTTTCCTCAGCATATTTTTTATGTGGACTACAGGGACTTTATCCCCTTCCACAGTATGTTAACAGTTCTGACTGGGCAGGGCCAGCTCGATTGGCAGATCCCCTAGTGTTGACTAACCACGTGGCTTTTGCTAAATGTGTATCCCAGTGTTTAACTGTTCCACCCCCCCATTGCTCTCAGGTAGTCTTTAACAGTCCATTGTATTGTTCAATTTTCCTGGAGGCTGGTGCGTGACAGGGGGTGTGATACACCCACTCATTGCCATGCTCTTTGGACCAATGTCTATGAGGTTGTTTCAGAAATGAGTCCTGTTGTCTGACTCAGTTCTCTCTGGGGTGCCATGTCGCACAGGACTTGTTTTTCGAGACCCAGGAGAGTGTTCCGGGCAGTGGCGTGGGGCACAGGATATGTTTCCAGCCAGCTGGTGGTTGCTTCTACTGTTGTAAGCACATGGCGCTTGCCTTGGCAGGTTTGTGGGAGTGTGAGATAGTCAATCTGCCAAGCCTGCCCATATTTATACTTCAGCCATCGTCCCCCACACCACAGAGGCTTTACCCACTTCGCTTGCTTGATTGCAGTGCATGTTTCACATTCATGGATAACCTGCGCAATAGCGTCCATGGTCAAGTCCACCCCTCGATCACGAGCCCATCTGTATGTTGCATCTCTCCCTTGATGGCCTGAGGTGTCATGGGCCCATCGAGCTAGGAATAGTTCACCCTTATGTTGCCAGTCCAGATCCACCTCAGCCACTTCAATCTTGGCAGCCTGATCTACCTGCTGGTTGTTTCGATGTTCTTCAGTGGCCTGACTCTTGGGGACATGAGCATCCACATGACATACTTTCACAACCAGGTTCTCTACCCGGGCAGCAATATCTTGCCACAATGTGGCAGTCCAGATGGGTTTGCCTCTGCGCTGCCAGTTGCTTTGCTTCCATTGCTGCAACCGCCCCCGCAGGGCATTTGTCACCATCCAGGAGTCAGTATAGAGATAGAGCACTGGCCACTTTTCCCGTTCAGCAATGTCTAAGGCCAGCTGGATGGCCTTTACTTCTGCAAACTGACTCGATACACCTTCTCCTTCAGCAGTTTCTGCGACTTGCCATATAGGACTCCATACAGCAGCCTTCCATCTCCGGTGCTTTCCCACAAGGTGACAGGACCCATCAGTGAACAGGGCATATTGCTTCTCATTTTCTGGCAGTTTGTTATACAGTGGGGCTTCTTCAGCACGTGTCACCTCTTCCTCTGGTGATATTCTGAAATCTTTGCCTTCTGGCCAGTCCATGATCACTTCCAAGATTCCTGGGTCACTGGGGTTTCCTATTCGAGCCTGTTGGGTGATCAGTGCAACCCATTTACTCCATGTAGCATCAGTTGCATGATGTGTAGAGGGGACCTTCTCTTTAAACATCCAGCCCAGCACCAGCTGTTGGGGTGCCAGGAGGAGCTGTGCTTCAGTACCAACCACTTCTGAAGCCGCTCGAACCCCTTCATATGCTGCCAGTATCTCTTTTTCAGTTGAAGTATAGCGGGCTTCGTACTGCCTGTATCCATGACTCCAAAACCCTAGGGGTCGACCTCGAGTCTCCCCTGGTGCTTTCTGCCAGAGGCTCCAGGTACGGCCATTCTCCCCGGCTGTGGTGTAGAGCACATTTTTTACATCTTGTCCTGCACGGACTGGCCCAAGGGCTACTGCATGAACTATTTCCTGCTCAATCTGTTCAAAAGCTTGTTGCTCAGGGCCCCATTTGAAATCATTCATCTTCCAGGTCACTTGATAGAGAGGGGTTACGATCAGGCTATAATTTGGAATATGCACTCTCCAGAAACCCACAATGCCAAAAAACCCCATGTGTTTCCTTTTTGCTTGTTGGTGGAGATATGGCTGTTATTTTGTTGATCACATCCATTGGGATCTGATGACTTCCACCTTGCCATTTTATTCCTAAAAACCAGATCTCCTCTGTGGGTCCTTTTACCTTACTTTGTTTTATGGCAAAACCGGCCTTCAGAAGGATTTGGATTATTTTCTTCCCTTTCTCATAAACGTCTTCTGCTGTGTTGCCCCACATGATGATGTCATCAATGTACTGTAGGAGATCCAGAGCTCTACCATGTTCCAGTGTGGTATGGATCAGTCCATGACAAACGGTAGGACTGTGTTTCTACCCCTGAGGCAGTCAATTCCAGGTATACTGGATGCCCCTCCAAGTGAAAGCAAACTGTGGCCTGCACTCTGCTGCCAGAGGGATTGAGAAGAATGCATTAGCGACATCAATTGTGGCATACCACTTGGCTGCCTTTGACTCCAGTTCGTATTGAAGTTCTAGCATGTCTGGCACAGCAGCACTGAATGGCGGAGTGACTTTGTTCAGGCCACGATAGTCTACTGTTAGCCTCCACTCTCCATCAGATTTCCACACTGACCATATGAGACTGTTAAAGTGAGCGGGTCTTACTGATCACTCCTTGACTCTCCAGTTGACGAATGAGCTCATTGAAGGGAATCAGGGGGTCTCAGTTGGTGCGATATTGCCGCCAGTGCACTGTTGTGGTGGTGTCCAATGTGGCTGAGCCATCCACTTCCCTGCGGAGATTATTCCAATGGTGACTGTTCTCACTGTGAAAAATTCCCCTCTCATATCCTGTCGGAATCTCCCCAAGAGCAACTTGTATCCATTCCCCCTTGTCCTCTCCATGTGACTCCTTGTAAAAAGGGAGTCTCCATCTCCTTTGTAGCTACCCCTTAAGTACTGGTACATGGGGATGAGATTCCCTTTAAGCCTCCTTTTCTCAAGGCTGAACAAACCCAGCTCTCCCAGCCTATCCTCGTATGGCAGCTTCCCAGTCCTCTGATCATCTTGGTGGCCCTTCTCTGGACCCCTTCCAGCCCGTCCACATCCTTTTTGTACAGCAGGGACCAGAACTGGACACAGGACTCCAGGTGTGGCCTGACAAGCGCTGAGTAGAGTTGGATAATGACCTCTTTATCGCTGCTGACAATGCCCTTTTTGATGCAACCCAGCATCCTGTTGGCCTTCTTGGCCGCAGCAGCCACTGTTCGCTCATGTTGAGCTTTCCCCCCACCAGGACACCCAGGTCCCTTTCCACAGAGCTGCTCTCCAGCCACGTGGATCCCAGTCTGCGCTGCACTCCCGCATTATGTTTTCCCAGGTGCATGGCCTTACACTTCTCCTTGTTGAACTTCATAAGGTTCTTGCTGGCGCACTCTTCCAGCCTGTCCAGATCTTCCTGCAGAGCAGGTCTCCCTTCTGGAGTGTCTACTTCCCCATTCAACTTGGTGTCATCAGCAAACTTTCTCAGGCTACACTTGATGCCGTTATCCAGATCACTTATAAAGATGTTGAATAACGTTGGGCCCAATATTGATCGCTGGGGGACCCCACTTGTGACAGGTTGCCAGTTTGAAAAAGAGCTATTTACCAGCACCTTTTGGGTGCGGTCTGTCAGCCGATCCCCCACCCACTGCACAGACCACTTGTCTAGGCTATAACGCATTAATTTCTCCAGGAGGAGGCCATGGGGAACCATATGAAAAGCTTTGGAGAAGTCCAGGTAGACAATGTCCACTGTCCGCCCCATGTCAACCAGGCAAGTCACTTTGTCATATAAGGTCACCAGGTTTGTCAAGCATGATCTGCCTTTAGTGAAGCCATGTTGGCTTTTCCCAATCACGTGCTTCATTTGACTTGTGATGGCCCTCAGGAGGATTCATTCCATAACTTTCCCAGGGGTTGAAGTAGGACTGATGGGCCTATAATTACCCATCAGATATTTGAGAACTCACATTTTATTTGTCCTGGTTTCAGCTGGCATAATTTTCTTCACAGTAGCTAGTATGGGGCTACGTTTTGGATTTGTGCTGGAAACAGTGGTGATAATGTGGAGATGTTTTAGGTGGTCCTAAGCAGTGCTTGCACTAGTCGAGGACTTTTTGACCTTCCCATGCCCTGCTGGGTGCACAAGAAGCTGGGAGGGGAGGGGGCACATCTGGGACAGCTGAACCCAACTGACCAAAGGGATATTCCATAATATATAACGTCATGCTCAGTATACAAAGCTGGGGGAAGTAGAAGGAAGGTGGGGACATTTGGAGTGATGGTGTTACGTGTGATGGAGCCCTGCTTTCCTGGGGATGGCTGAACACCTGCCTGCCATTGGGAAGGAGTGAATGAATTCCTTGTTTTGCTTTGCTTCCATGCACAACTTTTGCTTTACCTGTTAAACTGTCTTTATCTCAACCCATGAGTTTCCTCACTTTTACTCTTCAGATTCTCTCCCCCATCCCGCTGTGGGGGAGTGAGCAAGCGGCTGCGTGGTGCTTAGCTGCTGTCTGGGGCTAAACAATGACAGCATTAACCTGAGGGATTCAGCTTTACTGACGTCCAGATTTAATTTCTACTCTTTAACACCATTTGGGGACAGAAAGCTGGACGTGTTTTGAGAAAAAAGGTTGTATGGACACCTCTGCCCATTGACCGTTGCTTAGCTAAATCAGTCACAAGATGCAAGTCACAGACTGATCTTTATGGCTCAATCAAGCACAATTTCCTTTATATCTCTTTTTTTCTGTTGGTGATTAATGCAGACTGTGATTTTCAGAGGCATCACTCCCAACTGTTTCACTTTGCCTCTCCTGAGTTGTGTTGTGCTAGTAGACAGAAATCATCCCACATGTCAGGAAAAACTTATAAATAGCTTTAAAAATCTACAGTGTTTGTTCTAAGCAACTGCATTGTGTTGTTTGGCAATATACAAATATAGGGAAATATTTCATTATGAAATAAAAAATGGCTAAAGGTACTAGGCAGTCTGACTCACCAAATGCCATAATTTGATAGTTGTAATTTCATTTTAATGATTTTTTTTGGTGTTATTATAGTCATCACAATAAAACTGCAGCTTAAAAACTGGCTATTCATTGGTAACCCTGTGTTGATGGTATTGCTATTTGGTATGTTAATCTCCTTTACAAAGCACCACCATCACATGGTTCCCAAACTCTTAGTCCAGTATTATTGTCATGGTTCACTTCTTAAATATTGCAAGATCAAAGACAGGGAGTAAGAGATGTCTCCTGGCATCTACTTTTATATCCAGTAGTGAGCCTTTGCAGTGCTAGTTGAAGCTCATTTCTCAGCCTGCCTGAACTCTGTTTTCTTTACAATAATCAATGAAATTTCTAAGCTTTCAAGCATTCAAGAAATTCTTTGGGAATACCCCCTTTCCCTATGTATTCACACAAAGAAGGGTCCCTGCAAGAAAATGTTTTCATCATATCAGAGAGGGAGCAGGAGCTACATGTGAGCTGTAGCTGAGCTTCCCTTTTGCTGCTGGTTAGCAGCTGTTGTGTACTGCAGACACTACAGAATGTGTTATTAGATGTGAATAAGGCACAAGAGGTACATACCACGCTGTTGCTTGGAAATTATGCACATTGTCATTGCCGAGATGCAGATCCAACCTGTACTTTTGTGAGCAGGGCTTGTATAATAATTTGTCTACTTGAGGTAACGGAGCATCTCTCGTCTACTTGCTCCTTACAAAGCCAAGACTTTTGCATTTGTAACCGCCATCGAGGCAGCCTGCTAAGCCCCCGGGAACACTGACAGCCTGAATTGATTGTACCAAGCACCTACGTTTCTAGTAAGGCCACAACAGGGAGGTAGCTGCCTGACTTTGGCACTGTGAAGGGCGACTTTGAGCCTACCTTTTCTTAGCTGACTGCAAAGGGAAGGTAGATGCTCACCATAGAGACTCTTTCTAATCCTGCCCCCAGAGTTGTGGGTTGCTCAGCAGTAGGAAACCATGGGCGTTTTTTTGAGTGTAAAGTCAAAACCAAGATACACCTCTTGAAAGAAATCTCTCTTCCCCCTATCTGTCACATTTTTTGTGATACTAAGGCAAAAGAAGCATTTTGCTAACTTCTTTTAGTAGCTAGCTGATGTAGCTGGAAGAAAATAGGCCAGCTTGTGTCATACAACCCTTTATTCTAACTCATCAGTCAGATAATAGAGAAAACTAAAAAGACCTTTGAAAATGCTGTGGATACCGTGTCTCCCAACTGCATCTCTCCTTCTTCTCTTTCTCCCGTGCTCCCCTGGCAGGAATGGTACGTACAACATAGACTTTCTTATATTTCACAAGTTTAATATTTTCTTTTTTCTTTTCTTTCCTCCCCTCCCCACATCCCCTTAGTCTATTGTCTCAAACAGGTTCCTGGCAAAGTCACCATTAGCTAAACCAGGTGGAACTTTGAAAAACATCCTCTGAAGTTATAGAATGAGTTTTTAGAAAAAAATTGAAAATTATTGTGATCAAAACTACACAGAAATTACTCTCTGTAGAAAGAGCGGAATTTGCTTTCTGAGTAATTCAACATGAACTGCATCTGTATAGTTCTGGTTGATGGGTGAGCCCACTACTGGATAGAAATTAATATTGATATTTACTAGGGACAGAATTATTGAAGGTCTAATAAAACCTTACTAGAAATATCCATTGCTGAATATTGTTGTAGCTATTGAGAGTACAAGCTGGAGGCACACTCAGGGAAAACAGTGTGAATCTCTGAGGAGAACAGGCTGAGGAAAAAAATGTCTCTGAACAGTCAGCCCTTTTTCCCCCATGACCATTGACAATAACTGGAAAGGATGGTGACTTGAGGAAAAATTATTATCCATAAATCAGCATGTCTGAAAGGAAGACGCAATGAAACTGATGAGAACATTTCTTTTGAGGGTGTTTACCATTCTTTAGTTAGTGGTTGTTGAGGAGTTAATACTGATTTCTGCAAATATAACTCTTGAACTTCTACCCTGACCTTTTGGAGAAAATGATCGACAGGCTGCGACTGCTTGTCATTAGCTGCGTGGGTTCTTAGATCATGTAAGTGTGGGTCAGCTTAGAAGGACTGATTTTAGGCTGATCAGATTAATTTCCTGGGCTTTCCTTGCCCGCTTGTAAAGGCTGAAGGCTGAGTGATCTGTACTTGTCCAGCCTTCTCCATCATTCCATTTCTCTGCTGCTTTGGAAGGTAATTGCCGACAACTTCTTAGCTGCCTTAATTCCTTCTCTAAGTGCTGCAGGAGGAATGTCCTTGTATCTGGTCAGGTTGGATTGACCTACTGTATCTAAAATTCCATGATCTGTTCTTTCGGTGTTTGGTCCCTTATTAAAATAAATTGTTTTAAGTATGTAGGGGTCCTTAATTTGCTTGTCAACACTGAATAATTCTACCATTTCTACACTTTGTTCTGGAGATGCAATATGCTATATTTAATTTTCCTTCCCTTGCTTTCAATGTAATTTCGTTTAGGTGATTCCCATTTGATCCCTCTGTTCCCTGCTATTCATTGCATAAGTACTTACTGTTCAGTTTCTTTTGATGTTGAGGTCATTAGAGACCTCAGAGGGTCTCATTATATATTTCTATATCTTTGTTTCTTACTATAGGCTGGAGTTATACTTCTGCAGTTCTCTTCCTAAGAGGCTACGTTATCTAGTTTCCTGATGTTGCTAAAGGCTCCTTTCTAAAAAAAAACAAAAAAAGAAAAAAAAAAAAGAAAAAAAAAAGAAAAAGTGTAATTTTCTTCCATTCTCTGCCATTTTTTGATACCTTTGAATTCCAGATTTAGATCCTCAATCAGCTCTAATTATTGGGCTGAGTTCAATGAAGCTTGTATTTTGAGAACTAATAGGATCATACTGGGAATCTACAGAGCAGACTACATTTTTTGCATGAGTGACAGAAGCCACTTTTTTGCCAAGGCCTTTGAAGCTTTGGGGAGGTGTTGAGTTGCACAGGTAAATGGGCATGAAATGCACTACAGGTTTCAGGACAGCCAAGAGATAATATATACAGGATAGCAAGACTAAGGTCCAGCCTTACGGAGCGATTCTGTTGACGGAGTAATTGTTTTTGAAAACTGCTGTGATATTAATAGATCAAGAGCTCTGATATTATAATTTCAATTGCATTTCTTATTTTTAGGTGGAGGAAATGAACAGTCAACGGATATTATCAGTGTTTGGGAAGGAGACTCCATCAACATAACTTGCTCAATGAAAGGTTCAGAAAATGAAGTGGGAACGTACTTGACAACTAGCATACGGCCAGTCAATGTGATATATGTTTCCAATCAGAATACTTCATATATCCTTCCTGCTTTGGCTAATCGCATCAAGTATTCAAAGGAAGGAAGGAATCTCAGGATAACTCTCCATAATGTACAGGAATCTGATTCCAATATCTACCTATGCACTAAGTTTATTATAAAGAAAGGTCATCACAAAAAGCTGAACGGGAAGACAACCATAGTAGTGGTGAAAGGTATTGCAATTCCACCTTTTAGGTCATGAATTCATAAATACAGATAAATATTTTAAATCAATTATTGGAAGAAAGCATAATGGGAGGGAGAGTCTTACAGAACTTTACCCCGGTCTGCTCAGGTAATGCACTGATTTGAAGGAAACTGTGGGCCTGTTCCCTGAAAAGATGAAGAAAACACATTAGAGAGAACAGTACCAAGAAAACCCCTAGAACATCGGTTCATGACTAATTTAATCCTAGCTACAGGTTTTCACATGAGTTGTAGGTTGCTGCAGCAGTTTGGAAACAGTGAGGACCCATAGCTCTTTCTAAAAAAACGAACCAAATCTTTATGAATAACTAGCAAAGCAATGAGCCTTCTTTTGGTAGTGGTTTTTGCCAATCTCTTTTGTTTTTGCTGTTTCATCTTAAATGACAAGTTGATAATAGTGCTAGTGCTAGGCAGGGTTTGCAAGGTGGGCATCAGTGGATAAAGGGATGTGTTTTTTTTCTCCTCTTAACAAACTCTTGATGGGCACAAGTGATCCTTTTGGCAGTTATTTCTGTTTAGGGGAAGAATTTTTCTGTCCCTAAGGCATGCAAAAGCTAATCGATTGCTGGATCAGTAATAGTCATTTATATCTAGGAAGACTTATTACGTCTTTCCTTAGGCTCCTCTTTTCAAACTTCTTGACTGTGTTTTCTCAAATGAATTCCATCTTTCTGATTATGTACAGTTTCTCCAAATTATTTTATTAAATTACCCTATATCTCTTTTTGACACTGATCCTCTTCTCTAAAATGCTGGCAGCCTTCCCAGAATTATCTTTTGTACAAATGTGATAAATACTGTCATCATTCCGTCATGCACATTAATGGATGCAATGGTAATGTCAAAAGGAACAGGGCCGGTCTTCAGAGGAACTCAGTGAAATGTCTTCCCAGCTGGACAGCAAGCTGTCAATAACTACTTTTTGAAGACTATTTTCAACACTGATGGCACCCACATTGTATGATTTCATCCAGAACAGGAGTCTCCAGATCTTTCTATGGCTTAATCTCACTTGAGAAAGCAGGCAACAATCAATGTCTCAAGGGCAAGCTAATGAAGCTGCATTCACTTAGAGGAGTTCAGTATATGTATTTTTTAGGTAGGTGGAGGCCTTTTACAACCAGGTAAACCTGTTCTGTCAGTCCTACTTTCAGATCCTGGGGCAGGAAAACATGCCAGGGTGTACTGATGTATATCTTTCTTCTCAAGGCATGCATAAAGGTAGCTTTTAAAAAAAATTATTTTATCTAAATTTCTGCAGTCTGTTCTTTCTGTCTTTGACCTCTGTATTTGCTTCCTAGCGAAAATGCACTGTTAAGTATGTGGTAGCCATTAATCTCTCTTGTTTCTAGCAAAAACTAGTGGAGATGTTGAACAGTCACCACTCTATATCAATTCTCAGCAAGGCCAGTCCGTCAACATTACCTGTACATTGAAAAGCTCACAGGAAGATGAAGAAATCTTCTTGCTCAAGACTCACATGCAACCTGAAAGTGTGTTGTATGTTTCAAGTCAGAATGTTTCAACTATTTTTCCTGCTTTCGCTAATCGCCTGGAGTATTCAAAGCAAGAAAAGAAAATAGTGATAACTCTACATAACCTATGGAAAAATGACAGTGATATATATGTATGTGCCAGGGTGAAAAATTCCTCTTTCCTCTCAGTGAGTAGAAGTGGGACCATGTTGCTGATTAAAGGTACTATTCTTTTGCTTGTTTGATCTTAAATAATTATAGACATGTTTTAATACAAAAGGTGGACTAAAAGCTTGCAGAACTTCAGTCAGGACAGGTAGAGCACTAATCCATGGCTAGACTTCTTCTAGTATCTGGGAAAGTTTGGAGAGATTGCTCAGACTGTTGTACTAGGACACAGAAAGAGGTGCTGTGTTTCTACCTGCCTTGTACAATCAGAGGAGAATTATAAAAAAGAAACCTTGCTACAATCCCACATTTAAAAAAAAAAGGTCAAAATCAGACAACGAACACTTCAGTGTGTCTGTGAATAATCTGACGGGTTTAGGAAACAAGTCAGTATTAAGCATTAGCTCTTTGACCTTATTGTGACATAAATGTCTTTTAGAAACCATTTCCTATAGCAAGTCTTTGTGTGTAAAAATAGATCATAATAGGATCACAGAGCAAGTACTTAGGCATTTACGTAAAGTACTGTAGATAATAGCAAACATGATCTCATACACCCCTATTATACACTGAGCACACTGTAAGCATATGTTCCAAAGACAGGGTTTGGGTTTTTTTGTTTGTTTGTTGTTTGGTTTTTTTTTTCTGCAGCACGGTGTTGTAACCATTTGCTAAGACAAAGACAAAACCAGCAATGTAGTTCTTGATTTTGATCTTACTGGTACAACGTAACCCTGTGCATTAGGCTTTGATGAGATCTTTGGGCAATTAAAATAAGGTTTACATAGGCCCTAAGAGTTGCAAAGGATCAATCTGCAGTCTGCAAAAAAGACTGTGGTCTCATTCTATGCCGCTAGCCATAACTGGTGTAACAACCCAGTAATGCGAGTTGGGGAAAAGGACAGCTACACTTCAAAGAAGCAGAGGGTTACCAGATATTATGTTATTCAGATATGGATTAACTGAGGTTTTAGACAACTGAAACCCTTTCCACTAGCACTATTTTGCTCAACGTATATACTCCAGATCACAGTAGCTTCCTACTTCTGTCTGTACTGCTAGCAGCCTGACAAACCTAGCTGTTATATAATTCCTGCACACTCCTGGCCAAGCCCTCAGTATTGCTGTAATACTGCAGTAAAACACTTTTTGTTTCCGTTATTAGTGTGTGGTCCTACTTTCTGATCAGTGGTATGGAAGCTATCACCTTTGTAGTGCTCTTCACTGACCCTTCATATGCCACCTACAGTCATAACCAGAAGACCAGAGGGAATGCCAGTGAGAATACAAATGGGATGACGAATGTGGCTGTGTAGCATGCTATTGATAGCCCATTTCCCGCTGGCCAATACATAATTTTTTTCATAATAAGAATAGAATTCTACCTCTTCGTGTTAATAATTCTAATATATTTTCATGTGCAGAAGTGGAGCAGACAGACTGCAGTAACAGTTCCTCCTGGGGCATCTATGGTCTTACCATTGTGGCAGTGCTATTGTTTTCTGTGCTAATACACTGCACCTTGCACCATGTCAATGTAAGTATGCTGTTACCATGTTAAAGCAAAACTGATTCCAGGTTGAGTGAATAGGTGCCTTTGATATTATTTTTAAACAGTGACTGAGTCAAGTAAACGTTTGATAAACCTGAGGAATCACGGCTTTCTATTGTCTCCTCTTTGCCCTTGTTTAATGTCTACCAGCTGTAAACTCTTGAGAGTAAAGTCTGTGTCTTCTTGTTTCTGTAACTCTTAGTAAATGAAGTATTGTTTGCCTTTCATAAACAAACCTTAGGTAAGCCTCGCAGTCAACAACACAGCCATGCATTTTATGTATTTCCCTGAACAGAGCACCTTACTATTCTGTTTTGTTTCATTTTTTTGGGTCAACTGGGAATGGAGCTATGTATACCAATCTTGTAATAGATGTAAGAGAATGTTGGGGGGGGGATGCAAGGACAACAAAAAGTAATAAAATAGCCTAATTTCTGAAAGTAGCTGTGGGAGAATAATTTTACCCTGTCCTGGAAGAAAAGGGGACCAAGAAGTTTTTCCTTTACTGGGATTATTTACATTCATATTCTGCAGAAAGTGCCCAGGCATTATTTGTATGATTCACAGGCCAGGCCCCTATCTCATCCCTCCACATATGGCTTCAGCATTGCTAAAAACAGTAGTGTAACAACATTGTGGCAAAACCAAGTGGCCCCGTAGGAACTGGTCTCTTGTGTTATCAGTAACAAACTAAGGAGCAGCATTATTTATGTTGGGGCCACAGTTACACCCAACTCTTGAAGGAACTTTTAGTGAAATTACATTGGACTGACAATAAAAATTTAAATAAATAGGTTGACAATTTCCACCTAATCCTCTAAGACCTCTTTGGGTTTGGAGAAGAATTTTTAAAGTACATTTCCACTTCAAACAGATGGACTCCTAAGATGTAAATTGACTCCTTGGCTGTGGTCTTTTTAAGCTCTGTTCTGAACTGGCCTTTTGCTTTGTTTTGCAGATGAAGAAATATTTCCAGAAAAGAAAACCAAATGCAGTATATGAAGATATGTCTTACAGTTCTAGACGTAACACCTTGACCAGAAACAACTTATACTCCACTGGCAATTAAGCTTCTGCCACCTGGGACTGTGCGTGCATCGACCATTCCTTTACAGGTCTCTCTGAGAGGTGCCTTAGCAACCTGATGCAGTAGCTGAACTGAAAATACTATCATCTACCTTCTTCATTGGAAAGAAAAATCTGTCTCATTTCCAAAGCTGTTTCTGCTGTTTTGATCACTCATGAAATATGTTTGGGTTTTTTAATGTACAAAAAACATAGAGAAATGCAAGTACCCTGCCTGTATTTTGCAGGGTAGTGTAGAAAGCAGTATTTTTGGGCTATAGATTTAGCTAGATGCAACATATGGGCTCATTTATTTGATTGATACATAACTCTCTCAGGGAAGGTGGGATAGATTGAAAGGTCTGATTCTGAGCTTTGGCAAGTGCTCAGGAAGACCATAACAGGCCTGTTTAATAATATGCAATGGATCCACATATGCATGGATTACGGTTCTCTTATGAATCCTTGTGGGTCTGCCCAAGATCTCCGGCAGCTAAAACTATTCAAGAGTTACAACAAAGAAATGTCTTCTGAAGAGAATAGAGAAAAGGTGTGGCAGAGTGCATTACAAGTGAAGTGCTAGATCTGTGTGGGCTTACTTATTCAAAGATCGTAATGGTCTGACAAAAATGCAGTCAAGTCTAGATTTTAAATTACTGCCTTTGTTAGAGATACTGGCTTGATTGTTGTGGGCCTTGACATGGGTGACCTGTAAAATGACTAGGCCTGGGGCATGATGGCTTTGTGGGACAGCAAAAATATTTTTGACAGGCTGGGGCTGTCTCAAACTCCAGATGTCTTAGGACTACACATCAGAATGCATTTCTCCAGGTCAGTGAGACTGTACAGTACAAGGTGAACTAATATGGGATAAAGCCAATGCCTGCATTCCAGTCTGGGCACCAGCGTGTCTGATCCAGAATCACTCTTAACAAGGGAATTTATAAAAAACTCACATCAATCAAGTAGAAATTAAATTTGGTTTGGTAATGGCTTAGAACAGGTTGCTATGATAAGCTTAGCTCTTCCCTAGCTAAGAAAGGGCTACAGCTTCCTCCAGGGGTGTTTTGGTATTGCAGAGCCACGTCTTCTGTGGAAAGTCAACAATCTTGCATGCCCAGAGGAATATCAAATTGCCCTGTTATGAGGCAGGATTGATGGGGGTGGCTTGTGGTTTCTGGGGACAGGCTGAGACTGGAATTTTTCTTCACTGACGCATTTGTTTAGTTTTTGAGGGATTAGGGCCAGTTTGCTGTTGATGAGAGTGCATAGCTGCCAAGATCTCAGCTTGCTGAGCCAAGCCTGCTACTTGGGAGATGCCATTTCCCTTCAAATGTCACTCATGAAATGCTGTGCACCGGACCTGAGGGAGAAATCTGCTCCCATGGGTGGCTGATGGTGAGATGGGTTTACCTTGTAAGCAGAGGGGTGTCTGTTGATTGCAGACCCTGTAATCTTCGCATAGCTGTACCTGAGGAAAATTATGTGTGTGATCAGGTCTTTGTACAGTTGCTTGATATTTTTACACATGCATTAAAGACTATTTCGTATACCTTGCAAATGAATGCTAGTTATTGAATGGACTTTTTCTTTTTGTGTTTGGTTTTTTTTTTTAAATAGAGATTCAAAGGCTTCTTGTAAAATGCAGTATAACTTGCTCTTACAGCACCTCAACAGACAACATAATAACTATTTTCCTCTTTGTTTACATAATCTACATATGGGGTTTGTTTTTTTTCATTTTAAAACTAATCACTGAAGAAAATACCAAAGAACACTTCAGACAATGTATATTCATGCAATCCTTTCATAGTGGCTAAGATAAAATTCTTGAAAAGCTAAAAATATCAAATGGAGATGGGTAAGAAAGAGATGGCACTGGGGAAGCTCAGCCCATCCTTCAAACAGCACCTTGGACCCAGACCCAAGGACTGAGGGCTACAGGCTCTGCTAAACCTGGACCAGGAGTTGGCACCTCACCAACCCTGGTTGACCCTGTTTGACATCCCAGTGAGCACGGCCCCTGTGGGATGCCATTAGTCCTCACAGGGGTCCCACATCCCCTCTCCCCATGCCCTGGGTGAGCACAGCCCAAGTCTCCTCACCACTTGGAGCAGGCCCCATTGCCATGGTAACTGGTGGCCCTGTGGTGCCCACGGTGTGGGCAGGGTGCAGTCTGGGTGCCCAGGGATCACTGCCAACCCCTCTGCCCCTCTCGCTTCATGGGGCTTCACCCCAGGAGATCCCTGGAGGAGGGATGATGCCGTCTGCATTGCGGTAAGGTTGAAGGCCTGGAGTCAGAGGGGACTGCACCAGAGCAGACCCTGAGGGACAATGAAAGCTTTGCAGCTCCTTGTTAAGAGAGGCCTACCTCAGCGCCTCCTCCTGCGTGCCCCAAAGCCACTCCTAGAGGACTGCCAGGGTCCTCCCAGGGCTGTTGTTCAGGGAGGAACAGCTTTCCTCACAGGATGAAGCAGGGAAGCCCTCCCACCAGGGTCTGCACGGTGCCTAAAGGCCCCTGGCTACGCTGACCCACTGCAGGAGAGGCCAAGAGGGCAGCCCACTGCCATGTTGTCACCACAGTGTCCCCTCCTGCTGCGCCAGACCCTGGCATGAAGCTATGGCCGTGCACATCCCTGCCAGGGCAAGGCAAAACTTCTCCTTTGCTGAGCGCAGGGGCAGAAGCAAAACCAAGCAGATCATGTCTAAATGTCCCCTGCAGCATTTAGAACATTTCTGTCTTTCTCCCTGGACAAGCCCAGCTCAAGGGCAGACGTAGAGCTGGGAAAGATGGTCTAATAAATTAGGTACCAATGTAGGAACTAAAGTGTCCATAGTCAGTCACTTTTTGTCACGTTTTCATTTTTGAGAAAAGGTGCAGGTTTAGTAAAGGGCAATTCTCCCTTAGAGAAAATATACAGAGGTTTGAGGTGAGCAAACAGGCATTTGAGATCAGCTTTCTGTAGCAATGCTACTGTGCAAACATGACCACAATTGTGAAAAAAACAAGGTGTGAAAGGAAACAGTAGTGGAGGAGGTTTCTTTGGCTTGACGTAAATAAATTAAAAAAAGAAGTAAAACCTAGCCAAGGAAAGTTACATATAGCGAGACATTTCATGAGTTGTACCTGTGTGGAGGGGGTAGAGGATCAACCTGACAATTAACCCAAGAACTGCTTGACGAGAACTGCTGGGGAAATTAGCTCAAGAGTGTCAGAGGAAAGGTTTGGATATTTGGCTGTTTAAGAGGGTTGGGGAGGTCCTAAGATGCAATGTTGTCTCAGGGCTTCCCTGGAAGGGAATTCGTCTGGAGATGAATTTTTCATCTCCAGACGTGAAGGCACAATTGCTTTGGGCTTATCCTGTTGCCTTTGCTGTTTTTCTGTCTTCTGTCCCTACACTGGGGTGGGACACGATTTTCAAGGAGAGAGGGGAAGCACAGTGTAAGGCTCTGAGACTGGGCCAGGATCCACAGCAGTGAGAATGGTATCAGGGTATTAGCAAAAGCCCCTGCCCCATTTCAAGGGCTAAATGACAGAAACTGCAGCTGGGAGCAAAGCAGCCTTGGATGGGGAAGCAGAACCGCAGCTCTAGTATCAGAGCTTACCAAACGGATGGAGAAAGCTGAGGCAGCCGAGCAAGGACAGTATGTCAGAAGCAGAGAAAACATGACAGGCAAGGTACAAGTCATGTCAGAAGTGACTCAGGCTGCTAGGGCTTTGTGGAGTGGCCTGGGCTGAGCTCTGAGGAAGGGGAGGTGTAATCAGAAATAATTTTTGGTTATTTGCAAAACTGGAGAGACCAGCCAGCAATGTAGTTTACTGCTGATGGAGCCCATAGACTCATACTCCATAAAATTTAACTGAGGAAAGCATTTTAACTCTTTGACTAAGGCATATCTGACAAGTACATGCTTGAACTCAGATGCCAAGGAGGATAATAAGCTGAGTTGAGTCACAAAATATTTTCCAGGAGGACTGTATACGGCATAGAAGCAGGTTCTCCTCTTGTTGTGGCTTGTGATGTATTTTAGGACATTGGATTATTTCCAGCGACTATCCTGCAAACAAATGTTTTTATGCTTTTAGCAGCTTTAAATGCTACGTGGCATATTTCTAAAGCCTACACTGGTAGAGTTTCCCGGAGTTAGTTTCTTCCACCCATCTGTCACTGGTTGCTGTTTGTGATCATTCCTCCATCCAGTAACTCATATAGGAGACTTTCTGCTATTATTTGGAGGATATGACCAAAATATGTCCAGCATTGCTGGTTCTGGTGAAGAAAAGCTACTAAATGGTGATTTCTCAAGCTCCCTGTGTTAGTGAAAAAAATATTCCCATTCATGGCATACAATCTGTGGTAAGCACTTGTTTTTCAAGGCATTTAGTTTCTTTTTGAATGTTTTGTAACAACAAGCCTGCAACCATATATTAGCAGTTAGCTTACAGTCAAGTTGAAAATGTGCAGGGTTTTCTGGTAGTTTGCAGATTTGGTTTTCACATGGTTTAGAGCCCTGAAGTACTGAAAGTGCCTTCTTGGCGCCATGTTTTAAATCTGACATTTTTGGTTAATAGGTTTCTGCTCCAGTTAATTAATTCTTCTACTGCTTGAGATCTAAAAGAGTGTTTGTGATGTCATTGGTGGTTTTTATCACTATTTCAAATGCTTCAGTAATGACTGGATACTGACTATGTGCAGCGTGCAAGAAATTTTCCAAATTCCACTTGAAATCTCAACAGGTTTTAACTTACTTTTTGGTAAATCACTGATAGTACATTACTGATCTTAACTCTGTTATATAGCCAGAGCATCCTACCTTGCCTACAATATCCTCACATGCATAGGATTTAGGCTTACTATTAAGAGATGACCATTTTTTTTTCATTCAGGAAAGTGAAATAAAGCAACTAGCCTAAACATTGATCAGAATGATTAAAATACTTTGCCCTAACATTAAAATTTTACAGCAGTGTCATCATCTATCTTGTACAAGAAGATTATCTGTCGAGCTTCAGGACAGGAGGGGACTCCACTATGTATAAATAAACTGCTAATAGGACTGAATGAACTCTCCAGATGGTGCTAATTCCTTCCTGTGCAACTACTTCACAAGAAAAATTATTTTGCTTTTGGGTGGTATTTGACTGCAGCAGCTGGCCAGCATATTTCTGAAACTCTCCCCAGAGAATATGTCCATGTCCCCAGAGAAGATATCCACCTGAGGTGTTAGAAACTGTCTGCTATACTCTCTTGCTTCTGACTATAATGAGAATAATATCTAAATATTGCAGATGCCAAGTGGAAGGTGGTCTCTAATTCTTTCTGTGAATTAGTAACAGTAATTAGTAACTCTCTGGGAAAGCCTCTAAGTTCATTTCTCTCAGCAGTTCATGCCTCCCTGAGACATTTGGTCCATCTCCTCTTAACACGGTGGAAAACTACATGTTTAATTTCTTCAAGGAAACTGGCTGAGCTCTGGGGTTCAGGAGCCAGCATTGCACCCACAAATCCATTAAGACACGGAGGGCTAAATTAGGAAGCCGTTTCTCATACAAGTTGTAAAAGCTTACTCTGGGGCTACTTGTACAAGTAATATTTTATCAATAGAAGTAATCATTTCATCCTCAGATGGCAGAATTTATTACTCTGCTCTGATATTAAAGAAAAAAAAGAGAGGTTTGTTTTTTGGGATGATCTTTCTCTACACATACTGACTTACCATTCTTAGACAAGCTTTCTGAGAAACCACAAAGGCCAGTTTACTGCTCATGGCCTGCACCTGCATTATATTATCTTTGATCAGAGACATAATTGACAGCAAGCTTGCAGGTGACTGACATTTAAGGCATATAGCTATATGTTCTCGTGGTTTTTAAGGGTGAGTGGTGAGATAACATTTTGCCCAAATGTCTGTAACTTCTGGGAGAGAAGCTTGTTTAAGAAACACTTTGTAACATACCTGTGGATTTCTCTGCTACTCCCCTTCTCATACACTATAATGCCCATAGTTCAAGATTTTGTAAAAAGTCTCCTGAACGTAGTTGGAGTCAGTGACTAAACTATAACAGCTTTTGGACTCAAAGCTTTCTTTCAAAAAAGAAAACCAGTTCAAAGTGTCAAAAAAGCCATTAACAAGAAACTGTGCGTGTATATGTGTATACACTGTGGGTGAAGAAACTACAGTTTCTAATGACTGTCAAGGCTAAAATTAAAAACAGAGGCCTTCCTCAGAAAGCAGTATGCTCCTCCCTTGCAGAGGCTGTTTTGGAAATAAAATTGTTGCATGCAGAAATAGATAATTATATTTATGTGTTAGCCAAAACAGGAAATAGAGGAGAGCTTCTAGGAGGTTTTCAGTTCACAGAGAAACTCAAATGAACAGTCTGAAATGAGGCTTTGCAACTTATAGACTTGTTCAGAGTTAGGTGAACCAGGAGGGATTCATCCTCAAAAGGATGACTTGCCCTTCTGGTTCTATTGTTGGTAAATCTTGCCATTATGATTATGGCAAGTTAGCAAATAGTCTTAGTGCATTTGGCTGGAGGCAGAGATGGGCTGTTCTTTCAATTCTAGTTATTCAATGGCAAGCTCTAATGCTTGGACCTGAGGGCACCACTTTGGTGGAACAGAAAGAGAGGCAGACATAATCATAACAAAACCAACTACATTCATTAATAACATGCTTTCTTCAGCTAGCTTCTTCGAGGCTGCTCTCATGCCTCAAGAAAAAAATTGTGGTCTTTGTGGTAAAGATACAGAAGTCCGGCTGCTGCAGGGGTGCTTGAGATGCTATGTTTGTATCTGCCGCTCAGCATTGCTACAGAGTGGCTGCTCAGCAGTCTGGCTTATCATCATCCTGCAAGATGGACTTGTGATAATGGTCTGGCAGACAGTCATGGTTCCTGTGTGCTACGGAGGGCTGCCATGCTGCTTCTGCAGAGCAGAAAGACTCAGGTGCATAAGCTCACCGAACACAGCTTCACTAGTCTTTCTCTGAACTCTGATCAGCAGATGACCAGGCGTGTGGTCTCTCTTTGTCACTCTCCCACGTTATATGCTCTATATTACAGCTGGCTGTGGCCATCAGGTTAGTCAGTGGAAACAGTTCCTTGCTGGCCCAAGACCAGCCTGTGTGGACAATGTTCTCCTTGTGGTTTACTAACAAGTTAATGTCAAGCATGGGGTTCAGATCATAATAAAGAACTGCGTGAACACAGGAATGTGGCTAGCGGGCTTACCACAGCCACATCCAGCTCTGATAGCTCCTGCAATCTGGGCAGAGCTGCAGTCCTACTGGCAATGGCCAGTATTTGAGTAAGGCTTGATCTGCTTGGAGCATTACACATTTACTAATTAACTGAATCTTGAGAAGATTGAGAAGGTGGGGTGAGAAGCAGAAAAGGCCTTGACTCTGTGTGAGCACTGCTCAGCAGTAATGAAAACACCCCAGTATTATCAACATTGTTTTTAGCACAGATCCAAAACATAGCCCCACACTATCTGCTATGAAGAAAATTAACTCAGTCCCAGTCAAAACCAGCACACAATAGCAGTGTCTAAATCTCTAGAGCTTTCTGCATGTACATACAGACACGTGTAGGCGTGAAGGCGAGTTCTCTACCTTTCCTCCTGAGCCTATTCCTATCAAATATTCATCAGAGGAAGATTTTCATCTGTACATTTTGCATTATTCAGGCTTAGAAGTATTTCAGTGATTTTTCATGTTGCCTACAGGATTTAGATACCAGCGATAAAAAAGAAGCTCTTTAATTTTCTACACTTAGGAATTCTGCTTCATTAAAATTCCTTTGAAGGCTAGTCTTAATGATAGATCTTTAACTTGGAGTCTTCCTCCCAGGAAAAATGAGCTCGCAACCAAAATCAGATGAACCCACTCTAGAGAAATCTCTGCAATTTGACCATCAGCCATGGATGGATAACACAGGTAGCTGTATTTCTTTTCAACATTTGCCTTACCCCGAAGGGCTTGCATTTAACCCCAGTGTGTAATAGACGGCTGCTGCTTCCACATACTTTCCTAGGATGAAAATAGGAGAGAATTCTCCTTTGAGTGATTCGTTCTGAGACACTGTAACAAAACAGACAATACTGAGCCAGTTCAAACTGAGTTTTAAACTATTAGTACTCAGTACTTATTTTTACATACAAAATATTGGTTTGATATGTTACAGTGCCTGATTTTTCAGAGATTGTGAAGCACGTGACTTGCTGCTTAAAGACATTAAGGATGCTTCCCATCCTCTGAAAGGCTGGTGTGCTATTTGCTGCTGTAAAACTTAGATTTAGAGGCAGACAACAGAAGGCCCCAAATTTATTGAGAACATGATGATACTATTATTTTTGGTACTTTATAAAGGGGCATACAGACTTCCTGAAGAGGTTAACTCACCTATCATGTTTGATTACTTATTAGCAAACAAACCAGGATATTTGATGTGAAGAGAAACAATTATAGCATCCATATATACAAACAATTTAGACTGTTTGTTACTTCTCTTGTGGTCCTCTTTCTGCCACAAAGGAGAACAAGAGACACCAATGTGGTCAGAACAGTATCTTCGGGCAAGTGATGCATAGACTTGTGCACAGCTTCCTCTGGACTGATTTTGGTAGAGTAAGACCATGTTATGTTAGGGTTAATGGTTGTTACCTAAAATACCAAAAGAGAGAAACAACCTCTGTTCTGAACACAGCCTGGGCAGGCTGGTTCCAGAGGACATAAACAGGCTTTGACTGTGACTGGGGATGGTGTTTGACATCCTCCTTTTCAGACGTTTTTTTCCAAACGTTCACAATCTCTGGCTTCTAAAAGGGAAAAAAAAAAATCCTGAAGCACATTATTCTCTGATAGGAAACAGATGGATAATTAAATTATGGTGTTTTCAAAGATCATTTGCTATGATGAACCCCTTTGGGAAAGGCAGGCAGACTTGCTTTACAGGCTGCTCTGAGGAGCTCCTGGGTAGTTTCCTTAGTTTTTAGCAAAAAATTTTCTAACACTATCTGCTTATGTTGGAGTCTGCTGCAATTGTGTCCCACTGGTTTTGTATTAGCAAATCTTACTTCAGTTTAGCAAATGCATTAAAAGGATATGAGCCAGTCAAGTGCTTTTAACATTGGTTAGTTAGAACAGTTGAATATTTTGATTTGAGGAAAATGAAAACTATTAGAGCGATGTTTATTTTAAACCACAAGCAAAAGATAGCAGCTTAGTAGACTAAACCACAAATCTTCAGACCTTGCAGACGAGCACCAGAGAGTCAGAGCTGCTGAACTTCAATAGCTGTCATTAAATCTCTCCTTATAATGTGCCTACCCTACGTGTATATTTGTTTGGGAGTTGGTGTTGTGGGTTTCTGTGTATATGTAGAAAGAGTTGTCTACATTCTTTCCTTTCCATTTTCTCTAACTGTTTACATGGTAGCTTTTCTGGTATGAGGATTTCAGCAAGGAAGAAGAGTTAAATTCTCATAGGTGGAAGAAAACAAACAAATCACACTGCAGAGGTCTTAATTTTTAAGCAACATTTTGAGTCGCTGTACTGAGAGCTGAAATTAATGTTAGGACACCTAATGTGGTGATGTCCAAAAGCTGCTAAAGCTTCTGCATGTAAATGGGCCTCTGCCATGGAAGACCTACAAAAGCTCCTTGACTTTGTGTGTCTTGATCTATCCTAACTGGAGGTAGGGAACAACACACAGCTGTCTCTTATGCCATGGGCCAATTAGTGACTACAAATTGCTTGACCTAGAATGTTTTGCCAGCCTTTCAAGAAATGGGTGAGAAACTACAGAGTTAAAAAAAACACAATTAAATGGGTAATATAAATATATGTTAGGCAGGCTTCATCTTGCTGACCTTCAGTTGTCTGCAATGGAGAAGTGTACCTCGAAGGCTGCTTTTAAAGTCTGTAGAAACAGCAGGATGCTTGCAGCAAAAGATCCTGAGGAGCTGGATGTGTCCTACAGAATAAAACACAACACACCCTGCTACAGTCTATTTCTCTCCATGTGACAGGCAGACAACCAGTTCAGATGTAGATGTCCACGCTAGAGATAACAGTTTGGACTGGTGGATCCCAGCCCATGGAGCAGAGTCTCTTTTCAAAGTGCTAGAAGTAGAGCTGGGAGTAGCCCAGAAACACTGGCATGTTGGGGAGAGAGGTGAAAGTAATGAAGCAGCTTCCAGTGGTTTCATTCCTATTAGGGCTTTCATGAAAGGACTTCAGTATGCTTTACACTGAGATTGGAAGAGTCTGTTAGTTAAATAATTAGCTTTTAAAAAATGTATTTATTAGGTCTTAACAGCAAGGCCACAGATATCCATCAATTACAGAGCCACAACATCTGCAATAAATGTTTTTCTCCCCACAATCAAATATGGCTTAATTAGGCAATGCTGGGAGAACAGTCATAATAGACTGGGTAAGACTTGCCTTTATAATTGAGATTTAATCAGCAAATTCATGTATGTTCATTGAATAATTGATCATTCTACACATTTATCAAGGATTAAAAACTCAGTGGTAGATATGCAAATCCCCTTGTATTAAATAAATCTTAAATTCTCAAATATCATTTAATGCATATTAACATTCTGATTAAATCTAAATGACATACACATTGTAGATCTCACTTCTGCAGTAGGATATTTTATTGCTATTTACCACTTTTTTTTTTTTTCCCAAGCTAAACTGCTTGTGTGTTTGTTGCTTTATAAGTAGTTACAGGAGATGGACAGAAATAGGCCAAGGGGAAGTGAAATGGAGATGGCATCTCATGCATTCCTGGAATAAGCAAGCTATCCTGGATGGGACAGCAGGAAATATTTTTACACTGGCTGCTAGTGAGTAGACTAAATCTAATGAAGCAGCCAAACACATTGGAAGATGCAGTAACTCTCCCTGAAGAGTTACTGTCTTACTTAGTGCTATGTGTGTGGTAGAAAAAGCATGTAGAAATGTCCATACGCAAAAGCAAAATAAAACCCCCCAAACCAAAAAATAAAATCCACATGCAGAAGCCTTAATGATCTTGTGAGATGTGGATGAACAGCATCTAAGAACCAGTACGGGGTGTGTCCTGCTGGCTGGTTGCAGTTGCTGGAGGGACATGGCCCCCCTGCAAAGCCCATGAGAAACAGCCCTGGCCCTGCAGGGGAAACACTTTCTCAAAGGAAAACAGATTTACCATACTCAAGTCATGTTTGCAGACAGGTTTTTGCGAAGTGTTAAGGATGGAGTAAGAATGCAAAGGAACATGAAATTGTCGTTAGTGATGACAGCTCATGTCTGAAGTGAGAGCTGAGTGGCAGATTAACATCCCAATTAAAAGTGAAAGTACAATTTAAACCGAGGATAAATTCCAGGACTGCAGCTTGGCAAATCCCTCTGTGCATTTGTACCTTGCGCAGCTCATATGCTGTCACACGGAGTGCTGGGAGCACAGAAAGTGTCTCAGGTTCTCAGAAGCAAAGCACAGAAATGTTGCAGGTGGGAGACACACCAAGCTAATAGATTTTGGTAACAGTTTAACTGTTAGTAGCAGAGCACTGGTAACAACAGGACCATTAGTGTTTAATTCCTTTGCACTGATCCTTTCCTGCATTCACGATTCATGCTGGGCAGTGTGATGGCAGGAGCAAGTGTCAACCCTGAAGATCTCTGCTAGTATGCAAGTTTAATTACTTTTCATGTTATTTGACTTGTGGTTTTGTGGAATCAGTGTTTTTCACCTTTTACTTGTAGACTCGTAAACATCTTCAAGTGGGGCTGAGACTCTCACTTAATGAGTTTATTACTGGTAACAGTAGTGTACATTCCTTCACTATCTTTTACAGATGCTCTAGAGGGCAGGTCCTCTACCTCTGCCCTCTAAGCACCTTGTCCACAGCCTGAAGACCACTTCTCTACATTCAAGAATAATAAGCCACAGACACCATGCAGCTTTTGCAATGTGGCTTGCTTTATTTTTCACTTTCGGAAACACTTCTTGCTAGCTTCAACTTGGACGCAAGAGGGTAGTATTTCCTCAGGAATTTGTCTACTAGGCTGTCATAGGGTGAACAGGCTTGTAGGGGATGTGCTCTAGAGATAAAATAACCGTGTTTCATTTTCGTCTGACCTGGTAGGGTTAGTCTTGCTCCTGCTTGGCACTGTGGTTCAGAGCTGGTGGGTGCTCTGGAGCAGGGTGGACACTATAACACACTGCCTGAGCTACTGCTTATCTCTGAGCAGACCTTCTGCCTGGGAAACTGCTGAACTGTTTAATCTGACCAACAGCAATTGTTCCAGGATTTCTTCACATGACCAAGAAAGCCCCTTCCCTTATGTATTTTCAAAGCTGCAAGCTGTGGCCATGTTTCTAGGTTCTAGTCATTCCTACAGCATATACGTCTTTCACCTGTGGTGCACAAATGTCTGAATTCCTATCGCTGACTGCACCACCTTTAAATGCTTGACAGGCACAGAGCAAAAGAAACTCTTTCTGCCCCAGGCAGGGATTATTATTCCTGATAGTGTATGGAGCAGTGTTGAGAGAAGAGCTATCTTCAGGATAAGAACATCCTGTTCCTGCACATCAGATCTTGCCTTCCCCAAGCCAGTCTCACTTGCAGGATGCTGGTTCAGGGGTGTAAGTTGCAGGGGTCAGGGGGCAGTGATGGCTCTGCTTCTGGATTCCAGTCTGTTTATATCTCCAACTTGGAGAGAAGACACAGGTCAGTCTCAACAGCCCCTGAATCACCCGTTCTTGGGAAGTGACACACTCAGCTTTGAAGGTGTTTGTTAAATCCTATTTGCTGCCATGAAGTATCCAGGAAGTGAATGCCAAACACTGCTGCTCCACCACCCCCCTGGTCTGTCATCCTCCCACCTCTCCCTGGCCTGCTCTCAAGCCTTGGTGAACATCTACTCTGTGCTGGGCCACTGCAGGTGATTCTTCTGCTTTGGTCTAACAGGTTTACCTCCATGCTTAGATTGGAGATATTAGTTGGCCCAGGAGCAGAATAACAGTCCTTTGGGAATAACTGTCAGATGTTCAGTTACAGCCAGGTTCTGGCACCTTTATAGGTGAACAAGTGAAAGGGGTTGTATTCCTTCGGAGAAGGTGTCTGACATCAGTGACAGCCATTTGTCTCCAACAATTTTCTGTCCAACCATGTACCCCAATCCAATCCTTCCTTATAAACTAAAGGCAGTAAAGGAGTCTGAGCTGAAAATGTAGGGGTTTATGGGTGGCTTTTTTTTGCCATCTTAAGGACTCTGTAGTGACTCTACCATGTCTCAGACCCTATGCCACAAAGTGCCCATGACTGTTCAGGACATTAATTTTGGACGACAGCAAATAAGACTGCCAAGGGCCCTTGGGGTGCCCGCAGCATCAGTCCACTCCCATGAACAAGGTAAATGTTAACTCTCACCCTACTCTGTCAGTACAGACAGATGCTGATTTCCTTTTCAGCTATCTTGCTGAGTTGCCATTGGGCTCCTCTGACTCAGTTTTGCCCTGGACCAGGTGGTTTCTCAACCTCTGGCAACAGCAGCATGAGTCAAATCTCTGAAACTCCAGGCTTTTACAGAGTGCCAGATGCCTTGCTGGATATGTAATCTCTGTGCTTGGAACCTGCAAGAGACAATGCAAAGCATATTACTGCAGACTAAATATATGGTCAGGATGTGTTGGAAGTTAGCAGTGTAGCTAGCTGGGGTAGCCAGGGAGGGAGGAGAGAAATGGTCAGCTTTCTCTCCATGTTGAACTATATAATGCTTGGGATCCTTTAAAAGACTTTAACATGGTTTTGGAAGGGAAGAGCTGGAGGAGATGCAGCTACGAAATGCTGGATGAAGGCTGAAGGGTGCAATGTACCTGGGAATAGTGAGAAGGGATCAGCAGCCAGCTTTGAGAGAGAGGATGAATTTGGGAGCTGAAACTCTTTCACAGCAGTTCAGAAGAGAGCTTTTGCACCTCCATGTGAATCAGGAGATGGATTCCTGCTCTGGTCTATTTCATTATCCACAGGTCCTTTTTTGATCCTTTGTATGAGTTATGCTATGTGTTGGCAGCGGTTTCTCTGAGGAACTGCATGTATCCTTAAAAGAACACAACCAAAATAAAGATCAGTTGTCTCGCCTGTTTTACTCTAACTAATTGCTAATGCTGTTACAGTGGAAAGAATGCTATATAACAGAATTAGAGCTTTGTGTTTTAAATGACTTATTTTTGTATTTCACCTGGTTTGTTCAGTGAAATTATAATGGATTTTGCTTACTTCTTCTGTTACAGAGTCACTTTCTGGCCTGTTGCTCAGACCAGAAGAGCCCCAAGCTTTTCAGTACTGAATGCTGATTAGAAGACAGGCCAAACTCTACTATAAAGCACCCTGCTTTGAATAAGACATCTGTAATGATGGCTGTGACCTTTACTTTTACTCTCTTATGGACTGGACAGTCCAACTGGATGGTGCTTGAAAATCTTAAAATATTTGTCACTGGGCAGTGCTTGTCATTATGAGTAGTGATAAAAAGGGAAATTAGGAATACTTATTAGTATTCTGAAGGCAAATACACCAGAATATCTTGGTTCTGCAACATTTGAGAAGAGGAGAATTGCATGTCCTATAGGGTCGAAAGGATGAAATGGCCTCTTCAGCTGAGCATTCTGCCTGTAGGCAGTGCATTACCAAAACAGTTCTTCCATGAGTCACACTGATTGTACTCATCTTTGCCATGTTCAGTGAAGAGAGAATGCTTCAGCTCAGAGCTTATTCAGGAAAGAAACCTGTGTTTGATCACCCCTGTCCTCACCCTGAAGGCAGAGCAATATGTCAATGGGTCTTATTTTAGGGCTTCAGAGGTAACATGCAGCTTCTGGAGCGCTGCTGAGGCTGCCTAATATATTCCCTGTAAAGACCACTTTGCTTGCTAGGCATTCATCTGTCCTGGGAAAAGGTAACGAGGACTCCCCACCCACTCAAATCCAGACCATCCATAAGCACAGCAACTTATCTGATAAACACTTTATAGAAAGAGGAAGTAGGCAGGTCAGTCACCCTCTACTTAGTGCAGTGAGGACGTGGAAACAGCTGCGTATGCTCGACAGACAAACCTCAGTTTGTCTAAACTTAATTAAGTTTGGCTTAAAATACCATGGGTCAGCTGGTATAAATCACCTGCAAGTAGATCAAACACACAGCAAGATTTTGTATCATAGAATGTCCTGAGTTTGAAGGGACACACAGGATCATCAAGTCCAACTCCTTTCCCTACACAGGACAGGCCCAAGTTCACACCATGTCTCTGAGGGCCTTGTCCAAGTGCATCTTGAATATCGCCAGGCTGGTGCTGTGATGCCTCCCTGGGAAGCCTGTTCCAGGGCTCCACCACCTCTTCTAATGTCCCTAGAGCTGTGCAGGTTTCCATTACCCGAGGCTCAAGTCTGTATTTGAAAAGTTCCCCAAGGTGACCCCACTCTGGCTCAGCTGCCAGCTGACTGATATTTGTGTTTCTCAGGAAACTATGCTATTCAGAATCACCAGGTACACACATTTCCTTCTGCTGGTGTTTGAGGGCACTGTCACCTTCCATACCGTCAGCTCTTCTGAAGCCTTCCTTGTGCCTTTGGGGAGATGCAGATGCGGCTTGGGGCATAGAGGGACTTGTATACTGGTGAGCTGGTAATCAGATGGGGTTTGTACTGTGCTAGGAGGCACATGGCTCAGCAAACAGGCAACCTGGAGTAGGGTGGGTAAAGTGTGCTGTAGGTGAGGTAGTAATAGCACAGAGATTGCAATGTTCCTTATGGTACAGCTTTCATTAGGCTATCAGTCAGTTTATCTATAGCTCTATGTATCTGTTTGCTGGAACATATTTGGTAACTAGTTATAAATTATAGTCTTTGTTGTTGGCACTTCTGGTGTGGAAATATTATGCTAGTGCTATTATTTTGCACATGTTGATGCATGTTTGCACATACGTAGTTTGGTCCCCCTCATACACACAAGTTAAACTCCTGAAGGAGAGACACCTCCTGTGTGTAAATATACACTGTGCTTAAAATGCATGTGTTTTTACAAGGCTATTTCATTTTCATAAGTGAACAGGACCATACTTGCAGCCATAAATAATTTTACACCTTACTTCCTTGTTTGCATTCTCCCCATGGAGGGCAGAAATAGTAAACAGATATGAGGTGTTATCTCCCTAAATAGCTAAGTGGGCACCAAGAAGACTTCAAAACCATTTAATAAATATAATGGTCTGTTCCTATGATTTAAAAAATTTATTTCTGTCTAATGAGAAAGGGCACAGCCATGGGATTGAGTACACAGAGGACAATTCAGAGTTGGAAAAAGCCCAAGAGTTCTCCCAGGATAAAAGACATACAATGTAATATCTGCAGCTTCCAGCAATTCTTAACCAGCCATATAAAGCTGCTAAATAACAAGAGTCCCCCTTGGCCTTAGTGGTACAGTACCTAGACACACCATAAAGTAATTCCAGCCTCAGACAACAGTTTGGGATATATAATAACTAGTTTACTAATTTCTTTACTGATTCAGCTGACAGAAACAGATCAAATCAAGAAAACCGGGGGCGAGGGGTAGGAGGAAGGGGACTAAGACAGACTCACCAATCCCCCTTGGGTTTGGTTCCCTTTGGCAAGTGCTGATGAGCATTCCCCGTTTTGTTTCTTCACCGATGAAACTAAGAAACCAAACCAAAGGACACAGAAGAAAAGGGTTGAAGGATTAGGAGATGGTCTTTGAACTGCCATGTGGCAAGGTAATGAAGGCATGAATTATTAAAATTATTTCAATTATAACTGGCAGCCACATGCACTACTTTTGCACTGACTTTCTTCCTCTCTGTATAAAGACAAGTTTGCAAGTGCTTGTAGTTTCTTGGAAAAGGGATGCTCTTCCAGAACTTCTAGTTGTATAAACAGCGTATTTTGTGTAAACAGTGTAATTTCTCATTGGCCAAGCTGCTTTTGTGGTTAGATAAGTTGAAGTGTCAATGAAATAGGCATGGCTCAGCAGCAAGACAAATTTGCTCCTTGAAAACCTATGGGGATAGGTTACTACCATGTTGCTGAAAGGACATGGGCATTAGTGGCCTCTAATACTTGAGTCAGAATGGTGAGCTATAAGACACTTATGCTGCTAATAATAATTATTATCTTAAAAATGCTTTGTCTTTAATGGAAGAAGCAATATGTTTATACCATGTATTCTTTTGCTTGTGCATAACTTGAAAGTACTGGCTTGAGAATTACTCTGTTCAGAGATTTGTAGACAGTGATCGGACTGACTTATGCTCAACCTCTGTAAAGACAGGCACCACAATGCTAGCTGACTTTCCCATATTTCTTCATGATCTAAGTGCCTGTAGAAATGGGAATATTATCGGGAACAGCTCCATCTTGTGACTACTAAAAATTTTGCATGGAAGCCTATATTTTAGGTCAGAATGACCAACCTTAGGTCTGACTGCTTGGGAAAGCTCATGTGGTCACAAAGACCAACCAGCACAAGTAAGACTCACAGTGTTTGCTATAGCAGGTGGCTGGTGAGATGTTCTGGTGAGATGGGAATTTGACGAATGTTTCAGAAAGAATGATTTACCTAACACATTTATTTTTCAGTTTTATTTTTTGCTACTCATTAATTGCAGGGGAGGGTGGTTAGGAAGGAGAACTAAATTCACAGGGGCTCAGATGAGTGTGAAAATGCTGAAATGTGAAGTATCCTGAAGTTGTGTCTCTGAGCAGCTAAACAACTACTTTCCACTGCTTTTCTCCACACTAAGTCAGTGTTCATCCTCAGAATTCAGACGTACTCTGTTCAGAAAGGTGATGGCTAAAGGCCATTACCAGGTGAATGCACCTCTTGTTACTTTCTGTACTTTTTATTTTTATAGGGAAAAAAAAGTGAAGGCAAAAAAGTAGCATTTGTAGTTGATTTTGATACACACAGATTGACCTCGTCAGAAAAAGAGCAATACTGGCTGCAAAGTTAAATAGATTAAAGTTCTTATCCTGTTGCGGACAGTGACCACGGTGTCTAGCAGGGACTGTGTTAGTGCATCCGTCCGTGGGAAGCGTCTGATCTATGGGCTAGCCACAAGAGGGCAAGACAGTAACAAAAACCTGAGCGAAAATTAATCCGTCAGGCAGGGAAACAATTGCATGAAGGCAGCCGCTGTGCCAGACTGCTGAGCCTGGGAAGAGAGTGGGGCTGGGGGCCAGGCTGGGAGCTCGCTGGGCGAGCAATGAATGAGAAACCTCCATGGGACCTGGCTGGTGCCATTGTTCGCAGTCACGGCAGGCAGCACTCGGCCCCGCTCCTCTCGGAAATATGAGTTATTAAAATGTAATAACAACAGGAAGGCTTTTGCACTAGGGCTTATACAATATCCCTTTTATAGTTCCTGGTTTTTTCCTCCTCCTTGGAGCAGAGCTGATTTCCTTTGGCCACGGGTGAGATGAGGGTTTGTTTGTCCCACGACCCTGCCAGCAGGTGACCATTTCTCCAGCTACTCTGCAGAGTTTCCCTTCGCAGACTGTGTGGAAATGGAGGCCAGATCCCCCCTAGGGTTTCTGGATGACAGCTGACATTTTCCAATTTGTTCAGTGCAGCCTTGTCTTGGGAGCAGCCGAGAGGCATGCGGGGATGAGGAGGGAGAAAGCATTCCTTGCTGCTACATTCACATAGTTCCTGGCCTCAGCCAGCTCAGCAAGCTCCTCCTGACTCTGCTCCAGACTCTGAAATAATTTCTATTAGGAAACCATTCATGCTCTAGCTAGAGCCCTAGCTGACTCTTTAAACCCTCCAGAAACACTGAAACACTGGCAGCGGTCAGGAGCCTCTGATGCTGCCTGGCTTGTTTTGGCGGGGCTAAGGGTCTGGGCTGCAATGAGAGCAGAGTCCTCTGTTGTTCTCGGGCAGTAATATCCCCACACAATTTTGCACTTCCAGTATGTACAAAGGAATCAAACTCCAGTTTTTTCTTACTTGCCCTTAATGCTATCCTTGTCCTTTTCTCAGTAAGAAGAAAGGCAGCTTTGCTCAGCATGACTGTGTTTACTCAATTTATTGCCAGAACTGCTTGTGAAATGTGAGTGCCAGTTTGTAGGGCTTATGATACTTTCAAGAAATGTGTAAGGTGAAAATACATATTCAGGCTTTAAGGTGCTTGCCCAGCAGCAAGACTGGGACTGCCTGTTGTGGAGACCTGGAGAATCCAGGCAGGACAAGCCTCTTGCTAACTATAGCTCTGAGACATGGTCTCTCTGCCCTCCCTCCCAAGCCTGTTTCTAAGTCCCTCTCTGAGGTGGGTATGTTAGCTCAATCATGCGGTTACCTGCTGAACTGCAGCAGTCTTGTTTCAGTTTTAAATTACCTCTTGTCTCAAGTGATGATTCATTTTGATTGACCAGCTTTGAGCTGAGTGTGAAGGCAGCCCTGGCTGCTTCATTACTAGCACTGCTAAGCTTTGGATGAGGCTGATTTTTACCTTTTAAAGCCACTGCCTGTTGCAGCTCCCTGCCTGTTAGACTTGTTCTTTTTGCTGTCAATGGGAAAATCCCCTGGCCCTTTCTGGAGGTTTCCAAGGTGTTTGTACTGAACTAATTTGGAAGTCTTGGACTTTTAGGCTTAGGGCTTGTTCATGTATCAGCTGGTGGAAATGCCTGTATTTGTTTTGAAAGGTTGCTCTGTCCACAGCCGTAAGCCTTGTGCAGGTATTTTAGTTGCTGCTAATTGATGGAAAAAACAGCCTTTTAAATTCTGGAGTAAATTATATAGATGGAAGATAAAGAACAATGCAAAAGGAAGCGGTGCCAGTGTAAGAAAAAAGAAAATTATGTAATGTGTAATTATGCCCTTAGCAAGCAAAGCAGAGACATAAGTGATGGCTAAAGGTGGGTGACGGTATGTCACAGATAAACTTGCATCTGTTTCCAGGAACACTGGGAGTTACATGTATAATAATAGGCCAGGGCTATAAATCTAGATCTGGGTTAAAAAAGCTGCTTTCTGTAGCCCTTTTGTGTCTCGGTTTCCCCACCTGTAAAGTTGGATAGTAGTAATTTCCTCCCAGAAGGGCTGCCAGTGCTGGCCGAAAGCTGCACTGTGTTATAGCGTTAAGGAAACGGTAGCTATTATTAATCATTCCTCATATTTTTTCAACATTCTGCATAAATAAATTTTGTTTTGGTTTTTGAAATTTGGAGTCAATGGCTGGACCGAATTATAGCTGGAAGCTGAGAGGTATTAGACAGACATCCAAAATGCTGCTCAGTTTGATCTGTATAGGACAGAACTGCTGAGGCTGCATCACTTGCAGCTCTTGAGCCCAGTGCCAGCATACAGAATTCCCTCCTTACAGATTTTCCATTTCATGTGCCAAGTATCCAGCTCTTCAATCTGTTATAAATCTTCCCTAATTCTGTAATTGCTTTAGTAGTGATTATAGGCAGACTCTTGTTGATCCTTCTGAGGTTTTCCTTTATCCACATTTTTCTGTGGGCTCTTTTATTGTTGTTGATTCTTTTTTCCAGTTCCTTGCTCCCCTTTTCCAGTTCTAGCAAGCCCCAGGGCTCCAGTTTAGTGTCTCCCTCCAAGTGACAGCCCCTCTACATCTGGGTCTGTCTTTCTATTAAGAGCTGTCAGGGGGAAGGGGCACCTTGTGTCTCTTACACACTTGCAAGTATGGGAAGCAAACATGTAAGTTCATGCATTTAAGAAAATGCTCTGAATCACGCTTGCAGGACTGGCAGTTGCATTCAGGAATTGATTTAGAAACCATGGCAGGCAGACAGTTAAGCATACCTTTAAGCATGATTATACTATTCCCTAAGTACCCATGGATGTCTCTAAACACAAGCTGTTACAACAGCAGCAAAACAATAGTGCCTGGCTGTTTCCTTGGCACATGCTCAAGACTGCAGTCAGATTGGTTGCTACTGCTGAGGAGGGGTTGGAATAGGTGGTGTGCGGTCCCTCTGCTCTGCAGTGGTTTAGCCCCACGCTTTCTGTGCCTCCCTCCAGTGCAGCTGGACCAGTAAGCCTGGCTTTTTGGAGCTCCAGCACTCTGCCTCCATTCTACCTTTTCTCTTTCCCCCGGGATATATGTTCAATTCTTTAAATTTGACTTGTGAAAAAGTACCTGATAATCCAGCTTGACCAAGGGTAGGCACTGGGGTAAGTCCTTGCCCTGGTTATGTATGATGCTTGGATAAAAAACTGTGATAGTCTCACTTGGTGGCAAGTGAGATCTAGATCTTTACTGTACCACTTTGGGAGGGTGTGAACGATGCAAAGCTACAGTTGTTGCTTCCTTCCTGTAGTTTCAGCTAAAACTCAGACCATAAGTCATAAAACAAGGTTGTATATTTGTGAAAAATGGATTAAGCTTTGAGGGGTTTGAGAGTCTGACCTGTTTTTGTTTCTCAAACTTGCAGCTGGTTTCAGAAGTGCTTAGCTGGCATTTCTGAAAGCAGCCCAAGGATTTTACAATGATTCTTGAATGGGGGTATTCATGTGGGTCAGCTCATGAAGCACCTTGAATAGTTTTGTTTACAGAGGCTGGGGCTATTCAAAATGGAAAACACTTATGACCTTTCATTCAGACTTCCCTTACATTCAGGGATTTTCCTTCTATTGAATGGGCATTGACTACTGCCTTTAATTTTCATTTTATTGTCTGTTAACACACTCTTCAACCTTACTTTTAGTTTAAGTATTCCCTTCCCTAACCATGGAAGAGGCTGTTCTATTAAAATGGCCATCTGATGTACCTTGTGGTTGAGCAGATGCTATTTTGTTTCGTAATGAAATTCTGCCTTGAGTAATTGGACATTCTTCCTGGTTCCTTGTAATTATGGTAGAAGAAAAGAACAAAACCTGCTGATTTGATATGAGTAATTGCTTCATTAAGTTATTTGCTTCCTCACTGTAACCATCAGCCCAAAGAAGAGAACAGCATGACCACCAGACCATACATGATGATACTGTAGTGCTGTGGGCCTTTGGTGCTGTGTTGCCAGATGGAATCACAGGGAAAGGAGTTAGGAAACACACCACTAAATTACTTACCTCTTAACCATATGCAGTTAAGACCACAGAGAGCGTTTGTTGCTAGCTGTGCTGTGTCCTAACAAAGTGAATCAGTCCTCGGAAAAAGCAGAGAACTAATGTATGAGGCTTTAGATCAACACAGCTGCCTTGCCTCCTGCAACTGAGCATTGTGAATCGATGCTGAGAGGCTGAACATCTGTGTTTTCCTACTGTGGAGCATGGAAGGGGATTGCTGCATCAAATCCTGGCCGCTGTCAAGAATGAAGTGGTTCAGAACTGGAGTATGGCAAATCTTAGCCATCTTAGTGGCTTATGTCACTGCTGTTCTTTGCATTAAGTCTTCCTGGGTTTGGCAAGCAGGTTTACACGCGCATTTGAGTACACAAGGACTCATTGATGAACACACTGTCCCCAGTGACACTGGGAACAGGTAAATGGGCCTTGTTCGCTTGTTCCTCAGCCATAATTTTAAGTAGGAGACTCTCTATCCATGTGGACCTGAGCTCCTCTCATGCTCATCTGACTGCCCCATCTCCATGATTCAGTGGTTTTGCTGCTCATGAATAACAAGGCACCCCAAATGCACTTAATAAACCTATACCTCATTGCAAGCTTGAAAGCCAGACTGCTGAATGGGAGCAGCTGCATGATTTATACATACCTACTGACAAAGTCAGGGCTTGGAGGCTCCTTGGATGTGAATTCTGCTGAATTTTACCCCCAAGTGCTGGGGAAAGCAGTTCCAGATCACAGGCAATCAGTCCTCTAGACCTCTGCATGCTGTGCTCTGCAAAGCCTGTATTATCCAGTAATGCTGTCAGAAACTTTGATCATCGAACTGATTTGTATCTCCCTCTCCAAGATCTGGACAGGTTTTTGTTTTTGTTTTGTGTTTTTTTTTTTTTTTTTAATGAGACTGACTCTACCGAGCTCAGAACTGACAGGCCCAATATTCCTGCAGCTGTAAAGATAGGTAGTAACATGCTAGACAGCCCTGAGTTTGAATCCCAGCTTGGGCAACCCTCTCTCAGAGCAATTAAAAATAAAAACCTGTGTTTTCATTTCTTTTTTTTTTTTTTTGAACTAAATAAGGATAATGATGAACTTAAGTAACCAGGCCATTTTAAGGATTAACTACCTGTGGCACAACCAGTGCACTGTGTGAGTGAGCACTCCATTAGGGCTGCAGGGGAAAGGGGGAGCAATCAGGGGTGCCGTAATATTTTAATTTCCCCAAAAAGATGGCAGAAAGGAGGGTAGATCCTGCCAGTGCTACAAGTGTCTGGCACTTGTTGATTGGGTCTTGTCCTTTCTCACAAGCGTCTTGCTGTCCTGGGCACCAACAGCAATTGTGCATGGCAAAGAGTGCAGAGCAGGGGCTGAATTTTGCCTTGAGCTGGGCTGCCAGCGGCCAGGCTGCTGGCACAGAGCCCTTGCAGCTGCAGTGGATGGGTTTGGTGGGCTGACTAAACTGCCTGGCCCTTTCCTGCTGACTTAGTACATCTCAGCTGTTGGATTTACCAAAGTACGCAGGGTGAGTCAGGTCCCGCTGCTCATGCAGTGGCCCTGAAAGTTCCCCTTTGTGCCTGTCAGGGTGATCACAAGTTCTGGGCAGTGAGGGTAGCCCTTTCTTGGCTAAAAGTCAAGGTGATCTCCTTCACCTCTTACTTCCTTTCCCTTGGATCCAGGGGCTCTCCAAGCTGAGTTTTGCAGGTCTTTTGCAGTGATCTCTCTGGCCAGGATACACTGCCACCACCTACCTTGTGCACGGTTTGGCAGCTGCCTCCCTATGCTGGGCAGGATGGGTTGCCGGTGCAGATCAGGGTGGAAAACTTTGCCTCCTCTCTCTGCCCTCGCAGCTGCAAAAGAGCAATTGGTCAGGAAAAAGGAGTCTGGAGGATCATATGTAAAACAAACAGAGCTGGAGAGGGAGATGTGGGTGGTTTATAGACCCAACACCTGAGTTTCCACCACTAAATCAGTCAGAGATACTGTTCCCCAAAGAGGAGGCTCAGGCCTGCTCTTGCTGCTTACTGGCAGGTCTTCGCAGCATAAATTCCTGCTTATCCTGGTTGTTGGTCACCTGGGGAGCTCTGCTCTTTGCCGTAACAGCAACTTTTGCCTGTCAGGCAATGGTTTTGAGCCCAAGGGCAGCACTATGTGACGCCAGCCTTCTTGCACCTCTCCCTGGGAAAACTCAACCTTCCCCCCCTTTTGTAAGATGAGAAACAGTATGAGAAGTTGAATGAGTCAGTTGGAGAGATGCAATTACACAGCTCGGCATACCCTAATGTCCAGCTTTGTGCTAGTCCATGAGAGTGTAGGGTTTTTTCCCTGGAGACTTATCCTTTCCTTATTTCTAGACTTTATTCTTCTGATATACTTCTTGCTGCAGTATGCATTACTTTGTGGTGATGCATCCCCCAGTCTCTCCCTCACCTTGACCCTCTCTTGGGCCTCTGGCTCCCTGCCCCAGCCCACTGTATGTAGCTGGCAGTGCTTCTCTCTCTCTTGCTCCTCTGACCACTGTATTATGTTCAGTTTCGGAGACTGCATATTTCTGCAGGACCCCGCATGCTGGAGGGTGCTGCTGGGGGAGAGATAGCAAATACCACTTGCAGAAAATGCCTACCATGAAACTGCAACACACGTGATGCAGACTAAGCCATGAAGAACCAGCTACTGAGGGCATCACAGCTGGGTCAGGCTCAGCAGCTGCTGGAGAAGGTGCAGCATCTACAGCCTCAGTGGGTGTGGGTGCCTCTGGGCTCAGAAGAGCCTGCCCATGCTCACCCCTCAAAAAATATCACTGCTGTGTGCGTGGAGTTGGGCATCACGAGATGGAGGCAAGTAAAGGTTGAGATGGCCTCTCTGAAAAGGGACCTGCTCTACACCCCTGCCATCACCACACTAGCATAGAAGTGCCAGGGCAGGATGCATTTGGCAGAGGGGATGTCCAGGGCTGGCGTGGGATGGGTGTGTATGCCAGGTCAGCTCCAAGGTGTGTTGCCAGGGCTGGATGCATGAGGCTCACACAGTGCCTGTCTGTCCTGCATAGAAGTGCCAGGGCAGGATGCATTTGGCAGAGGGGATGTCCAGGGCTGGCGTGGGATGGGTGTGTATGCCAGGTCAGCTCCAAGGTGTGTTGCCAGGGCTGGATGCATGAGGCTCACACAGTGCCTGTCTGTCCTGCAGCCGGGCTGAGCCAGCAATCTGAATCCCTCATTTTCAGGAACAATAAATTCCCTCACTAATCTTACGAAAGAGTAAAAAAAGCTATAAATGACTTACCTATTTGAAGCCTGTGGGCTCTGAGTTGTATTAAACATTAACCTGAGCCAAGTAACTGATTCTCTTGGTGATTCTGAGGCCAGGCAGTCAAAGAAAAGGATTCTTTATCAGGCAGTATTTCAGAAAAAATCCCTTCAGCCATTTTCTGTCTCATTGTGTTTGTTTGCTCCTGTGGTAGAAAGCCTGCTCCACAATTTGCTGTTTGTATTTGTGCAGTCAAGCTGATCAGATGGCTGTACCCCAGCCACAGCTCCGAAAAGGCTGCTCACCAGCAGCCCGGCAAAGGCACAGGCACACTTTGCACACATAATCACACATACATGCAGAACCATACACTTAACTGCACACATGTACACACGTAATCACACACTTAATCAGGTGCGCATTCACATATACCCATATGTGAGAAGAACAGAAAGTTGTCTTTTGATCTTCTGCGAAGTGTATCCCCGTGAGTATTGGGTATTAAAAGTAGTTGTGCCCATCAGAGATGCAGGAGCAAGTACAGTGGGAGGATTAGCATTCAGGAGTGGGGTTCTGCTCCTGACTTTGCCCTTGCTTGGTGTATGAGGTGGGGCAAGTCATTGTGCTATTGTTTCTCCTCCATAACTTGTGACTAATGATTTCAAAAGCACCTGTGGACAGAGTCATATATTGTTACCATGGGCTTAGATGCATGTTTACTTAAGCAACAAAGCTTTGGTGGTTCAGAAGTTTTCTTGATGACAGTGTTATTTTGCTAACATCTCCCTGCTGGAGATCACAGTGTAACAGTAATGCAGCATAGTCATGCAGCAGTGGGTAGAGCTGTCACTGCAACAAACCCGAGAATGTGTGAGTGCTCCTGAGCTGTTTCAGTGCAAAGTCTGGCTGCTTAGCACTAAACCCCCGGTGATTTCAGCTAGCTCTTCAAATTTTGCACTCAATGCCTGACAGAGGCTCAGACAATCCTTTTTGAAATATCTGTAGGAGGTGATAACCTATGGCTGAGAAACGGTAACAAATACTGATGGGACAGTATCATCTTAATCCAGCTCATCTAGTCTCTTCCTCTGTCCCTGTGCAATGCCAGGGTTAGGGCTGGGAGCCAGAAGGGTGTTTCTCCTACTGTGGAAAAGTCTAAAACCAAGCAGAAAGCCCTCCCTGCTGAAATTGTGCCTTTGAGCTGGTGGAATTGTCTCGTGTGTAGGACTTCTGCTCTGCACCTTTGTGTGGGTGACTCACCCGAGCAGACCAGTGATCAGCCCAGTCCTTCCTCCAGCAGTTCAGCCTCCTGCACTTCATATGCCTTTAGTCATAGCGAGTCTTGATTTGCTCTTTCTTCCTGTTGGTGTTCATAATGTCCCCAGCTTATTGCGTTTGCGTAACTGATTGTCCAATGTGCGCTTCACAAGGAAGCGATCAGGATCATGTGTGCTCTCCCAGCAGTCCCACAAACTAAGGCACATAGGAATAGCAAAATGGAGCCTCCTCTTCCCCATAATCTGGGGGAGATGCCCGATCCCAGTGCTTTGGGGGGCTGGTTATGGGGTACGTGCCTCTCTTCATCCCCCTGAGCAGTGAGGAACTGCTCACGCATAGCTCTCCCTGTGCCATAAGCCTGCATAAGCATTTTTCTCAACTTATAGCCTTGAATGAGTCCTTCACATGTGGGTTTGAGGAGGAAAGAGGTGCTTACATCGCAGGGTGCTGTTGTGCAGTAATGCACTTCGAACTAGAAACTGCCTGACTTGAGAACAGTGCTGACCTGAGCTGCTCGGGCAGCAAAGGGCTGAATCAAAGCCGTGGGGTGCGCTGGGCTGGAGGCATGAGATTCCCTCCCTTCCCTTTCCTGCACTGGCTAAATACACTGGGATTTCCAGGACTGGGAGTTGGTAGGAGTAATCCCCAGGGACCATTTGTTTTCCAAGGGGTTAATGTGCAGCCGCTGGGGAGGCTGAGCCCTGCTCTACCCCTGCCGGTGCCAGGAGAGTTAGAACAGCCCATAACTGTGTGTAAGATTAGGAAAGGTGTGTGCTAATTAATGAGAGTGCTGGGCTGCCTCACGGCTGGAGCAGTACGTGTGGGTGTGGTGGCGCAGTGCGTGTCCCTTCCCCGTCCCTACCCGTGCCCACAAAAGGATTGAGCCTACAGCACCCCAGGGACCGCTCGTCCCAACACTGCGCCCAGCCAGCCTCACTCCTGCTCCTATGTCACAGCTCGGCGTGACGGCATGAAGAAATCCTCATATTCAGGTAAGCAAGCAGCCTCCCCCGCCTCTTTCTCCTCTCAGCTCTCTCCCATTGTGTCTGTACTGGGAAAAGAAAAAGCTTAAAAAAACCCAAAAAGTACAACTTACACAAGCCCTTCTCCCTCCAAGCGGCTCTGTAGTGGAGTGAACAGCTGTTTCACTGTGTATAAACAAACCGTGTTGATCAGTGGAAAAGGCTTAAAAAGCAAAACAAATGCAGGGAAGCAGCTTGTTCCAGGCAAAACTTGGCATGGGTTACATGGAGTTTGTTATTCAGACGGCACCTGTGCCAGCACAGGGTGGGCTCCATTGCTGAGCGGCAGCTTGAAAATAGAACAGGAAGGTGACATCGTGTGTGACACAAGCTGCATTTGGGGCTGGAGGTGTTTCCAAGTCAGGGGGTGAAAGAGCCAGGATCCCCTCATGCTGTGAGACTTTCCTCTCCCTGTTCCCCATCCCGGCTTTCCTGGGCTTGCCCTGCAGGGTGAGGGCTCCGTGCGTTCTGCTCTTGCAGGCTCCTTCCTCCCCTGCTATCACGGGAGCAAGCAACTATGACTGATAATTTCTCTGAGCCTTCTGTGAAATCCTGCCAGTGGTCCCAAGAAGTGGCTGATGCATGATAGAGCAGACGTATCTGCTATGAAAGGTCCATTGCTCACCTTGTAAAGCTCAGGTGCCTCTGGCAGCTCCTCCAGGTGCAGGACTTTGCTCCACAGCTGATTTCTGCTTGGCTCCAGCTACCAGCCCATGACCCTCTGCTCTGTAAGCTTAGTTCTTCCCTGGCTTCACCCTGGCCGCTGCAGGGACATAGTGTCATCGTGCTGGCCTCCTCTTAATGTCTTGAGTCATGGGTCTGGCCACACCGCAGGGGCGTTTGAGACAGCTGCCATGCTGCGAGTCACTCAAGCCACATCATGGCCAACGGGACCCTGCCTGAGCTCATACACCACAGGACCACAGGGGTTTTGTCTTCACTTGGAAAATTCTTTCTGTGATGCTGCTATTTATTGATAAAATTAGTTAGTAATGCTTCTCTCTTGCACATTTTTTTCTCTCATTAGTGTTGCTAAACAGACTGCCAGGGAGGTTTTATTAGGGCTTATATGCTGGGAACCCAAGAAGGCCTAAGCATGATTGTAATGGATTAAAGCGGGTATTAATGGTTGTGCCTTGTGCACAGTGAAACCTGTTATTTGTGCAGGCCTCCTGAGGTGTAGACAGTATCTAAAGCAGCCCTGGAGCAGACAGCAGTGGTGCAAGAACAGATCTGGAGATAACTGTCTGTCATAAGAAAAAGCTGTCAGTATTGCATGATCTGATCGTATGATTTCTTGCCAATGAGGCCAAGTGGTCTTTAATTGCTTTGCTTGCTTTGTGTTGATTGTGCTGGAGTGAAGCTGTGGCACTGCAAAGCTGCTGGTTTGATTGATGTGTCTCTGGTCAGTGTCCAAACCCACCTTTACTTGGTGTTGCAACTGATGTTGTTGACAGCTGGTCAGTCCCTTTAATTCAGAAGGGACTGCAGCTGTATTTTGAAAACACCTTGAGATTTCCCTTAGTACTGGGCAGTTGTTTAAAGAGAATGAACAGAAGAATTACACTAGCCAGGATACACTACACTGAAGCAACAGGGTAATTGCACTGTGACCACCACTAAGCTTGCAAAAAGCACAGGCAGCTCTTCTGAGCAGCTCCTGTTTGCATGTTGCAAAAGTTCCACTTCCAGTGTTGCAGGTCTTGGCTGTGCTGTGCTGGAGCCTTGCCTCTTGCCGAATCATTGGGCAGAAAGGCGCTCAATGAATCACGCGCTCTGCTGGGGAGGCCACCTTTGGAGAGCTGCCGCCTTTGTGCGGGGCAGAGCTAGCCCTCCTTGTCCCCAAAATCTCGTGGTTTTACAAATCAGGGAACAGCAATGGTGACTTTCTTTGGGGAATTCCACTGAGAACCCAGATTACTTCTCCAAGACGTGAGTAAGATGTACAGAGTGCAGCAGAGCCTCTGAGCTTTCTATTTCCAGAGAAACCAGTGAGGTGACGAAGTGACTTCTCAGCTGCAAAGCCTGTGCTTCCCAAGCATGTTGCTGACAACCACTGACAGTCTGGAAATGCAGTGCCTGGCTGAGAATCTCCCAAAAACTATGACAAAAGGAAACATCTTCTAAACACTTTTTGGGATTAGGGAGCATCCCTTGCTGGCCATGTCTGCTCCTCTCCAGTATATTCTGGATCTGTTCTCTGGACCTGGATCTGTTCTGCTGAACCCAGCTGGAGGATCTCACTTGACTTCATGGGGCTAGACCTCCAGCTCCCTCCTTTATGAACACAGCAGTGCTGCTGTAGTGCTCTCCTGTTAGCAGGCTGCTCCCCACCCCAGGCAAGATTTACCTTTTCTAAAGTACTTAAGGGGAAATCATTACCCATCTGTTATGACTTTTGAGTACATGCCACATAGGTGTGGTTCGGATAAAGAATTTGCCTTTGGATGCTTTACCTCTTACCAGCAGAGAGAGGCTCAGACCTTTGTGCCGTAGCTGCGGGCGCGTGCAGCTCAGCCTGGAAGTGCTTTTTTTCCTGGAACTTCCTGGCAGCAGCGGTGGGTGTGTGTGTGTGTGTGTGGTTGAAAAGGGGATTTTACACAGCAAGTTAAAAATGAGCAATAACCGCTATTGAAGCCAGCTCTTAATGTTTGCTTTAGGGGTGTCTATTATTTCAGATGCTTAAGGCAAGGAGATTTTTTCTGAGATGTTTTACTTGTCTTGGAATACTATTTTTTTAAGGATTGTTCAATGCTAATTTTCCATTTGCTTAAGCACAATTGCAGTGCCAAAGAAGCAATAGACAGAATTAATGATAAATGACACAACGATTTATAGGTATTTTCAAGGATGAGGCAAATTGTTTTGGCCAAGGACTGTTTGCAGTTTCAGATTTATGTAATATGTTGGCATGCACTGAAATAAGGATTGCTCTGATTACAGTACCTCCAGAATTATCCGTAGTGGTTATGCGTGACCCACCCCTACCTAAACTGTGGACTCCTAATTTATTGCTTAGGCTCATAGGGAGAAATAATTCCACATATGAGCTGAGGCTATAGGAAGAACTGCAGGAGTAACAGCAAGAATTGGGACCTGATCATTGCATTAGGATTTGGTAACAATTTGTGAATCCCAAAAATAAGTGTCAGGGGCTGTGGTGGGCAGGCACTACCTGTTGAGGGGGGTCTCGGTACATCTCTGTCTGCAGCCTGTTTTCTGACATGGTCTGGAAAAGCTGAGACTGAGTCTTTTTCAGGCTGGTACTGCGCGAGAGAGGCCCACTGCGATTCCCTCAATGGCTTTTAATGTCACTGTTGTAAAAGTTGCTGGGTGGGACAGAGATGACCTGGTGTTTGCAGAGCCCCGTTGTTCTCTCCTGTCAGCTAACTGGCACTGTGTTTGTCTAAGCCATGGAAAAATGAACAGAGCTGTTCAGAATGATTTTAAAAATTTTTTTTATTACTTAGTTCACTGGCCAAATAAAGGAATCAGTACCAAGGAAAAAATATTGCTTGGATACAACAAAATATTAATTTAATTTTAGATTGTAATTTTGAACAGAAATTAAAAATATCTTATTTTAATTATGTAAAAATAAAAAAGCCAATTTTTTTCCAGTTTAAACTCACAGCTGCCTCTTACTCTCCAAAACTTGCAGTGCTGGGCCAACAAGCTATCACTAATAAAAAAAAATAAATGATAGTACTGAGGATTTGCAATCAACCACAAGAAGCTGGATCCTCAGTCTGTGGCTGTTCAAAACTATTGCTTAAAGCCTGAATGCAGTGCAAGCAATGCCTCCACCAGCTCAGATGAATAAACTGTCCTGTTGCCTCATTTCCACCTGTTTTCTTTATTTGAAACAGCCTTGCCTGTGCCTGATGTGTGGAAGCATGTCTGTGCATCTCTGTTGCAAGTAAGTGTTTAGCCACTGTGGATCGAGAGCAAAGCACTTGGCAGTTTCGCAGGAACAAACTAGTTAATGAAGAGGCACAGCAGCAGCTGGCATGGCTGTGTAGTGCTTGTGCAAATAGATGGTGTAGTAAGTAAATGCATCAGCCTCAAGGAAGGCTTCTGCAGAATAGCAGGAGCAGAAAAAAGGCCAGGGTTTCTGTTTCATCCTGTGTCCTCACTGCTTGGTGGGACAGAGCTTCCACTGGAGCCACACACAGGTCGTGAAGCAGTTCCCTGGATATGCCAGCATCCTGTCTTTGGGGCTGTTGTTTCTGTCTCCCTGCTTTTATTAAAGGCAAAATTTCTGTGCTAGGTCATTGTGTTGTTTACAGGCAGCTCCTATCTCTCACCGTGCTCAGAGGATGCCATTTTGGCTCTTTTGCTGCTACCCATCCCTTCCTTTTCCATCTTCCAGGTCTCTGCACTCAAGCAGAGCAGTGAAGCCTGGCCTGGGCTTCTTTCCTTTCCCATCGGTGGCAGAGCAGAGCTGAAGAATTTGTAGTCAGTGTAAGCATGGGGGATGTGAAGGGGAAGGAAAAGGGTGAGGAGAGAGCTTTGGAGCCCAGGAGTAGAGGGAAGAGGAGGGATGGTGGTGCCGGAAGTGCCATTATAGGGTAAGCTGCCCCAGGAACACTGGTCCCTTGCCTGAGGCTGTGGAAATTTTGCACTACATGGTATTATGTTGGCATTGTGTTACTTTGTGTTACAGAAATAGTAGGAAGGAAAATAACAAGGACTACAAAATGAATTAAAATAATCCAAGAATAGCAGGAGGCTGGTGGTGCACAAAGGACTTTTTATCTTATTTTCAGGATGCTGAAAGCTCTGCAGGTTGTTTTGGTCAGCTGCATGGATAATCTGCACTGTTGGACTTGATGATATTAGAGGTCTTTTCCAACCTTAATGATTCTATGATTCAGATCCATGTGAAAGCTGGTTGATGCCAAGCTTTAAACCCATCCTTGCTTTAAACCGCCAAAGAAAAAAGAACAAAAGTGATGCAGATCCTGCATGGTGAGCACTTGCTCACTGTTTTGGACAACCACATCTCTGACTAGCCTATGCCTCACACTCACTTTCCAACCAGTGAACAGTAGCCACAGTGCCCGCTTGCATTCACACATTCTGCCTGGTGGGTTTTCTTTCCCAACCCCCTTTTTTTTTTTTCTTTTTTAACCATTGCATCTGTCACATCACACTGTTCCCTGCTCCATCCCTGCCTGAGTCACTTCCCCATCCCTGCATGCAAGGTTGGACATGACCTTTGATGGTCCCACTGGCTGCTGCCCCCGAGATTGTTGTTTGAGCTATAGCAATATCTAGAGATGCCCAGACAGAGCAGGTACCATTGCTCTGAGGACTGCGGGGATGCAGGGTGAAAATGTGTGTGTCCTTCCCTCCCCACTCTTCTGAATTTCTCGATGACTGGTGTATGAAGGGCGACAGAGGCAAAGGTCATACGAGCAAGGCAGTGTCACAGACCATGCTTCCAAGCCAATGCTGTGGCCAAGAGGCAGCATTGTCCAGGTCTGCACCGTGTGATTAACAGCTAAAAACCTTTAACAATTATTTTGATTACTTTTAAAACGAAAAAGGTCTATGCTGTAGAGAATTAGATTTCTAATGCGTCTGTCCTCTCTGGTGGTAGTAAAGCCTGTAAATTTCCTAGAGCGCTACAAATTGTTGGTGTTTCTGATGGACAAAAGCACCCTGATCCTTGGACAGATCATTCTTAGCTGCTTTCAGGGCCTCACAGTCTGTTTCTGTGGTGTAGTAGATATAAAGAGTTGTTGGTGGCAGATGACATTGGTCCTGGCAAGCTTACCTCTGCACTTCCTTGCTGCAAAAAATGAGGTAGGACTGTGGGATGTCCAATCAAAAAGCATGATAGTTGTATTTTACTCACCCGCTGACAGAATATGTTGCCATAAATGTCAACACACTCTGCCATCATATTTCTGATCACTCATGTTGATTGATGTGGTCTTGTATGAAAAAGTTCTCATATAGCAGCGCCATGCTGTGCTGGGGTGGCAGGAACGGTGTGACCGACGGGTTTGGGTGCTCCACTGTTGCCAGATTTGGCTGGTGTGTGCAGGCAGTGGTAGAGCTTTGCTTCAGGTAGCAAAATATCCCAACATCTGTTAGGAAATAGTTTGGAGAAGGAAGGGAATCCAGCCTGCAGAGAAAGCCAAATAAGAAACAGCACTGCAGAAAGCAACAAAAAGCCATGTGGGGCCCAATGGGGTGATTATCTGCTTCCCCAAAACACTGTTCATTTTCCCATGCCCACCCAGGGTGAGCAAGGAGAAGTGGTGCCACGTGGAACGGGGGGATGTTGCTGCAGAGAATGACTCCCTGACTGCTCCCTGTAAGGCAGGGAAATTCCTCCTAAAAGCAGTGCTGCTGGTTACCACATAGTGAGTGGGGCGTTTCATGTGAGGCTAACCTGTCCCCTCTTAGACAGGAGATGTCATTGGTTTTGCAGCATAAGGTGGGATCCAAATCTGGGGCAAAGTCTGTACAAGAGGAGAGCACTTTGTGTTGCAGTGATTTGTGAAGATTTAACCTGTCGGATAGATGCGAGAAGTCTCTGCTTGCCTTTTGTAAGCTCCCTGGTGGCATGCGAGAAAGGGTAGGATCGATCTGTCCCTACAGGTGATACTAACTGGCCATGCCAGTATGTTTAACTATACACCAGGGCATTTCCCTTCCTGCTGGTCCTGGTGTCCTTAGGAAGAGAAGCCATGCTCATGCAGCTCTGGTTCCCTGTGGAAATCTTATGCCACAAGCAGTGGTGCAGTGAGAGCGAGGTGGCAGAGTCTCTGGTGAGTCAGCCTGTTCCCACACTGGCCTGCAATGACTTACCAGTGATAAGGATGGCTCAAAACATCCTTTAAAGGGTTTATGTTTAAGAGGGAGATTCACTGCTGCCTGGGAAGCTGCTTCCTTCTGTGTATCCCATCATTCAGGTAATAGCGCAGGCTTAGAAAGGCCTTTCGTACAGCTGCTGTGAGATGGGGCACCTGGTTTATCACTTCAAGAGCCCGAAAGGGAATCCTCGTTTTGTGCTTTTAAGGCAATTTCCACTTTCATGTGCACAAAATAGCCTCTCACGGGGTATGGTGGGGTTCAGACAGCTCTAGAGCACAGGCCAGCATCAGCATGGGATGGCACCAGGAGGATAGGCAAGGAAAAGTTTTGTCTGGTGGTGCTACATTTGTGAAAATAGCTGGCTGAGGTGGGCTGAAGGGGGCTTGTTGTGAAGTTCTCACTCAAACTCTAACACTGAAAATTGCACTACAGCGGTCTGAAGCATGATATAAGTTACCTCCATGACCTGAACATTTATTTTCATTTATTTTATTTTCAGTGAGGGCAGGTTTGAATATGATGCCCAGAGCATGTAACCGTCCCTTCCATTACCCTGAAATGGTGTGCTGCTTTCGAGGCTCCCAGGTCGAGCAGATGGAAGTTAAACTGGAGGGACGATTGCAAGCTGGAACTAGCAGCAAAAGGATTTTTTTCTTTTTTCTTTTCTTTGTCCATGCCAGATGAGTATTATTTACAGGAAACACTTTGTGCAGCTCTGATATTTGTTTAGAGAAGGAGTGTAAGGGGAGGAGACAGCTAAAGGCATAATGAAAATGAAAAAGGTCATGGTAAAGCTCAAGAAAGACCATAATTTCCTGGTGTGGGAGTAGGCTATTCTGGGGACCAAGAGAATAACAGAGCTCTGGCTCCGGTTCCCAGGGGAAGAAAGAGCTCACCAAGGGACTATCTGCCAAGGAACCAGCTCCCTTTGGGAAGAGCTCAGCACTCAGCAGCTCTCCCCACGGACTAGCAGGGCTGAACCCAAAGCAGCTGCTGCAGACACAGAGGGTCCCTGATGCTCTGCTCGTCCAGAGTCACGTCCCTTTGCAGGCTGTGGCAGTGATGCTAGGGAAACTCTGAGCTCACATACTTGGAGAGCAAGTTGGAGTCCTGATCCTCAAGGGCAGCCCCTGGGTGCAAGTTTGCTTTGTTTTTGATGTTGTCAAGGGAAATGGGGATTGCCTATTGCTTTATATAACAGACAGAATAAACAAAGGAAACGAGGACGAGATGCCCTCAGCAATTACTGCTGAAAGCTGTTGTTGAATGACTCAGTGGCTGAGTTGTAAGTGCCTGGACATGTATAAAAAAAAAGTTGCTGAGAAGAATAACAGATCTTGGTGTGTTACAAGTCAGGACAAAGGGCTTGCACATGATAGACCATGGGAGGTGGCAGGGTTTTGTTTGAGAGAGTTTTAAGTTTGATGAAAAGCTGTGAGTTAATGAGGCTGGAGGGTTTGTTTTGCCTGCAGGAAAGGTACAGCTCTGGGCTGCAGAAGAGCAAGTGTCACCCACTGACTTGACTCTCTCTGGTGGAGAGCTCCCAGCCTGCCCAGGTCTGTGGCTGGGGGCTGTCAGTCACTGGCACTCTACAGATGCTTTGCTTCCCTAATACTCATCCATCATCCATCATCTTCCTTCCAAGATGACTTTCAATTAATTTTTAAACTTAAAAGAAAAGTATGTATATTTTGACCAGTAGGAATGAGGATGAAATGTGATTCATTGCCCACATAGAAGTTAGCCTGAAGCATTGAAAGTTGATGTTGTTGCCAGTCCAATCCTGAAATGCCATAATCCTCCTCGTCCTCTGGTTTGCGCTGGGGAAGGTTTATGACCTTGCTGATTTTCAATGCTCTAGTGATAAAAGGACTCATGTGTACTGTATTGCTTTTAAATTGCTTTTATCTAAGGTCAATTGCTGGAAGCACCAGGAAATCCTTAAACCCAGACCTTTATTGTGTCTGCTGCATGAAGGGTTTGTTCCCCTTTGGTGTCCTGCCTTCTCATGTTTGAGAGCATGGCCATAGTACTGAGAAATGTGAGTCTGAGTTGTGCCCAAGCAATACATACCAAAACCACCACATCCTAACATGGGATTTCAAATGCCTCTTTTTAAAATATCTTTTCAGCAGATAGGTTATTACTCTCAGAGCTGTTGAGTATTTACTGAACAGTTCATACTTGTGCAGCCTGAAGGACTAACATTACTGTAGCTAGTTGCCCTTCAATGTTAACTGTCACTCAACTACATTTGCATCTGTGAATGCTTTCCCAAATTGCTGTACCAACAAGTGAGATGCTTCAGTTGGCGAGTCCCACATCTGAGCATGGAAAGGCTGTCGGTGCTGTGGGTTGTTGGGGGATGTCATGGCTTGGGTGGTCTCTCCTGTCCCACTTGGCAGCTGCAGTGCAAGGCTGCAATTTATTTCCCAGGGTGGGTTTTTGTCAGATAAACCCTGCAACAGTGATGTGAAATAACCTGACATGTGATTTCTACAGTTAATGTTGGGAGTGATGAGTTAATGTTGGGAAGGATGAGCTCAGCCCTTGCGAGTTTGATCCATCTGTGGAGGTTTCAAACGTGCCTCCGCTGCTCTGCTCTGTGTGCTCCTTCACAGACCAGCTGCTCTCTAGGAAATTGGCATCAGGCATCGATGTTTTAAAATACATGTCAGGCTTTTTGGACAGTGTATTTGTGGTAGGGTGAGGGGAGGAGGATGTCTGTGGCTGAAGGGGTTTTCGTTGGGTTTTTTTGTTTGTGGGTTTTTTTTGTTTGTTTGTTTGTTGGGGTTTTTTTTTAGCCTTGCTAAGTTTTTAAGCATCGTGGGAAAAGTAATAGCCCTGTGCTTGAGCTGTGGTGGAGAGGAAGCAGTAGAAAGTTGTTTCGTAATATGTGTCCAGATTAATGTTCAGATCTTACTGAGCCTTTTATGCTCTTTGGGCCGTGAATATAAGTATGGGAGCCCCTGGGAATTGATAGACGCCTGAAAAGCCTCCCGTGTCGATGTACTGGGTGCTTATTATTGCAGGTGTCTGTGTTAGACCTTTTTATAGACTGCCCCTGTTCGTTGGTGGACAGCTTGCTGGCTGCTGTCAGCAGGGTTTGTAACGTGGGAGAAGGGTTTGTGGCTTCAGACACCAGGAAGAGAGGAGCTGGAAGATTGGTCCAGCACATAAGCACATGGCCCCTAGCGAGCTAGGAGGAAAGCCTGACCTTAGTCCTGGGTCAAAATAAACAAAATGTCCTCATCCCTAACTCTGTGGAGATATTTGTATCCAAAGCCCCTCTATCTGATGGTCAGACTGCTACTGAGAAGCATAGCAAGGGTGAGAAGTGTTTCCCGCAGGTCAGCTATGCACAGGAGTGTGGGTCAGTGGATTGAAGAACAGAAACTGTGCTGGTAGAGCATGTACACTGGTGGAGATTGTGGGAAGACCAGTACAGGAATGTGGAAAGGCAGGAGCAAGGGCCAGGCTTGGAAGGGCAGGAGAGGAGGATGTAGACCCAGTGCACAGCACAGCCCACAGTGCTGCTGGGCTTGGGGAGGGAGCAGAGATGCATGAAGGAAGCGACTTCACTGATGCACCAAGTGTGTTTCCTCCTCCGATACCCCAGGAAGCAGGGTGTGAGCCAGGGCATGTTGTTTTTTGCCCTGGGGTTTGAAGGGGGGGTGACTTATAGATATTTTGGGTATTTCTGATGTGCTGTCCCAACATGCACTGAAAGTGGGGAAGAGAGGGACAGGAGGTGAACCAGGTTCCATGTGCTTCTGGGCCAAAGGTGGTCAACTCAAGTGAAAGAAGAATAGAAAGCATCAAATCTTCTAAGGATGGAAGCAAAAACATCAAGACAGCAAACAATTTCTTCAGAGAGTTATGGGCTAGAATGAATTAGAATAGCCAGAAGTTGTACTGGGGCGTTCTGGGAGGGATGCTGGAAGAGAGCTGTGATAGCCTCTGAGGAGGTAAGAGCTGTACAAGTAACCCTTGAATTACTTTACAATTGCATTTCTTTGTTATAAATGTTGTTATAAATAGTCTGATGAGGTAGTATGAGCTGTCTTGAGTGCAGACAGAAATTTTTTATTAATGGTTTCTGCTCTGTGACCACTTCACAGGGAGGCTGAACATCTGCATAGGGATTCACCTTTCCCATGAATAGCACAGGAGCCTTAAAGAGTTTGTAGCCGTGTCTTCAGAGCTTCACTTGTATAATCACAGCACAGGCACAGGGCACGTGGCTCTCTTTGAACTTGTCAGACAGACCCCAGGCCCCTACATGTGGGAATGTGCCTTCTTTAGCATGCCTCTCTTCTCAGCTGAACAGCCAAAATGGCAACCTCAGGGGAAAAACCACACTGGTTTCTTAGGTCAGGAGCATTCAGGACCAGAAGTTGCATAGTCTTTTTTAAATCTACATGGTTTGTTGCAAAGTGTCACTGGATGGAGAACAGTGGGTCAGAAAAGGAGGAGACATGGTGTTAAAAATACTAATTTTGTGTTCAGTATTGCAATAAACTGTGAGTGCATACGGAGAGTAGGCTGCTCAGATACCCTGCCAATGAGTCGTGGCTTTGCTCCCTCCTCACCTCCTCCTCTCTGCTGACTGTGGGCTGCCAGGGCTGCCCGAGTAGGCACGGAGGCAGATGCTTTACCTGGGACTGTTCCATGCTCTCTGGCTTTCTGTCTGGAGATGACCTCGTTTGAATTTCTAGGAGAGCATGAAGCTTGCCGGGGCGGGTTTGTTTGCATTTCTCTCTAAGCAAATACTTGGCTGTCACATGGACCTGGAGCAGGTGGCATGTAGCACCTTCTCCTATTCCAAGATACTCCCAGTTTCGAGGCAAAATCATGGCTTATTAACACAGCCTGGAGGACCTCCTGTTAACCCTGCTGAGTGGAGGATGTCTGGGTGTTTCCGGAAGGCTCTGCCACTCCTACATTTACAGGGCTGCAGGAATGGGGCAGGCTAGGGAAGCAGTCAGCTGTGCAGATCTGATGGGAGCAGTCTGCTTGCTGCAAGGCTGCCTGTGCATGGTCAGGTTTTCTGGTTCTCTCCATGTAGCTGATCTCTCCTGGCTTCTTACACAGGAGGGAATCCTAAGGGCATGGTAGGATCCCAGACAGACAAGCTGGTTAAGTGCAAACAGACTCTTGAAACGGAGCTGCTCTGCTTGGCACCTGGTGGCTTTTCACACTGAGGATCCAGTGCACAGTGTTAGAGGTCTGCAAAGGGAATGGTCTAACTCTGATCTTCTACGAGGTGAACTTCTCCTGGAGCTGAGCCTGGATACTGTTGGCCACCTCGTTTACAGGGCTCTGGCATTCTGCCTTCCACACCTCAGTTTGCAGTCAGCTCCATCCCACCTTCCTGCAAGAACCTGCATGGAGTACTTGTCACCCTAAGCTATTTCTGTAGTTGATGAAGATAAAATCTGGCGATTCAGCCCATGTAGGATATGAATCTTTCATAGGAGCCTCCTGCAACCACTGAAATGAGGGAGTCTAGTGTATAGAGTAGACCTTAGCACTGGTCTCTGCTAAATCACATTGCATCTTATTTGGGTTTTCTGTTTATTTGCCCATTTCCAGTGTATCAGGATTAATTTGAATTCTAATATTCTCTAACATTGGCATTTCGTCCTTGCTTGGGATCATCTTAATCTTTTATAAATTCTCTATTTCCCATTTCTGATGGCTAATGAATTAGGTATCCTTAGGTCAAAACGCAGCTGGGAGATCAGGCTTTGGATTAAAAACTGCCTTGGCATAGTCCCTCAGAACACCCTGGGAGCATCCAAGCCTTGTTGCCTATAGATTATGGGCAAAATAAAACTATAAACTAAGTAGAGACCTCTGTTTTGGGGGATTTATAGCCTCCTCCGCTTTTCAAATAATGTAATCATAATCTTTGCAAGATTAAACACTGTTTCAACTCTGGTGTTCAGGGGTTTTGATTTTTGTTTTTTTTGGTGTGGGGTTTTTTTGGGGGGGAGGTGGTGGGGTTTCTTTTTTTTAATTTCACTTTCTTATGGAATAAACAGATGGTGACAGATGCCAAAGAGCTCTGGAGGTCAATGCTTTGTTTATGCCCAGGAAACTTAGGGCACGATTGGTGACAATTCACTTCAGAGAGGGGCACGGCTGTTTCTCACCTTCTCCTGGAGCATGGGACTACCTGGCAGTGGCCTTGCTCTGTGCTGGTATCGCCAGGGCAGAGCCCTGCAGAGGCTTTGGCTTCCTCCAGGTGATGCGCTTTGTGAATAAACTTCACCTTTTCTCCTGTGCTCCCAAGGCCTTTCCGGGTATCCATGGGAAATTCTCTGTGAAAGGCATATGCTTATGCCACTTCATTGCAGAGGAAATTGAGCTGTAGGGAAACAAGCTGCTTCATTTGGTTTGTGTGTCCAGGTTGGGCATAATCAGATACCCTGACTCCTGCTCCTTGTCTAATGACTGTGCAGATAACCAAAGTGCTTCCTATTCCTGTAAGTGTCTTCAGTCTTTCAGACATTGATCTTCAAGCTTGGAGAGTCCGAAGATCCTGTATTACAAGGGACTGAGGCCTGGAAAAAATGAAGCTGGAATTTAATTTTGCCTAGGTTGAGCCATCTAAAAGCAGCTGTCTGGATCAGAGCTGGTCCCTGCAGCCTCTCTCCAGCCAGGGGCTGTCAGATGAATCACCCTATCTTCCATTTCCATCTCAGAATGGAGATGACTCATCAGCTGCAGTGCCTGTCTCCTTCATTGACTATGGAGGGTGTCTGGGGCTCCTGCTCAGACTCTTAATGTGCAAATGCTCAGACAGGTGCTGCCCTGAGGCTTGTATGTATCTTTGACAGAGCAAAGTCCAGGCCTTAGGGTGATAACCAGAGGTCTCCAAAATAGTGGGCATCCTTCCTTCACAGATGCTAAGGCATGTGGCGACCAGTTTGCAGCAGCAAGCGGTGGCACAGTGAGTGACTGCTTGGTGTACCAGCAGTTTTCAGAAATGGCAGCATCTCTCCCTCCAGCTGGGACTGCTTCCCCAACCTGCTCAGGACAGAGCTGGTTGAGGAACAGCTGTGTCACACTGGCGACAGGCACCGTTGCAGATCTGATGTCTCAGAAATAGTAAATACACTTAGTTTGTACCAGTAATCATTCTTCTCTGGCTCCAAAACTGCTCACAAAAAGAGGTGCTCTTGTGGAGAAGAAGAGGGGTGCCAGCAGGAAGCTTGCCGAGACAACACAGAAACATTTTTCTACCTGTGATCTCAGCCTCTGGAGATAAGGCTGGAATTTCAACAGTCCTCCCCAGAACATCCTCCCTTGGCCCCTCATTGATCCTACAACTCTGGACAGGGGACAGAGGTTCCTGTCTGGACAATGCTCCTGCAGGGCAAATAAAGGGTTGGGGCAGGTTTGGGCTGGAGGGGCATGGCAGTGTCATGGATCCCCTCTGGACAAGAGGTCTTGGAGTCCTCTGACTGCAGAAGATGCCATTTACGAAAGGTTGGCTTGTCATTGGAGTCATCAGAAGTGACCTGAGCCTCCAGACAGAGAAAAACCTTTCAGATTTGGCTGGTAGCAGCCTGTGCCTACGCCGTGGCAGATTGCACTCAGTATGGTACATTACTTATGGCATAAGGTTCAAGTCCATAAGCTTCACCATGTTGGGAATCCTCTCTTGTGCTGGTGCTTAGCACAGTACAAGGTCTCAGCGGTGCTAGGGTCAGTGCATGGAAGTTTGGGTTACTCAGTAGTTGCAGGCTGAGCTTTCGGGAGAAACCACACCAGCACAAAGCAGATCTCTGTCCAGTGCGTATTCATGTATTTGTTACAGAAATAGCAGCAATTGCTTTTTTTTTTTTCCTGTGAGGATTTTCATAGTGGAGGCTGAACATTTGTATTGTTGGGATGAGCGACTCGAGGGAGAGGTTCTGGATTGGGCCTGCACCTCTGCTGCCCAGCTCTGTTACGCTGAGCGTGCCATGTCCCACATACAATGCTGCCTTTCAGCCAGACCTACAGAATAGGCTTTGTGTCTCCTTGTGTGAGCCTTCTTTTAAGAGAGAAAAGCTTCCTTAGAGGCTGCAGGCAGCGCTCCATGCTTTGAAACAGTTTTCACCTGTGCCAGGGGTGATTTCACTCTGCCTTTTGTCAGGGCTGAACTGTTTGGTGGTGCCAGGTGCTTTACCTTTCTCTTGCTGGCAACTGCAGAAACCCATTAGAGGAACAAGTTGCACTGGGACCACTTGGTACCTAGGGAGAAAAGAATGTAATCATGGAACAGCATCAAGTAGTGGTGGTTCCTACAGCTGGGGCTTATTTAAATGAACCTATTTTTCATTTTCTTGCTGTCCCTCTGTAGAGCTGACTGTTGGAGAGTATGGCTTGGAAGAAGGATAGGCATTGGGTCTAGAATTATTTTGTCCTTCACAAAGATTTAAAAGGATGAGCCAGTAAGATATTAGCACTTATGTACTGATTCTACATCTTGTTTTTAAACCAATTTAGTGCTTTTGTGCTGGGTGCCTTATTCCTCTGATGTGCAGGAGCAGGACACAACAGATGTTCTGGGGCTCAGCATGAGCAATGGGTACTTCTGAGAACCTAGTCCTCCTTTGATTGCCTTTAAGGGCTTCATATGGTGGAGAGGGGGAGCTCACAGGAAATTTAATCTCAGTGTTGACTGCTAATCCCTCACAGATACAGCCTTAAGCAGCTCATGTAGCTGACTTTGGGACTATGGTTGGGCTTTCTGTGGGTCCGTCTGACTTGGAGATGGAAGAGAGACCTTAAGTGTAGCACTGATGTTTTTAAGACGCATTTATGCCCTCTCAATATAGAGCTGGAGTTATACTACAGTTTGTAGAAGTACTTCTGCAAACTCTAGTGTAAGCTGATCTGCAATATTAGACACTCAAATACATCCTAAAAAATTGGCTGAAGTTCTCTTCTATTCCAATTTCCCTGCTGTAGCCACTATTAAATGTAATTGTAAGATACAAGGAAAAAAATTCAAAGAATGTTAGTAGCTTATGAAACTGGATTGCCTTGGCTACTTCTGGGGCAGACTTAATAGGAGAAAACCCTCAGTTGTATGGGTCCAGGGCTTCATCATAATCTCAATTTGTAACTTTTCTTCCCTTATGTTTAAGGACAGCAGACATTATCTCAATAATCTAGAGATAGAGCCTGAATCATTCTTTACAGTACAGCTAAAATGTAAAAGCATTAAATAATATATCCCTCCTTCTCCTATAGGCAGGTGAAGTGTTTGACACATCCTTTTCTTTGCCTGTAAAATGAGATGTGGAGGAAGAAAGTTATATGCAACAAGTCATTGTAGAGCTGTGATGGCAGTTGAGTGGTTCCCGACCCCTCTGTCTGCAGACGACTTTGCCCCAGCAGCTGACCTGGTCTTCCCTGGCTGCCTACCTCAGCATCTTCCTAGTGCAGGTTATCCTCAAATGAGCAGAGAATCAAGATGCAACTGGAGCTGGGGTAGAAGATGAATGTAAGAATGTGGACGTCTGATGTCCTAAGGGGGCAGCTGCGATTTTGAGCTTAAATTTCTTGTGCAGGGCTACCCAGCAATTTGGTTTCTGAACCGTAGCTTGAACCCTAGTGATTTCTGACTTCCAGGCAATTCAGTGTAATATCAGAGGATTGCACTCCTACCAAAGCGATCCAGATTCATTATTGTATGAATGTATGATTGCAAAGCGTGTGTGTTTCTGCCTCTGCTGCACAAAGGATGCTCGGGTGAAAGGGCTCCAGGTACTGTTTGTAGTCCAAAGTACATTTGTGTGGATGTTCGATGCAGAGACAAAAGTGACCATTGTCTGCTTAAGCTTAATGCTTTTCCAAGATTACCTGTTATCAGTCAAGTGGCCAGATAGTTTGTGAATCTTGTCCCTGTGTATTTATCTGAGTTTCTGTCTAGGGAGGGAATGGGATTTAGTGACCATGGGTCCTTGGCTGCTTCTTTACCTGTTGCTGGTTCCTTTATCTGGATGTTATATGGCTGCAGTGGAGCATCTCTTGTGCTGGGCAGAGGAAAAGGGCACTTCGTCACAAGTATGGAGTGAGACTTGGGCTTGCAACTTTGCATCTAAGTAAAATCCCTGGTTTAGTTTTATCCCTTACAGCGTTGTCAGAGTCAGACACTGGTCTTGAAACCAAAGGCTATCCCTTGTGTCCTCTAGCTGTGAATGAGGAGTTGCTCCACTAAGGCTGGAGAGTCCAAAGTGGCCAGGTCTGCTCTGGGTGTCCTGTTAGCTACAGGCACTGGCACGCCTCCACCAAGCAGCCTGGTGGATCACCAAGGCTCAGGAGAACCCTTAACCTCTGCCCTTTGTCATCAGCAGCCCTTTGGCTAGTGAGCTGCTGCCTCTTTGTTCTCAGCTTTTCTCCTTTATATACCCCTATCCCTCTCTGGGAAAAATCAACATTTGCTTTTCAGAGCCTGGCAAACAGAAGGGGTCTGTATTGCATCCTGATGGCAGCACCAGGCTTGCAGAGCTCTGATGATAAATCCAGTGATGTTTGTTGTGGGGGGACCCTCTGAAACACAAGTTCAGGAGTTCTGTGTCTAAAGCAAGAGCAGGGAAGCACTGAATGGTCACTGAGCAAATGCTGTGGCTGAAAAGTAAAATTTGGATTGCATTGAGGTTACAAGAAGGTGGCAAGAAATTGATTTAAAATCTAAGTAAGGGTGATTTAGTCTTGTTTAATCTGAAGGAACACATTGCTGCTTAGTGTGCTAAAGCTGTACATAGTGTCTGAGTGCAGCAGAGAGCTACAGGCTGGGCTGGGAGGTTTGCACCAGGAGTTCTCCTGTGTGGTCAGAGCCAGAATGTTATGGCCCTGCCAGGAGTGGGGAGGAGAGCCACGGGGTGTCTTGAGAGTATTTGATCCATGTGGAAATAGCCCATTGCAGTTTTAAAATTCCTTTCCCCTCCTTCAAATCTGACAGTGGTTTTCTCCAACTAATCCATGGCCATTGCCAGATGAACCTGAGAAGGTTAGGTGCATGTATGAGTCTGGGTGCTGTAAATGTTTGGGGTTTTTTGGAAGGCAAAGGATGAGCAGTGATCATTCATTTTGTTCTTTATTTGCACAGTGCTCTGCATGCTAAGCCTTATCCCTTGTTCATTCAAGCTCCTGGGTATTCTTGTGCTACTAGTGTTAATCATTAACTAACACATTTCTAGCTTGCTAAAGCTCCGGTGGCAGCTGGTTAATGTAAGAATTTTATTATTTCCTTCTTTGAGCAAGGCTGCAGCTTGGATGAGTTCAGACGCCTTCCCTCCTTCCTACCTCTGCTGGGATACTGCAGGTTCTGCAGAAACAAATGGGACCAAACCTAAGCTGTTCTCGCAATGGTTTTGCAAGCTCTGTGACACATTCTGGCAAAACCCCCTCACTTGGTGAAAATGCCATGACAAAACATTGTTGTAGCTCTTTAGGTCCTGCTGCTTCTCCCTTTTGGATTTCAGAAGCTAAGAACTGTGAGTAAATGAGGAGCATGGTGAAGACAGGGTAAATTTAGAGGGACAAGATCTCTTTGGACATCTGGTTAGCTTCAACAGTGAACTGGAAGTGATTTTAGGCTTGACAGTACTTACCAGGACCATTCCCAATCAGCTTCACAAGAAGCTGATTCACAAGTTTTCTGTTCCTTTATAAATCCTTTCCCCTTCCCTCCTGCTGCTAAGTAAAAGAATCAGATAAACCAGCAAAACTGAGACTACATACAAAAGGCCTGTTTTTCCAGTCCCTTCCAAGCTGTGAGGATACTTGCATTAGAAATATGCATTTGTACAAGTCATCTGATGTGTCAGTGTGGTGATGTGGCATCCCTTCTGCTGCCTGGCCAGATTACTGAAACACTGTAACCAGAAGGATCACAGAGGATGACTAACATGCTTTTTCATATAAAAAACTGCTTGTGCTAATTTTTTTTGTGTGCTTTCATGTTTGTCCAGTGTATCTTTGAATGACTATCAGCTGTGAGGAATTTGTGGGCAGTAAAGAACACACCATCACAAACAGCGGTGAAATGATCTTGTTATTTCTGTTAAGTGAATATCTGAGGATTGAGTTTGCTCACCTCAGAATAAATGCATGGGGAAGAGGCATGTTCTCTGTGCTGTTTGAAGGTCCTTTTCCCTATTGAGCAATTTGCCAAAGCACTTGGGCTCCAATGTTTAAATCTTGACATTAAGATTGAAAGGCCCAGACTTCATTCAAGCATGAGCTTGAATTCATGATGACTGGATAAAAATGTGTGGTGTGGGTTTTGCAGGTCAGTCAAGGCAATTTTCTGGCCTTGAGCTCTATGGATGCATCGGTTGATTTCCTAAGAATTACTGCAGATTAATTGAGCTAAAATCTTGAATCAAAGCCTGAACTTGAGCCAAGTTTAAAGCGCTGGATCCCCTGCCATCTTCTACCACCATGTGCATGACTGGTCCTTCTACTAACTTACCTCTTGGCTGTGGCCAGGAGCTCTGGGCAGGCCACTGCTGGGCTTGGGGAAGCCTTTCTAAAGTTGGAAAAATTGAGGCTTAATTCTTTCTACCCCTTATCATTAGCACAAGCTTTTGGAGTATTTTTTTTTTAGTGTTGGAATGTGCTTGGCACCTGCCAGAAGTATAACATTGTGGTAGGAATATATGCATCTTACTAATGCCAAGTTTCCTGTGGTTTCCTTGAGGGTTATCTGTAATCCAGCCTTGGACTGGGTTCTTTCTGTGCATGAACCCATGGCTCCACTTGTGTTAATGGTGTTGTGCTGATTAGCAGTGTCGTCTGGACCCAGCCTGATGATATCCAGCTCCCACATAAGTGAAATGGTTGGTGGTGTTTTCGGCTGTATGGTCTATGCTTAGCCTTTGACATAGCCACATAAAACTTGTTGGTGTGCCCCTGGGTGGTAGATGTGTTGGAGATGTTAGAGGTCCACTCCTGTGTCTGTGCTCAGTGCCCCTTGGGAATGGCATCTCTCCATCCCAGTGAAAGCTCACTTTGCTGCCAGAGATATTTGATCCAGAATGAAACCATGAATATGAGTTGAAGGTTTGTTTTTTTTTCTAGCTGTGCTCAGCTTCTTTGGAAAAAGTTTCTATTACACAGAATCTGGAAAAGTGTCTTTTATGCTTCAGTGCATGTTTCTGATTAGTGCTGGAAACGAACACGAATTTTTTCCTTTTTTTTTCTTTTAAAAACATATTCCTTTGGAGGTTAGTGTTGCAAGTGGATTTCAAGTTAGTGGAAGTGAAGTTGTAATTGTGTGGCTTGTTGGAGTTAGTCTTGAAGCAATAGAGACTCTTCTTCCTTTGCTACTCAGCAAACAGATGTCTCTCCCTTACAGTCCTCAGCTTACAGACAGCTCCCTTACAGACCTCAGAAAGGGTCCTCCAGACCCTTTCTGTCCCCAGCTGTCTCCAGCGACACCTGCCGCTCCATGTGTAGGGCTCTACCTCAGAAAGCAATGTCCTATGTTAGCATTAAAACTTCGCAGCTCAGTCCCCAGGAGCTGGTCTGGTATGTGGGAGAAGCCTCTGAGGCGGTGGTTTTGCAGTGTGATGCCCATCTACAGGAAGGGCCAGAAGGAGCATCCAGGGAACTACAGGCTTGTCAGCCTGACCTTGGTACCAGGGAAGGTTATGGAGCGGTTCACCTTGAGTGTGTTCACCAGGCACTTGCAGGACAACCAGGGGATTGGGCCCAGTCAGCATGGCTTCATGAAAGGGAGGTCCTGCCTGACCAGCCTGATCTCCTTTTATGACCAGGTGACCTGCCTAGGGGATGAGGGAAAGGCTGTGGATGTGTCTACCTGGACTTCAGTAAAGCCTTTGACACTGTCTCCCACAGCATTCCTCTAAAGAAGCTGGTGGCTCATGGCTTGGACGGTGAACTCTTTGCTGGGTAAAAAACTGGCTGGGTGGCTGAGCCCAGAGAGTTGGGGTAAACAGAGGTAGATCCAGTTGGTGGCTGGTTACAAGTGGGGTTCTCCAGGGCTCACTGTTGGGGTCAGTCTTGTTTAGTATCTTTATCAATGATCTGGATGAGGGGATTGAGTGCACCCTCAATAAGTTTGCAGGTGACACCAAGTTGGGCAGGGGTGTTGGTCTGCTTGAGGGTAGGAATGCTCTGCAGAGGGACCTGGACAGGCTGGATCAATAGGCCGAGGCCAACTGGATGAGGTTTAACAAGGCCAAGGGCCGTGTCCTGCGCCTGGGTCACAACAACCCCAGGCAACGCCCCAGGCCTGGGGCAGAGGGGCTGGGAAGTGCCCAGCGGAGAAGGCCCTGGGGGTGCTGGCTGACAGCCGGCTGGGCATGAGCCAGCAGTGCCCAGGTGGCCAAGGAGGCCACCAGCCCCCAGGCTTGTGTCAGCACTGGGGTGGCCAGCAGGAGCAGGGCAGGGATGGGGCCCCTGTGCTCGGCACTGGGGAGGCCCCACCTCGAATGCTGGGCTCAGGTTTGGGCCCCTCGGGACAAGAAGGACCTTGAGGTGCTGGAGCGTGTCCAGAGAAAGGCAGCGGAGCTGGGGCAGGGTCTGGAGCACAAGTGTGCTGGGGAGTGGCTGAGGGAGCTGGCGGGGTTTAGCCTGGAGAAGAGGAGGCTGAGGGGAGACCTTATTGCTCTCCGCAGCTGCCTGAAAGGGGTTGGAGCGAGGTGGGGGTTGGTCTCTTTTCCCAAGTAATGAGTGATAGGATGAGAGGAAACAGACTCAAGTCTGTGGAGGTTTAGATTGGATATTAGGAAAAATTTCTTTACTGCAAGAGTGGTCAATCATCGGAACAGGCTGCCCAGAGAGGTGGTGGAGTCTCCATCCCTGGAGGTGTTAGAAAAACATGTAGATGTGGCACTTCATGACGTGGTTTAGGAGGCCTGGGGATGTTGGGTTGACAGTTGCACTTGATCATCTTAGCAGTCTTTTCCAATATTAATGATTCTATGATCAAACCACGTGTGGGTTAGTGTCCCTCTATTAACAGCTCCAGGCCTTGTTACTAATGAAGTTTTCTCCAGCTTTTTATCTCAGGAACATGTTGAGCTTGTCTGTATGGGGCAGGATGAAATACAGCTGCCAGCGAAGGCAGTTCTCTTCCCCACTCACTGGATAGTATCTGTGAAGTAAATAAAGTAAGGTAGATTTCACACCCTGTACGATCATGAACAGATGGTCCTAAGAGTATTGCAGTGGATATGCACGTCCCAAAAGGGAGTGGAAAACTCTGCCCCAACAGTCTGTACTGGTACCTGTGCCAGCTCTGCATCTACTGCAGGGCAAATGAGGTGACATCCTTGATGTCATCTTATATCCTCCCTAGCCAACAGCAGGGGTGGCCTGAGGAGACAGCAGCGGGCAGGAGGAGGTAGGGCTGGGTGCCTCTGCAGTGCACGGGCTGGTGCAGATCCTGCCCCAGAGGGAACCACCTCTAAAGTACCAGTGCTGTGTAGGTGCTGAGATACCTCTGAAGTGTTGTTCTGCTAGGGGGGTCTCCCACCACTCCATTGCCAAAGTTGGTGGAGTCTAGGGCTGGCTCCATGACTTGATCTAGACCTGTATGCTCCAGGAGAGAGCTCTGGGGAGCCAGGAGTAGGGAAATGTCCATAGGAGGAAACTGGTCTTGGATAGAGACATGTCTCCAGTGCTGTCTGGACATCCTGCCGTGTTCGTGATGGGTGAAGAAGGAAGGTGAATTATCTGATCTTAGACCCAGTACTAAATACACTTAACAGAAGCAAGGGTCACACTGGCTGCTCGGATGACCTGGTGCCACTTTGCTGACTCCAGCACACTGTGGGATGGCTCCTGCTGGTTTTGGCCCATCCCTTTCTGGCATGACCTTTGTTTGGTTTGGGTTCTTTTGTTTGTTTGTTTTTTGTTTTTACTGGACTGTGTAGAGAGAGCAAGTTCCTGGGTTACATCCTCCATTGTTTGTCTGCACCCTGTGGTTTCTCTTGATAATGGAAATTACTCATTTGTTCTTTTGATTTTTACGTGGTATGCATGTAGTGGCATGGATCACTTACTCTGAGGAGAAAATAAACTTCAGGTGGCCTGTCTCATTACTATTATATGCATCCATAAAAATTTTGGGGTGTATCATGCAAGAACTTTGTTTTGGAGAAGGTACCTGTTGACTGTATTGGAGGTGAACATCTCTGTCAGTCTCCTTGTTAGCTCTAAGTTCAGATTCAGCAAAGTCAGCTAGAAAAGTCACACTATAGCAAGGACAGCTTCTCCAGACGGGCTGGATTCAGCCTCCTGGCTGCCCTGTACCACATCTGTATCCTCTGCACTGGGGCAAGTGTCTAGAAAATGCTCTTATTTCAATATTGGAATGCTTTACGTCCATAGTGTGTTATATCAGCAGCTGCAAGAAGCAAGAAGTAGTAAAGCATTTGGCCCAATATTATCTGAGGGAGTAATTTAGTTGTGAGCCTGACTGGGATCTCACTTGAGCTGACACAAACCATTTGGACCAATTCTTAGCTTCAGCAGTTGCAAAGACGACCCCAGTCAAGCCCCATGTGCCTTTGGTGCTGCTGCCTTCGTGCTGTGCCATATGGTCCCAGCCTATGGATCTGGAGGCAGTTAGTTGTTGACTATGAAACATGAAAAAATATTGCTCAGCCAGTGAACCAAGGTGAGGCTAAGCTCTGCGAATATCGTAACTTTGTCCTGCTGCGGTACATCCACTGCATTGAATGAACTGTTCTTCCATTGGCTGATTTTAACTGTTGGACCCTTCCATTTTGAAGTCATTCTGCCAGTGATGTGGAAAGCATTCCTAATTTCACTAAATAAAGCATATTTCATTATTTTTTAGTCCAGTGCACTACAATAAACTTATAGCATGGCTTGAGGGCATTTGCATTGCGTTAAGAGGGAAGACTCATAGACACTGTGTCTGGGGTGGAAACCTTTGATTTCCATTTCACAGCCCCACAGCCCAAACTCAGGGCTCAGCCTGCTGCTTCCATGCTATAAATAGAGGTAACCCCAGACTGTGCTCGGCAAGCCAATACTCTCCGGTCCTGCCCCCATTGCTGGCTTCCTGGCAGTGTGTTCAGAGCAGCATGTTTTTAGCTGTTGCACGCTCCCCCCACCCCGATCTTGTCTCTTGCCAGGCTGCCAGCTTTCCCTGCTGTTTATCTGCTTTTCAGGACTGTGTCTGGATCCTCCCTTCGTGAAGGGGCAGTGGGGCATCGCGGACAGCAAGCTTGGCTTGGACTTTGTAGTGCTCCCGCCTCTTTCCAGATTTGCTGTTAAGGTGATGGACAGCCTGTACAAATGGCTTGTTTGCTCCTTATTTTCCCTTCTGTTGAAAGGGATTAACAGCATTATTATGTATTATTAAAGTTGTTAAGAGGGGTTAAAGCAACAGCTGTCAGAAAAACTTCCCTCTAATGCTGTCTCCAATACAGGGCAAATCAATTCTGCTTGTCCACCTGTGGGTTTACCTATTTTAAAATGGTGTGAATAGTAATTACAGATCCCCAGAGAAAACCTGTGAGGCAGGGCAGATAAACAAATACTTGGAAATGTTTGCATAAAAGGTACAGGCTCAGCCAGCGCATGGATGCTCCGGTGGTTGTGCTGCTGTGTTGGATGCTCCGAGTCCTGTGTGTGTTTTTCCACTGGAGTCGTTGCTAAAGGGAATAAAGCCTATTTCCTATATGCGATCCTGTCCAAGCTTGTAAGCTCCTCACTCGACTTCCGTCCTGCTTTGCCGCAGACTGAATGAAGTCTTTGAACATTAAAGGATGTGTTTAAATAGCTCAGCATGGCTGCATATCTGTGTTCTTCAGGGTGCCACCCATAAGGGACATTTTTCTCTGGTTTTTGAGCAATTATGAAAGCCAATTTCAACACTGCACCTTGCCTGCACACAGACAAAGCAGAGGTATTTGTTCTCTGCAAGGAGCTGAGCCAGGACTCTAGTGCTCTTGCAGCTTGTCTGAAGAAGTGCTATTTAAAACCCAGAGCAGAGGAAATACGCCTCTTCAGTTTTGCTAGTATCCAAAGAAGCAGTAGACATTTAAAGAGGAGAAAATACTTAAAAAAACAGGGCTGGGTTTAGTAGGAAAAAAAAAATGCTTACAATTTATGAGGCTGATTATAGCGCACAAGCTTTTAGAAACTTCAGCCCTTCTTTTGCTGTCAGTACTGGAAACTGCAGGCAGAGCAATCCGCGTAGCAGCGGACTGCCCCATTGCAATGCAGCTAAAGCTCTTGAAGACAGGCTGGTTGTCTGTGTGTGGGTGGATTCCCGGCTCTATTTTTGGCCCTTTGGCTGGCTGCCCTCTCTGCGGGGCAGAGCTGAGCGGGGACGTGGCTCGGGCGGTACTCACTGGGGGCTCTCCCCATGCTGCCATGCTTGGGCAGCTCCGCCATTTCCCTGGGACCGACCCTGTGGTTCAGCCACATAATGCTGTAGTCACAGAGGCTTTTCTATTAGAAAAGGAAGGGGAGAGAGAAAATGCACATGCATGTGCATATTTATAAGCAGAGGCTTCTAAGTGTGAGGCACTTTTTCCATGTAGAGTTGCCAGGTAGCTCTTTTCCTTTCCCTCTCTCCATCCCAGGGCTCATTGCTAAGAAAGTTTTCCTGCCTTTTATATATTTTCTTCTTTTTTTTTCTTTTTTTCTTTCTCTTTATTTCTTCTTTCTTTTTTTCTTTCTTCTTTCTTTTTCTCTCTTTATTTTTTCTTCTTTCTTGCTTTTCTCTTCAGCTCATGCTCTTTCTCCTTGATGCACTCTTCCAGCTGGCAAGGTTTGCAAGGTTGTGGCTATGTTACAAATCACAGTTTGGGGATGTTCTACAGCTTAACTTGGTGCTGGTTTAGCCCCTTTGCTTATTGTCCAACAAATCTGGTAGATGGTGAAACATGAAGATACTTGTTTAAAGACTATCACTTGTAATTAAGCAACATCATCACCCCGAAGAACTGGTCAGTCTCTTACCTGTTTGCAGGGTAGGAACCCCAGTTCAAAATATTGGTGCAGTTAGGCAGGGTTTGTGTTGAGCTGAGGATCCTCTGTGGCTCCTACTGTGCTATGAAAAGAGAAACTTAGGCACTAATCAACAAACAGTTTCTGCATATGGCTTGTTAAGGTGAATTCTGGTTCTTGATGAGTTTTTCAGCATACCTGGGAGATGAGTCTTACAGCAATCATCACTCTACGAATAGGCAGCTGCAGTGGCAGAGAAGTTAAATGAATTGCTGGTGGTTTAGAAACGCTGCTGTAGCCAGCAGGCCCTGCTGGCTTGTGCGGAGTCTGGGAAGCAGACAGGCATCTGGGAGTTACCGATTGCTTTCTGAAATGGATATGGGAATGGAGGAGACAGGTGTGTCTGGGTTTTGTCTTTCAAATGTATGATATAGCTTAGATTAAGATGTCCACATATCTTTCTCCAGCACAGTGCATGTGAATTAGCAATTCATACTCCAATGAGTATGATGAATACTTTTTCATTAAAAAAGATGAAGCAGAATTAGCCCAACATCTGAACCGCTGTTTTCTGGGTTAGCATCTGCCTAGAACATGTGATGTATCCTGTGTTTCAGCCTGTTTAACCCCATGACAGGGTTCTCATATATGTCATTCCCAGGATGCTGGGTGCAATCTAGCTAGAAAGTAGTCACCCCTTGCTTTCCTGTGATGCTGAACACCGGAGTCACTGCTGTCCTTGAGGCTGAGCACCTCTGGGAAGCATTTTTTTTTGCAGGATTCTCTTTGCTGAAGCTCTCTGCCAGTGCAGGGCACGTGCTGGTTCTTAAATTTCTGTGCTTTCTCTCAGCAAGGAAACCAGTCTCTGGAAGTGCTACACTTGTTTCTAGGTTAAAATATCCTGGAGCAAGAGGTGAAGGTACATGTCCCACCTAATATTTCAAAAGTTCTCTCTGGTGTTTCTGGAAACCTTAAATGCATTCTTGGGTTTGAGATGTTTGGATAATAATATTTGACATCTTCAGGGAAAAGTGGAGGTCTCTCCTCAAGTGTTTTTCTATTTAAAATAACATATAACATTCCTTTGATTGCAGAGGTGATTGTGTGTAGCAGATTCCCAACAGAAAATGTGCCTTACCAGATGTAAGTCATAGTGGGGAGATAGCTTCACATGCACTGTATTGACATGAACTCCCTTGGCCCATTGAAACCTTCTTCTCACTTTAGGAATCACCCGGACCTCCAGCGGGAGACTTCGGAGACTCAGTGACCAGGCAAGTCCAAGTAAGTTCCGTTAATTTCTCACTCTGAAACTTCCTCATCCAATTAAAAAAAAAAAACAAGCTTAAAAAAAAGAGAATGTAAGAGGTAACTCTCAGAAATCATATCTCCTGTCTGCTGTCCAGTGGCCATAATTGGGGAGGCAAAGCTGGCTGCTAATAATTGCAGAGCTGTCTATGCTGCAGACAGGGAGAGCAGTATATATATATTTTTTTTAATTAAAAGAGTAATATAAAATAAACTATTAATTACTTACTGAATAACGGACCCAGAGAGAATAATTAGAAAGCCCCGTCCCAATTCAAGGGGTCTAACACAGGGCAACAGAAAGCAGGAATGGCCTGAGGTTGAAATACAGCTTTAGTAACTAGTGGCTATTTCATACATTCCTTAGCTATTATTTTTTATTGGATGTGGAGATTTATGGATTATACTTGCTTGTGACTAAATTTATACTCCTAATTGCAGCTTAATGTTTCTGAAACTGTTTCTGATTCAGAAGGAAGCGGGTGGGAGGGTTTCTTTCTTGAAAAAGATGTTTTCCAGCCTCAGGGAAACAGTAGCAGAAGTCTTGGTGCTTGTGAATATCCAAGCCTGTGTGCTCTGCTTGCGTGTGCATGATGCTGGTTGGGACTGTCCAGGGACAGAAACAAGTTCCTGGTGCTTACCTGCATTGACCTGACCCAAATTATCCCTTGGGAGTAGAAAATGTCAGTGTTGTCATCTAAAACTCCCAAAAGGAAGCTGAGATAACCTGTTCCTGGGCTTTTCCTTCTGATGGCCCTTTTTGCTGGCTCTGCCTGCCCTCCACCCCGCCACTATGCATCTGTGCTGCTCCAGAGGTCCAAACTGCTGTGGGAGGCATCTGTCTCCAGAACTGGGGTCTCTTGTACATCACTGATGTTCATATTTCTTAGCAGGTGCTTTGGTGCAATTGAAATCTTCCTTCAGGTTTGCTTCTCTGATACGTATGGCCTCTCCTTGGCATTGCTTCCTCATTTTCTCTGGGATGCTGACAGTCCTTTCTGCTGCTTGCTGCAATCAGCCTGTCCCCTCAAGAACCCCATTTGCCTCGATAACCTGCTCTGGCCACACTTAGTTCAGGGCTTTCATCTGCTCCTGTCCCCTTGTTTTTTTCTGTCACTCACAGTTGCTTCCTCTGGGCTCAACTTGCTATTTCAATTCATCTTCTCAGCCCTCATATCCTATCTCAGCTCCCAGATATACTTATTCAAACAGATGTTTTCAGCTTTTCCCTCTGTGTGAGTGGGAGGAGAAAGCCACCCTTGGAATGTCTTCCTGGACTGGTGACTTCAGTGCTTTGCTGTATCAAAGCATCAGCACATGTTGAATGCGGATTAGTCACAGGTCACAGAATCACAGAATCACAGGTTGGAAGGGACCTCAGGGATCATCTAGTCCAACCTTTGCCCCATTAAGCATGCACTTAAACACCCTGGGAGGTGTGACGCTGCCTGCCTGGCCCTCATCAAATGCTACTGATAAGCACAGGGACAGGTGTTCATGTTATGGCATGGACAAGGGTGACAAGGGGACATGGCATGCTGTGATGCTGTCCTGCTGCTGGGATACTTGCTGCTTTGCATTGGAGCTTCAGGTGTGCGCTGTCGCCATCTCCAACCCTAATGTTGTGATTGGTGATGATTGGTGGGAGGATGTAAAGTATGGTCAGAGTAGGCCACTGCACCCCAAACTAATGCCAAACAGCAGAGAAAATGCATTGGGTGGTAATTTAGCATGGAGTCACAGTATTGGTCTGGGTGCTAAATCTTTGTGGCAGTGATCGTTCAGTCCAGAAGAACTGAGCTGCATTTTAAAGCTGATGCTTCAAAACTTGGCCACCAGTGCAGAAGCTGGTAGCTTTGAACTGAAGTGCATGTTTATCTTCTGCATGTGTAAAAATAACGTTGCAGTCTCGGTCCTGGCACCACATGTTTTCACATATTTTTACGTCTGAGGACAGAAAGAGGAATTGGTGCTGCTCCAAAGGTAACTGGAGGGTAGAGAATCTAAACTGAAAGACACAGCGCATTTGTTCACGCTTGTTTTCTTTAGACTCTAATTATACACTTTTCCACTTTTCTGGTGAGAGACCTTTTAAATTTTAATTTTTTTTTCAAGTTAAAATCAAATGAGCAGCTCAGTGCTCCAGTTTACACTGCAGTAAATATTTATGACTCCATATAACTGCAGCTCAATTTCCCCTTGTTTCACGTCTAAATTTTCCCCTCTGCACATCTGGCCTTGCACCCAGAAGCTTTTATTCCTGTAAAAGATAAATTGGGGTTGGGATGACTGAGCAGTGGTTAAGTGAAGCATCACAGAAGAGGGTTGCTTTGGGCTCTTTGCCACCCTAAACAAAGGAAGGGATGACATGCATTTCCATAGCGACTGACTTGGGGTCTAGAAAGCCACGCAGTCATCCACACAGCACGTATTGCCTTAGGGCATGCAATGACAGTAGAAACCTGGAGGTCTGATGATGACGTCTTTTGGAAACCTTATTCTGTGACTTCTCTCAATTTTTCTTGTACCTTCGAATGTGGTTGTGTGGAATTGGTATTCAGCATTCTTCAATGAGCAGCAATTCTGGGGCTTTGGGGCTCCAGTTATTTTTCATACAGGCTTGCCGCATAGTCCCAGGCAAGCCAGTGATGTGGGGCTCATCTGGGCTGGTCCCATGGAGATGAGCTGTAGGCTATCAGAAAGTGTCTGAGAGTACTTACTTTAGGATGGGAAGAATAAGATTCTTGGAGGAACCCATGTCCATGTAGGATTATAGGGGACCATAATTTCTTTAGGTAGCTCCCTTTAGGCATATGTGAAACCTATGCTTTGTCTCAGTTTGTTTTTCTTTGGCTGCAAAAATGGAGTTAGTATCATGCATACCTGAGGAATGCCATGGGAAGGGGGAGATACCAGGTTAAGACAGTGTTCAAGTGTCTCACACTTGTAATGGGGCCCTGGCTATGCAAAGAGATGTCACAATTACTGCTACAGAAACAACTTCTGATGTCCAACACCCCGGAGATGCTGAGCTAAACCTAACCAGGGCCTATTCAGTGGAAGATGTGTGGAGCTGGGCTCACTACTGGTTCCCCCTTTCTACACCATTGCTAGTTGTGTTGGACCTCATGCCCTGCAGCTCAGCAATGGACTGGCTTGGGCCTGTGGATCACCATGGACAACACCACCGTCGTGGGGTGCAGCCTGATGGTGGAAGCTGTGGGCACCTCAGCTTGAGGACTGGAAGGGCAAGGAAGATGTCTGGGGCTTCAGGCAGTATTTCTGCAGAGTTAAGAAGGGTGTGTAAGGGAAGTTACTCCCACTTCATTTTCCTACAAGTGTACCTGATGAATTTGAGAGAGATATGTGCTGACATTTTCCATCCAGAGCAGTGATGTGTTCTTGAGCTGCCCAGAAAACAGCCCGAGAGCAGTTGAAGTGGAAGAAATTGGCATTGTATTCTTCTTGGGCAGCCAGCTGTGCTCTGTACTTTGATTTGCATCCAGGTGACAGTTCAGTTTTCGCTAGGAGGAGGGAACTTCCTGGCAGGAGTAATGCAGGAGGGTCCAGAAAAAGGGAGAGTTTACTGATTTAGCTAAAAAAGCATGGCTTTTCTGAGGAAGTGAATGCAGGGAGGAGGATGCCTTCCTGCTGTGTTGCAGCAGAACTGTTCCTGCACTGGTACTATTTGTGGGTCCGGTGCTTTGACCATGAGAGGTCCCAAAGGGGTTGGAGGGGAGCAGGTGCCTCAGCTTTCCTGCTTCAGCCATTGTCTGGCTGCATGGCTGCCCAAGCTGGCCTGAGGGGAGCAGGAGCAGGCTGCCAGGGCCAGCTGCAGTCCAGGGCAGGCGCAGCTTTTCCATACAAAAAAACCAGGGCGCTAGCAGCCCCACTTCTGCATCATCAGCAGTTGGCTGAGGATCAACCATAACTTGTCTCGGTACTTTTTGGAAGCATAGGGCATAATTTAGAGAGGCATGAAGCTCAAGGCCAGCTATCTGGGTTACATTAGAAAGGGGCACTCACTGACATCATGAAACCTCCGTCAGGGCAGTTTGTCTCATACTGTCTAAATACTTCTCTTGGGTATGAAGCGGAGCAGCTCCCATGCCCGGCATGTTTGTTGATTGCACCAGCTTAAGACCTTTGTTTACCCTTTAGGTTGGTGGTGGTAGACAGCAGGGCCAGAAGCTGCAGCGGGTGGACCAGTGTGGGCTAGAGATGCAGGATGACTGAGATGTTTCAAAGGTGCTGGTTGTGGTGTGACCCTGTGAGCTTCTGCTTGGGGCATGAGCTCTAGGACCCCACTGACCATGATGGCACTATACTGCCATACTGCCCAGGGCACCCAGGGGGTCTCTGCAGGAGCTGGTAGCTGGGATTAATAAAAAATTTCAATAAGACCTGCACAGATAGTTCTTGTCCTATTTTGCTTTTCGCTGGTTAAGCCTTGCGTTTTCCCTTTAATAGTTATTGATGTTCCCTATTTCCCCCAATAGTTGGGGGAAATAGAGCAGCAGAGAAGCTGAAAGCTGCACCTTTTGCATTGCCTATTAATCTGGGGACCCTTCCTCATGGGCGCTGGAATGGAAAGATGTGTGGCAGGGTGGGTGAAAGAGCTGGATGCACATAGCTGTTGGCATAGATTAAATTGGCATCATCACGTCAACAGGGTTTCAGCAGGGCTCACTAGTTTGGGATGCTCCAAATTCACAGGGTGAGGTAAAAGTGGATAAGGCAATAGATCTTGCTGTTTCCATCTCTCAACTTAGTACCTTGCCCTGAGGACCATCTCTTCTCTTTTTGCCTCAAGTCTGTAAGAGAACAACATTAGAAATTGGTTTATGTGAAGTTGGGGGTTAACCAGAATAATGGAAATAAACAAAAGAAATGTCAGAAAGCCAGGGGCTTCCTAGTCAAGCGTATATGATTACTGTTACATAAGCTAATTCAGAGTGCTATAAGAACCATTAGGTTTTTGAGCTATTTTTTTTTCCCAGGGAAATGCTGCCAGAACTGTCACACATCTCCTGCAGCTCAGACATGGGTACCCCCACGACACAGCACAGCCCTCTACATATAATTGTGGTATCTGAGAAAACTGAGTTTGGGAACCCCTCCTATAAACCTTGGTCCAGACCTTTAGATTATCCTAACCTTTACTGCATTTTTTTAATCTTCTTGTTGGCACACTGGGATGCAGGCTGTGCGTGCAGCACTTCTGGTCCAGCAGGAGGTTGTGGGGATGCACATCATCTCTTTGCAGTGTGATGTTTTTTGCATGGGCTGTGCCATTCACTTTGGTGGAGCAGCAGAGGGGTTAACCAGAGACTTGTGGTTGCAGCCTCACTGCTTTGGATGTCTCCCCAGATGAGGTCATGAATTTCTTTGGGCAGCCTCTATTCCCCTTTGTTTTAAGCACCACACCAGTCACCCCAGCTGCACAGATCTCCATGCCAAAGAGCGTCCCCATGCACATGCACTGCTCGCTCTCCTCAGGCTCCCTAGTGGCAAGCCCTCATTTTACATGTGTCCCCTTGCTCTTTCTCATCACGAGGGTGAAGTAGCAAAGGGTGCAGCTTCGTCACCAGCCAGCCTGGAGAGTCCCTTCTGCAGCAGCACAGCTCTGCAGGAAATCTCCTGCAAAAGTCCAGGCAACGAAGAGTTAAAGTGAAAAGGCTGCTCTCGATTCAGGTGCTTGGTTTCCTGCATGGACACATGAGGACAGTGCTTGCATAATGCAGATACGTGGACTTCAGGCTGCCTGGGACAGTCCTGTGGAGCTCTCACATGCTTCAAGCAGAGATGTGCATTACTTACAGTGAAGGAGGGACTGTAGGCGCTTGTGTGCACAGCTAAGAAATTAAGGAATAGTGATAGGTGCCGTGGGCCTGTTTGCTATTGAGGGGATGTGCCAAGCACTGGCTTGTTGTCCTGTTCCCTTACAATACCCGTGATTCATCTCCAGTCTTATATATAGTCTCTTTTAGTCCCAAAAGGCTACTGGGCTTCACAGGTGAGTAGGTAGATCTTTTGATGCTTTCTTTGTACAGCACCTGACACTGTAGGCTCTGGTGTGTGGAAGCCAGAGACAGTGAAATATAAATCAGTAGTTCAGGAGTGACTGGGGACATAATGGTCTCTAATGTTTGGAGGCTTTAGCTGCTGACTGTGTTTTAAGATAATCACCTTCTTCACTGGAATGTGATATGGGTTTGTTGATGAGCACTGATGAGGTCCACAGGGTTCCACTGAGGAAAGGAGATGTAGAGGTGCAGAATGCAACTCCTCCAGGACAGAAGCAGTAGCCCTTGAGCAAGGTTATTTATTGCCTCGGGACCAGGAATCTCCAGAGTAAGCTCCTAATGCCCTTTCAGAAGAACCCCACATCAGCTGCAGCAGAGAGGAGGTGGAGGAGCAGGAAAGGGGAATGACAATGGAATATGGGTTTATTTGTCTCATTGTGAAGGATGGGGGGAGGGGAGGGGAACCCCAAAACCAAACCCTACTCCTCTAGAGAAGAGCACAGTGCCCTGGGAGAGAGAAATATGTTCATTATCACCTCTGCCAGCCCCATCCTGTGTTCTGCAAGGGATATGGCCATGCTGGGGTGTAGCTGACCCAAGGTACCTGTGTAGGAGCTGATGGAGCAGGTGGGGAGGACCCTTTCCTGGGCTGGGGAGTGAAAGGATATGCTTCCAGCCAGGGTGGCAATGTGCACTGGAGGAGTAGGATAGCCATGGAGGTGTGGGGGGTGTGGCATCTGGCACTCTTCTCCTTAGGAATAGGGGAAGAACAAATGAAGTGGAAGGAGGAAGGAGGGCTGGTGTGTCTTGACCTGGTCTGTATGGGCTAGCTCATGCGGTGCTGGTTACCTAAGCAGCTGTGTGTGGCCCCATTTCTCTTGGTTAAATGCATACATCTCTCCATGGTGTTTATTTTCTTCACCTTTTTGTTGCTGAAACGTCAGTTTGCAAATTGCTCCTGGGTATGTTGGAAGACCAGCTCATGGCTGCTCAGCCTTTCTTCTTCCCCTCAAAGTCTGGTGTCCCTCATCACACGGGCAGAGGCAGATTCCCGAGCTGCCCACCACAGGCATCCTCTGAGCCTGGCGCATCCGGCGGTGGCTAGTGTTTACCAAAACCCCTAATTGTACCTTAGGCAGAGAGCGCAGATTTACTCCTTGCTATATTTATCTTGTGTCTAGGACTGCAAAAGAGATGAGAGTGCAGCCTTTTGTGCCCTTTGCAGAGAAATTACTTGTTTGTAAGGCAACTCTGCAGTTAGGCTAGTGGATAAAATGCTGTAGATGTTCAGGGCTGACCTGCAAAGTGTGACGTCTCTCTGCTGAAATTTTGGAAGCCATGAAAGCAACGAGTGAAGTCCAAGAAAAGCACCAGTAGCGAGAGGCATTCCTCTTTGACTGACTTGATGGAGCAGTCCCTCCTTGGTTTAAATTTTTTGTAGTTTAATTTCTCCTCAAAATTATGTTATGACATTCAGAGAAATGTCCAGGCCTGGATGATTCTGCTGCTAAATGAAAATAGGGTCTACTGCCCAATTCTGGAGCATTTTCTCTCCTGAGCAGAGCACTGCTTCCCATAAGCCTGTGCTGCCTAGGTATAATATGCCTAGAAATTGTGCAGCTGGAAAGCTGGCTGTGGCACCAGTGGTGTGCAGGGAGCTGGACTTGCTGTGCTGTCGCTAGGGTGACTCTGGGGCTCCTTGGGGCAAGCCACTCTGAAGACAGTGGAAGGGACCAGTGTGTAATGCAACCTGTGCCTGTCGTATTAAATAAGCCCAGAAAAAAGAAAGGCAGCTCCCAAAGGTGTTTGCAGGGATTGGTGCAATCTTCCTTCCTTTAATCTGCCTGCTTATGAGACCCAGGTGGTAACTCTCTTGAAGATGTTGCTCCTTGATGGCTCCTTCTGCCTGGTAGGAGCTGTTGCAGTACTAGCGTGGGAGGCAGGAGGCTGTAAAGCAAGTGTCTGGTGTTCAAAAGAAGAGCAAGTACAGCAATGCTACTGGAAATGCTGCTTTCCCCCGGTAACTGCTTGGTGGGGAATGACCCACAGACCTTCAGGTATGGAACCCCCCTGTCTTAGGGACTCAAGTAGTAAGCTGGGGAAAAGTGAGTGTTGAGAGGGCAAGACTGATGGTAGGGAGGAGTCTGGGGAAAAAAAATGTAAGCGAAGGATCATGGAAGAGTTAACATTTGTCTGAGACTCCCTGTGCTCTCCTGGGAGGGTGAGTGTCCAGTCCTCCTGCCTCGCCTTTTGCTCTGCACTGCCAGCTGCTATTAATACTTCAGCACATGAGTGTTAAAGTGTGAGCAGAAAGCCTGGGGAGGATATGCAAGGGATTTCCGGCAGTTTGAGGCTTTCAGGCAGAGAGGTTGAGAGCCAGCATGGAGGAGAGTCCTAACAGTGGCTCTCCTTAAAGATACATGCCTGGGAGGGGATGGGGCAGGGAGAGACTCATGTAGGCATCATTTCAAGGGGTTGCATGGGCTTGGGGTGGGAGGGGAGATGCCCTGCTGCTATTTTAGCAATCCCCTGCTGCAACTGTCATACCTGCTTCTGGATTCACCCTGTGTCCTGGGCATGGTCTTTGGCTTGGGAAAAGTAATAACTCAGGATGATCTGTGTTGAACAAATAAAGGTTTTCATAAGAGGTAATCAGGTAGGAGCAAAATAGTGCTTGGCAGCAGATGTGGAGCAGCCAGGAGCTGCAGTCCAGGGCAGGGCAGCTCCATGTCTGCCCAGCTGGGAGAGGGGGATGGAGGAGGGGGGAGGCAAAGAAAAAACAACTGGCAAAGAGCAGGGCAGCAGCTTTCAGGGGATAAGTACCTCCCTTGGAAAGAGGGGGTATCTCCTTGATTTGTGGGGTTTTTTTTGCTTTGGTTTTGGTTTTTGTGTTTGTTTGTTTGTTTTTCAAATCAAAAAAGATAATTTTAGCCAGAATTTTCTTTCTTCCCCATCCTCAAGGCTCATACAAATGTAAATGAAAGGTTCTTGGAGAGAACAGTCAGCAGAGGCTCGGATACTGTCATCTGCTGGCTGGGTCCAGCCTGGGGGTAAATGGCATGGAGGGAATATAATGGAGTAACACTTGATTGCGCTGTGTGAGTTTGGACCTGTATTTCTTCATGTGAGAATGCTTCACTGAAAATAATTTGATTTACTTCCCCCCCCCTACACTTTCCTCCCAGCTCGCTAGTGCTGCAGATAGCTGAGCTTGTGAAAGAACCAGTTGAATCTCCATTTTTCCTGCTTCTTCCAGGCCCTGGAGGTCTTTGGCAGCTGTGGCTGCTTCCCGGCACTTTTGTCAATGCGGTTTGAACCTCTGATCCCTGCACGGACTTGCAGCATTCATCCTTTCCAGCTCGCTCAGCAGCAGGGCTGGGGTTATAAGGTGATGCCTGGCTGGTTTGCTGGAAGCATGGTAGAAGGGGCCAGCTGTGACTGTGGGAACCAGATGGAAAAGAAAATAACTCTTCTGTTGGATGAAATGCCAGAGGAACACAATCACGGCATAAACCTAGAGAGGCAGACCAGGAATTTCAAATAGGATCTACCTGAATACCTGCAGGCATCTGTACCATGGTGGCTGCTGCTGTGGCTGCTGACAGTGGCAACACCCCTAAATTCCCTTCCTGGCTGGGCTGCCCACGGATGTCCCAGGCTTTGTGGCATGTCCATGGTCAGGGTGAGCTTGTGCTCTCTTCATAGCACCTTCCCTACTTATCTACATGTTTGTGCACAACAAGCAGTTTATTGCTTAGCAAAGGGATTGGGTGCTGCTGGGCTAGCCTAGGAAAGGTGTGTGAGAGAGAGAAAATCCAAACTGACCCTGGAGCAGAGTTTGGTTTACTTTCTTTCTTGTGATTTCCTTCCTAGCTTTCTCTGCACCTGGCAGGGCTTCCTGCTGGCTGCGCCCGTGGTAATGTTTAAACTTGTGAGGTGGGGCAAGGGAAATCATGTGCACCCCAGTGCCAGCCTCGGCAAGCACGGGGCGGTGGCGGAGCAAGGCTCCTGCTTTGTTTCAGCTTCTTGTTTGCAAATGGAAAATGGGTTTATCTTTATGGCAGATGGTGGTTTCCTAAAAGTTGCTCCTGCCTCTTCCCTCTACTCATGGATTTGCCAAAAGACAGCCCTGGGGGCCCTTTAATGCTGAGAAGACAACCCCAGCCAGGGGACAGTCTTCTCTGTCCCCTTCCCAAACCCTAGATGTGCTTGACTTCCCTCCCCAACCCTTTTAACAGTAGTATTAGAAAATGCAATATATATTATCTTTCTTGATATAGACTTGTACAATGCACAGACCATCAAATATCCATTTAAATGGGTATGTGGCAAGCTTCTCAAAAACCAAGGAGGGTGGGGGAGCCCCAGCTCTGTAACAATGCAGGTTACTGGAACTGTGCCTTCAAAGGGAGCAAACCCTGATGCTGGCATCATGGGTACAGCATGGCTGAGCACCCACCTCTCTCAAACATAGACACCCCAGTGCCACTGCTACCTGCAGCAGTGGCAGGAGTGCTTTGTGAGCACTGCTTTAAATGGAGACACGACTGTACCTTTCAAGTGAATCCGTTAAAGTTTGCTCGAGGACTTGAAGTCTGAATGAGAGCATCTACCTGGAGGTTTTATAAATTTAACATTCAATTGCGTTAATCATGCAATTAAATTTGGATTCACTTCCCTGAGTGCCTGTTGTGATCTGCCCTGTGAGAAATAATGCCCCTCCTGACCACCTGGGTCTTGATGGGTTAAAGTCTACAAACATGTGCCGCCCCCTTCCCTTCTTCCTTTCCATTCACCACCTTCCTTTCTCGATGCTTCCCCTGAGCTTTTTCCCTTCCTCTCCAGCTTAAGGAGCTTGGCAATAAAGGCTGCTCGGTGGAGGCAGTGGATTGGATTTTGTGCTGCACGGGGCTGTGCTGCTCCCCCGGGCCCTCACTTTGTGTCTGGCACCTTCAAGGTCTTGGGCAGGACACATGGTTTTGGTCTGTGCCTGGGAAAATATTGGTTGTTGTCCCCTCTCTAATGTCTTATGCGCTGGCAGCAGGAACATGCAAAGCTTTAACAGCATATAGAGAAAGAACAGGAATTTGGAGAGGAATCTACACCTCCCCGCCCAGGGAATAACCCACTAGGGGTTAGAAACTTCCGTAATGGATGGACTGTCCTGGGGCTTCCTCTCACCAGCTCTCTGCTAACTCTGGTGCAGTAGGGGTGCTGGCCTGACCCCGCTGCTTGGCATTAGCTGTGTTCCTCCCTCTAGTCTGGTGAGTGACTCTTCATCAGCTGCTATATGGGGAAACATACACGTTTGATGGGATTTTTCATGTTGAAAAGCAATGCAAGGTAGGTCCAGGCTGTACAAAGGTCCCAGTGGTGCCTGGAGTCTTTCCTTGGAGTCATATTCGTCTAGCCAGGAAACAATTTGTTCTTCTGCCCATGCTGTGGGGGGAAGTGCCAGGCTCTGTCACAGCTATCATACTTGTGATTTTCCATGTGAATTGTGAGCATTTGGGGGCAAAAAGTCATATGTATTGTGCTGAGCCCACAATGGTCCTGCCAGCACACGTGGCCTGCATAGCAGCCATGCCATCCCTGCTGGCATCTGCCATCCCTGCCTCTGGGCTGCGGGAGAGATGGCTTGTTTGCCAGCTCTGAGGATGGAGGCTGTGCCCTCACATCTGGCTGGGTGACTTGGGCTCCGCACTTTCAATAGGAATCGGTGGTGGATGACATGGGAGAGTTGTGCAGGGTGGTTTGGGCAGTGGGCAGCATGGGCACTGTCTCAACAGATGTGCTAATGCGGTGCCCCTGCTGCCAGCTCTGGCCACCAGCCAAGTGGAAGTTTCCAAGTGGGCCAGCCAGTTGCTGCAGCTGTGCATCCCTCCATCCTGGCTGGGGAGAGGAGGCTTTGGCTCCTTTGCAGAGGATGGCTCTGCAGGGCTGCTCCCCCTGCACCCCCACGCCCTGCCTGGGCATCGCAGGGAAGGAAAACTGCTCTCAAATCCCACCTCCTCTCCACTGTGGGACCAAGGACTTCTGCCTGGGGCAGAGACTTTCACTATCACTTTTGGGCTGGATGCAGAAATCCCCCCCTTATCACTGTTTTGCAGAGGGGAGGAAGATGAAGTGGGGGCTCAGTGCCAGGGCCAGCGGTGAAGCTCTCCAGCGGGTTGCACAGGGCAAGTAAACATGTGCAGTGCTTGGGTCCCGCCTGGTAGCAGCAGCAGCCCATGATGCTGTGCTGGGAATGAAGTCAGCCTTCATCAGCTGAATAGTTTATGCATGAATCGAAACTTCAGACCTGGCAGGGTGGGGGAACGCGCAGGATCTGTGTGCTTTTAAAGTGCTGGAGCCAAGGAAGGAGGAGGGGATAGAGGAAATAGCAGGAAAATAAGACTGGGGAAGCAGGGAGAGATTTGAGAAGCTGGATGAGTTGTTTGCTTTATTATTGTGAGGAGCCAAGTTCCTTAAGCATCTCCGGGTGGATATTAAGAGGGAGCTGTGGAGGCTGGAGCATTCCCCTGGACATTCGCATGCTGTAGCTTTAAGACTGTTTTACAGAGGACTCGGGATTTCCAGTTTTCCTGTGCCTGGTGGAATATTTCAGGGAGTTACAGGATTTTTTGGGTCATGCACCCCCTTTTTCTTTTTTCTTCCTCTCTTACTCTTCTTTTTCATTTCAAAGAGACAAAGCTACTTCAGTTTGGAGCACAAACATATGATCAGCACATGGAAATGTGGTAATTTGGATGCATTCATGATTGCAACAGATTGAAGAAATTAGACCAGACAAAGAGCTTTTTTTGGAAGAGGAGGAGGAGGCAGCAAGGCAAGGAGGGAGGGAGAGTGGGGGAAAGACGGGGACGCCACCAAAAAAAGGGACAGCCGTGACACGCGGATGCTAAATATATCCTGTAGTAATGGAGAGGGACCGGATTTCAGGTAGGCTATTGATCTTTTAGTATGTTATATTCTGTCTCTGCCCTCCTACCTTCCCAGCAGTTTCTGCGCTGTAAGAAGAGAACAGCCACACTCTGGGTGGATTTCAGCTGATCCCTTTACTTATTTCTTTTTTTTGCAACACTTCCTTTCTGCATTTTTTTCCTCCCCCCCGCCCCCCCATCCTCCTGAGCCCTCTAGACAGAAGGTGGTTCCAGCAGAAGCTGAGAGGGGGGTGAGGGAGGAAGCAAGTGTGGGGGAAAAGAAACTGCTTTCTAGGTCTGGATTTCATTTGAGTCTCTCTCTCCCCCCTGCCTCTGCTCCCATGTGCCGCACGGTGCGGGGGGATGAATGCTGAGTCTGTTAGCTTAGAGCTGCAAGTCCAGGGAGAGGGAGGAAAATAGCCGAGCTCTTGGCATGGAGACGCATCTCTGCTCTGAAGGTTGGCTCCTGAGTTTGTGTGTGTGTTGTGATTGAGCTTTCTCTGCTTGCCAAAGTATCTTCCTCCAGCTTTTGTCCTCCCATCCTGCCTTCTTGGCCAGGCATAAGCTGCCTGCATGTCCTGCGGTAGTTACTTGCTCAGTGCTGGGGCTGGTGGCTGGTGACCTGCTGGCGTGTGCTTCACCTTGCTGGCCACGCATGGAAGTGTTCAGGTGGGGGGAGGATGGAGAGTGGTAAGCGGAGGAATTAATAACTCCATTTAATTCCCCAGCTTCTCTGCATATCCCGCCTAATGGTGCATGTCTGAGTGGTTCCAAAAGCTGCTCCTGGGTACATAGTGGTTGGGGAGCGATGCTGCAACGAGCTGTTCTGGGATAGCTGTGACTGAGTGCAGGGAGAGGGGACAGGTGATGTAGTGTCACCCATGAGACTCGCTCTCTGCATGCATGAACAAGACAGCCAGGATCAATGAGGGAAACTGAAGGGGAGGGTGTCTGTGCCAGAACTGGGAGACCTGGTGTGCTGCAGCCCAACGGTAGGTCTCCTTCCTACTGCCCCCCATGACATGGCACAGCTCACCCTCCTCCGGCACAGTAGCCCCTTGGAGGCATGAGGCCTCTTCTCCTGGGCGTTCTCAGCCAGCTCCTGGGCCTCGGCGCTGGGAGGGTAACCACAGGGATGAGAGGAAACACTCGAGCCAGGGTGGAGTGAAACTGCGGCCAGAGAAAGCTGCCCCTGTGGCTGGCCTGTACCAGACCCACAGGGCCCCATCCAGGGATGAGCTGAGAGCACCCGCTGCCCCTGGATGAGGACTTACCTGCAGGAGCATCCCCACTGCCACTGGAGAACAGGGATGGCACCTTCTTGTCCCTCTGTCCCTCTTTCTCACTCGTGCTTTCTCCTCTGATTTGAGCCACTTCAAAGCATTCCTGAGTGCTGCTCATAACTCAGAGCCTGGTGGGTGTTTCAGCAGCACAGGGCTTTGGGCTAGATAGTCTCTGCTGCTGCATGCAGGCCTCTGCTGGGCAGGGACAGTTTGGTCCCAATGTGGTTTGGTCTTTCACATTTCCTGTTACATCCTTGATGCAGTGCTGGGTCCCTTCCCTCCATGCAGAGGTGGTGGTTGGCTTTACAAAGGGTTGCTGGTGAGAAAGGGGACTCCCTAGTGATGTGATCTAGGGCTCTTTGTTCCAGAAAAGCATCCAGGGTGGGTTTCTCTCAGCACTGAGCTGCACATCATATTCTGCTGCTGCAAGGAGCACAGGGCCATCGTGCCTGGGCTGGCTATCACCAACTCCCAGGGCATGCAGCACCCAGGGACCCTGCAGGCAGGAAGACTCTGGGCAAGTGTCTTTGTGCAAAGATGCAAGAGCTCTTGCTAACCCCTGGGAGCACGTTTGCAAAATGCTGATGTCCAAGTGCGTACGTGTTTCACTGACCTCTGCTGGCACCAGCTTTTCTGTGGGTGGTTCAGATGTGGCTCAGCTGCGGGCAGGGAGGCAGGCAGCAGGCAGGGCACACGGGGAGTGTAAGTAAGCGTGGTTGTGTACCTTCACCGAAGGTGGTTGTGCCTAGGGGCTTGGTGTGGGATGCTGAACACAGCCCACTCTGCTCTTGCTCAAGCACGAGTGGGTTGTGTGCTGTGCGGGACCCCAGAGCCATGCCCGCCATTTTGATAGTGTTTCTGATATGTGGCTCTGACATGAAATATGTGATGGGGAAATAGATGGGCAGAAGGGCTGGTCTTGGTCTTCTCCACAGACCCTGGCTTGCAGGGGTCAGTGCAGGCAGTGAAAGCTGCTCAGCAGGACAGCAACAGAGGGGATGCAAAACCCACGTGTGGGGGTAGAGGACAACTGTGCTCAAGGAAATTTGGGGCACAAAAGTGATAATATCACCAGGTCATGCTGTCAGCTCCAGGTCTGCAGCACAGTATGTGGACTCATGTTCACAGGGTGGACCACTAGGCTTACAGCAGTCCTGCTGCGGCCAGCTTGTGAGTGGGCTGTGCCAGCTGATGCACCTGGGGGTCTCGTGGGGTGCGGGAAGTAGGAGAGCCGGGACTCTGGCTTTAGTGACTAACCAAAACATGACTCAGATGAGAGCAGATCTGTGTAGCACTGGGGGCCATGTCTCAGTCACTGTTCTGGCTCTAACATGCTTTTAATTAATACTCTAATGTGGGTGGGAACAGCTGACTCCTGAACTGAGTGTGCAGCTGCAGGATGAGGTGAGGGCACCCTAGGGGAGGTGGGAATTGGGCCTGGCCTCTTTGAGGGCTGCTTTCTGACAACTGCTGGAGCTTGGCCTGTTCTGTGGGGTCTCCTCTGGCCAGGGAGAGCTCAGGCTTTCTTGCAGAGCAGTGTCCCTGATCTGGTGGTGACAAGTACCTCATGCTTTGGGGGAAAGGGTGATGCTGTAGCTCTGTGCCCGCTCCAAGGCAGCGAGAGTCTTCCTTGGTCTCTGTAACAAGGTACCAGTCTCAAGCGGTGCCTTTGTGTGCTGGTAAAAGAAATGCCATCTCATATAACCTGCTAGTCTTTCTTAATCTGGTTAAACCGTATCATATATTTTCACAAGCTAATACTGCATGAAAATCTTTGGCTCTAAATTAACTTATTTTCAGGCATCCTTCTCCAATGGCTCTGGGGCTGCTGTGTTCCTCACCTCTGCCACTCCTCTCGTCTCTGCCTTGCCAGATTGCTTTGGAGGCAGTGGCCTAGAGATGGCTCTCCTGTCTTTCCCTAGCAGATGGCTCTTTTGACTAGTCCAGATCTTTCTACAAAGCCTCTATTGTTAATGCCATGGAGCCCTTTACCTCCTCCTAAAATAAAAGGAAGGACCCACAGCACCCTGGGCAGTGGGGGTTTGGTTACTGCAATGATCGGGTGACAGGATGGGTGCAACCCTAATGGGAAAGGAGGTCTGATGTCCCAGGTAAATTATTAATGTAATCTTTAAAATTGCACTGTGAAAACTCCTTTTAAGAGTTAACAAATGATGAGTAGGTAATTGTAACACCTGACTGTGAGTGGCATGTGTTAGGCAGGGCCCATCAGCAGGCAGCTGGGAGTGCTGTAGGTGCTTGCAAGTGATCTGCTGAACTCCAGCAGGAAGAATGAATTGTTTATTAACCCATTGATCATTCTTAATCTTTCAGTTATAAATATTCTCTATGGATATGCTTGTGTGTGAACATTTGTACAGAATTTAACATGGATTTATACATCATACTATGCATATAAATGATTCAAGCAGAGAGGAGACAGCCCCTGTTTGCAGCATGTGGCGTTCAGAGGCTGTGCAGGCAGCAGCTCTGAGACTAAATGCATGAAGGCAGGGCATCTTCAGTGGTCCTCAGAGCCACATAGGAAGTACTTTGGTCCTGGACTGAGCAGTAGGAGAGTAGGGACCCTTTATGTGAATGCTGGTGGTGTAAAGGGTTTTGGGGAGGGAAGGTGCTTACTTTTTTTTTTTTTTTAATAGAAGTTAATCTTTAAAATGATTGTAGCAGGGCAGAGGGGTTGAGGTTGCTTCCAATCACTCTAGCTATCTTTTCTGTCTCAGGTTTCTTGGTCTCCCTCTTATTCCTACGAAATGGCAGAGAAAAGCCTGATGTTTCTTTTTAGTGGTTTTCTCACAGCTGTATATCTTCTTTTACCAAACGTTTTTCTTTTGATTCTGGCTTGCAGCACATCACACATGTGGGATGCCAGATTGGGCATTTACAGTCTGGACGGGTCAAACTCCTGTTAGATCCCACTGCGTTCATCCAGTCCTGGCACCCAGGGACACCTTCCTGTCTGTCTTGCCTTTGCTAGTGGCTGTTGGTGTGTCCTTAGCCTTCCCTTCTGCTGTCCATGTCCTGCTGCTTGTGCCCTTACCTGGTGATGACCCACATGGTTTCCTGTGGTGTGTGATGCCCTGTCACCTGAGGCCATGGGCTTGTGTGCTATGCACTGTAAAAACTACCTGCAGCTTCTTTCACCCGAGTTTCTTGTTCAAGCATTTACCTTCATCCTAGATGTTGTGTAGTAACCTGTTGTGACTGCAGATTTCAGCTCACTTAATAGTAGGTCCATGCAGGCCCTCTCTCAGGAAAGGGCTTGGGTTTCGCATGAGGCTGCGAGTTGCCTCTGCAGATGGTTGTGTTTGCAGCATGCTCTGTGCTTCTCCCAGCTCTTGGCTGCCTGCTCCTGCCTGGCCAGCGGATGCATTCCTGCAGTTGTCTGAGGCATGTCAAGGTATGAAGCATTATCCATTTCCTGACGTCTGCTCTTAAATCTGCTGGAATTTCTGCTCATTTCCATTAAATACAATCCAGTTGTGAGGCACAACTCATCTCTTGCCTGACAGCACAGGTAACGATTCTCAGCACGATTCTGTTGAACTTGGCTAACCACAGGGCAGGAGCTCCTTTGCTGCCTGTCCTCCTCCTTCATGCTGGATGACCTGGAGCTTCCCAGCAGAGCAATTCCCATGCTGCTGGGGTGAGGGAGGACATTTCTCATGCAAGTCAGCATGCTTCCAAGGTCCAGCATACCATAATGCTGAGTAGGAGCAAGTACGTAGTTAGGGAAGTATGTCTGGGTCAACACATGTCTTCTGTTGCCTTAACGATCTCAGAAGCACAATATCTATGTCCTGTTGGCTTCTCCATGTGGTACTTGCAGCTGTAACTAATGGACAGAATAATTTGTTAGAAAGCAGTGATGCCTTGTGCTGTGAATGCTGTAGTCGGTCTCGGGGCTCTGTGGCTAGACCATGGCATCGCATGGGCAGTAGGGAAGGTCCTGATGGGCAGCAAATCCCATTTCAGGGACAGTCTGATACTTGAGAAAATTTAGGTGAAATTTCTTGCTCTGCCCCAGATTTTCTATAAGTGCTTGGGAAAAGGCATTTGTGCTCCCATTACCCTTTAATTTTGGGTAAGGATCTGGTGTTTGGGTCTCTGCACTGAAGCTCTCTGTAGGCAAAGGGGGAATGGCAGCAGTACCTGACTGTGTCAGGGAGCCCAGAAATGCAGCTGGAAACTTGAAGCTGTTCTGACACTGCAGGAAAGGGAGTTTTGAATCTCTAAAATGGGTGTGGGTATGGGATCTGAAGCTGTTCCACCTGGACTACTAGTGCTTGATGGCTACTCTGATGGTAAAGCAGAAATAGGCCCTTGGCTCAAAGCCTGGGTCTGAGTCCTGATCCAGTCTTCCATTCCTATGTGTGCCTCAAAGCAACCATCCCTGCCAAGCATTCAGGATTTTAACTCTTTCCATTTGTCCCCCCTAAACCACCCAGATGGACTTAAACACACGTTGCCCTTAACAAAGGCTCTGGCTTCGTCAGAGGTGCTCTGGCACTGTGAGTCCCTCCATCCTGTGTATGCTGGGCAGGCCTGGTGCTCCCTGCCACTGCAAGGGATCAGGAACACAAAAAACATGCAGCACCTACCAACTACATGTCCCCGACCCTAAAAGTCCCCATGTCAGCCTCCCTCCTCATCAGCAAGGTCTTGCCTACATCGTCAAAACCCCTCCAGTACCACGCCTAAGAACTTGAAGCACATAGCCCTGGAAGGAAAAAGCACCTGAAATTAATAAAGAAAAGCATCTCCTGCACTCATTAGGAAGGAAGGAAGGGAGAGAGCATTACATGGAGGCAAACAGCACCAGCTGGCAGAGGGTGAGCTGCCATCAAGGGGGTTGCCAAAGGTGTATACAGATGCTGCTCCAGGTTGGGAAGCTACAGAGGGAGAACCCAGAATGTGAGGGAGTCAGGAAGAGAGTAATTTCTGAATAAGGGAACCAATGCCTTCATTAGCATCCAGACCAGAGGGTGCCCACACTTCTGTGCCTTGACACTACTTCTTCAAACCCAAGGGGGTTTTGAAGAATCAACATTTAAGGCAACAAAAGAACCAAAATATGATTTTGAATTTGAAACCAAAATACTGCTCCAGTGTGCCAGAGGTCCAACTTGATTGTCTTGATAATATACTTTAATTTTCCAGATCAGACAGCCAGGAGGGAAATGCAAACAAACCTTTATTTCCACAGCCTCAAGCTACAACCTTCCTGCCAGTTTGTGGTCAAAGCTGTAACCTGGAGATGTTGCAGAGCTAATGGCAGGCTCCTCCCCCAAATCCTGCATACAAGCAATCATGCTTATCGCTCCCCAAATTGGTTTCACTGGAAACCAGAATTCGCTCCAGGAATGACTGCTTTAGTTTATAAGGTATCTGGTAATGATGTAATTACAAAATTAATACAGAGCTGTTTATGTAGGACCAACTTCACGTGAACCAGGTCAAGGGGAAATAAAATCTTAATTTTCATACGAGAAAGACAGTTTTTTTTATACAAGAAAGAACAATCAATCACCGGAACAACCTCCCCAGGGATGTAGTAGAGCCCCTATGACTAGAGGTTTTCAAGATGTGATTGGACATGGTGCTAGATAATCTCATCTAGGCTCCCTTTCCCATGAAAGGCTGAACCAGGTGATCTTTTGAGGTACTTTCCAATCTGGGCTGTTCTATGATTCTGTGAAAATAGGCACTTTCAGGTTTATTGTGTGATTATTGCTTGTAAGACTAATGCATTTTATTCACCTGTAAAATCACACCCATTGTCCCCCAAGCCACAAAACAGAGCTGTTTATAAGTCTCGAACGTCATCCTTGGCATCCACATCCCATCACTCTTTTCAACGTACACTGAAGGGCTGTTTCATTTCACCTGCTGCCCAAACAGCAGCTCCATCCAGCTGCAAGGCTTCGCAGTCGCCCAGGCGCTCGCGCACTCTAGCAAGTACAGCAGGGCAGCCTGAGGCGTTGTGGGGGGCGGAGGGGGTGCCGCATCTCGGTCGGAGACGGCCGTGTGGGTGCTTCGGGAGGAAGCGGCTCATGCCCGGGATACCCCGGGGTGCGTGGGGCCGGGCACAGGGTGCCCGCGGGCAGGCAGGGGTGCCTGCGGTGGCCGCTGGCGGGAGGCGCAGCTCGAGAGCTGCGCTGCGGGGACGGGCACGGCGCTCCCGCACGCCCGGGGCTGCCGCGGGGGGCGCCGGCTCGTCCCCGCCAAACCGCAGCGCCGGGTGCTGCGGGCGGCCCGGCTGGGGCCGTTAGGTGGCGGTGTCCGGCCGGGGCCGCCGCGGAGCCTCGGGGCGGGCTGCGGGGCTGCCGCCCTGCCCCAGCCCCCTGCCCCAGCCCCCTGCCCCAGCCCCCTGCCCCGGTGCCTGCGGGTCTCTCGGGAGCTCCCTGCGCTTGGATTTCACCTCCGAAAGTAAGCGCGGGGCTGCGGCTGTGTTCGCTTGTGAAAAGGTAAACAACTGCTGAGGATTGCAGCCGAGGTTTGTCAATTCTGATACGTGCATATACGGAGGGAGTTTATTCAGTGAAAATAGGGACTAGGTTGCTAGAAGCATGTGGCGCCCCTCTCCTAAACAGACCTGCTTTTTCTGGCACAGGTTTTATTTACCACTGATTCAGAATTTAAGCTGCAGGCACTGATCTTGTGGCTATTAGAAGCTGGGCTATTGGAGTCCTTTTCCTGCTCTTCTACTAAATTGCTCTGTATCCTTGCATAAATCATTTAACACATGTGCTCTAACTTCCTATATGGAAAATGAGTTAGATACTTTCTGATTTTCATAGGCGCTTCAGGATCCTCTGCTAGGCAGCTGCGAAGGATTTGTCATTATAAAGCTGGGAATTTGGCCCCTTTGAGGTGGCAGCACCCCTGTGCAGGGCTGGGCTGAGGCTCCCTATGGGGTGGAGGCAATGGCTAGTGCTGATCTGAGATGTGGAGCCAGGGAGAAGCTGAACATTAGGCTGGAGACATGAATCATTCTCACAGGATCCCTTGCTGCTGGGGACCATGGGCAAAAAAGCAAGAATATGGATTTTATTCCCAAGCTATGATGTCTGTACCTCTGTCACCGTGGGCATGGCAAATGCAGGTAGGGCTTCTTCCAGAGGGTCTTTGGTGCTGAGCGGTGCACAATCACCTGCTCGTGCCATGTTCACAGCTAGAGCACCACCAAACACCAGCTTACATGTCCCTTCTCTGCTCCGCTTATCAGTAAGAGGCATACGACTCTCCTCTGTTCACCGGGAAGATGGAAGAGCACATAAACCTTTTTGTCCTTCCCTGCTGTCTTCTGCTGATGACCTTTAGCTCAAGTCTTTAAACATTGACCCCTTTCCTCCTGGAAATGATGATCTTCTCCAGGTATAGGCCTGCCATTTTGCCCAGTTTGTCACCCTGATTCCCTCTCCCCAACCCTGAAGCATTTAGCAGTTTTACTTTCTTGCTTTCATTCTCCCCTGTGGCTTCTCTTGACTCTGTGAGGTCAATGGACCTTGGAGCAACAAGGCTGGAGCTGCAGCTCCAGAAACACTCAGCAGAAGGGCTTGTGTTTAAGTAAGTGTTCACTGATTTATTAGGATAGAGGCAAAGCAGGCAACCTTGAGAGCAGATGCACTGCTGGTCCAGGAAGGGGTGGTCTTCAGCATGTAAAATATTTACCATTTCTTTCTTCTCTCACATTCTCCACTCCATTCAAGTGGAGAACTGGTCAAATCCAACTTCAGCTGCCTAAAAAGGGCTGGTTGACTTCTGTATTGACAGCTGCCCTTCAGGGAAGGGGACCTTATTGGAAACTGCCGTGGTTGGTGAGCAGTGGGTTGATTGTGTTTTGGGGCAGGTTTTTTTCCAGAAAATGTGAAAAATTCCCAGTGGGTAGAGAGGAAAAGTGAACTATGGAAATTGCGTGTCTCGTGTTCTCAGTTGAAACGCACCCTGGGGAAAGCATATCCTCCATAAGAGGAACAGCAAAATTGGCCACCAGCCAGGAAACCCTTCCCTCCCTGCTCCCCTGTGCAGCAAGAGCTAAGTGCTGTAGGCAGCATTTCCATCCAGAAGGCTGTTCCTGGTTCCTCTTCTTGTACCTCTTCACCCCTTGGGGGACACACTGGAGTAGCCTGTTTAAGTGCAGTTTGTGCCCAGGGGCTCTCTCCCCTTCACTCATCAGTTTTTTCCAGCAGACTAGTGTTACTGGTAATGCTGGGCTCTCTGCTCGGGCTGTCCACTGGTTGCACTGTGAGAACATGGGGGATGTTGCTGGATCTCAAGTAATGCCCTCAGTGTTGGCCAAGATACATGGTTTGGGTACCTGCTCCCAGCCTTGCTCCAAAATGAAGCAGCAAGAGGTATGTCAGGGCATTGGTCTTTGGCTCACACACACGCACCCAGGGCTGTATTGAAGCTGGGTTGCTAAAATTAGCCTTTTACCTCCTAGTTAGCTCCACATTGGTTCAGAACCACCTCTGGTGTCCTCTACTTACTTCTATTGCTGCTCCACATCCCCCTTGCTGTCTTGAGGCTGCTCATAGGGGGGGCCCTTCATCTGCAGCTGGAGAGGAAACTTAATCTTGCCCTGTGCAAAGGCAAGAAGGTGACAGACAGCAGCTCAGGGGACAAAGGGGCAGAGGAAGGGGAGGTGCGACAGCAGGCGATGCAGGTTTAGTTGTAGAGGCTGAAGGGGCTGCAAGGCAGCTGCATGGATGGGAGTGCTGCAGACCTGGAGGAAGAAAAGATGGAGTATTTTGGAGAAAGGGACCTGAGAGGCAGAGGGAGGGGTATCAGGAGGGCTTTGCAGCAGCAGGGGTGGGGACTCAGTCTGAGCTCTCCATTTCTTGGCTTGATGCCTTCCTCCCCCTCATTTCGCTGCGTACGGCATTTCCTCTTGCAGAACAGCAGAGACCTGGACCCTGCTCCATCTCTGGTAAAGCTCAGGCTTGCCTTCTCACCCAAGCTTTGCTCTTCTGACAGACCCCATGCATAGTAAGAGGAGGTTTGTTTTGCTGTTGGTTACACACAGAGCGATGCAGATCCCTCTGTGAATGTAAACAATGGGCAGACAGCATGGCCCTCATTTTTCTGCATTGAAAGAGTTCATCATGCAGCACTAAGTAGCCATCAAAACCGAGCAACGTATTCCTTTACTTTGATAAACTCTCTAGTACAAGGCTGCACGTTGTGGTGGTGGCCACCAGCGCCCTGTTTCTGGTGGGAGCCCCTTTGTGCCTTGGCAGCAGCGAGCAGCAAGCATTGCACAACAAGATAAATCATGGGAAATCCGGTTCTATGTTGGATGTACTGTTCAAAGGCACCTTGGTTGCACTCAGGACATTCTGCTGACAGATTTTCCCATGAAATAAAACGTGCTATCTGTTGACATACAAATGTATCTGAAGTGTAAGCTTCTACCATCAAATTTCACTGCTGCTGGCTTAAAACCTGGAGGACATGGCAGTGTAAAACCAAGGATAGCTTTAGGGGGCAGAAATTGTCTGAACTTTAGTAGAGGTTCATGTTGTGTTCTGAGTTGAAATTCAGGTCGCTGCTTCTCCCAGCTACAGTGATACCTGCATCCCTTCAGGAGCTGACGCACAGTCCCACGTGCAGGAGGAGCCATGCGGCTGGGAAGGACCGGCAGAAGCAGGACTTTTCCCTAATTGCCTCTGGCCATCTGTGAGAAGCTGTCTGAGTTTATTGAACTCTCTCACATGCCTTCTCTGTTTAAACAGTAAATAGGAATTGGCAGTATCTGTGGGATGTGTAGAGTGTGGCAAGATGTGTGAGGATGGCTAAGGTGGTGCATGAGGCTTGGAGACATCACCTCCATCCGAAGCCCATGTACTGGTACTGTCTGCTGTTCCCACCTCTGCCTGTCCCGGGGTTCTCAGCTTCCAGTGACTGTCATATGCGTCCTTCTGATTGCTTTACATCTTGGCTCCCAGGTCCCTGACTGGCCTCTTTCTTGCCTCTTGGACGGTTTATGCCTTTTTTCCTGTCTTTAGGAAAGCAAATTAATGTCAAGGGCTGCAGGTATCTGTAAAGCTGCTCTCTGAGACCAACTGTTGCTCACAACTGAGTATGAGAGGGTTTTTTAAAAGCAGATACGTCAGATCCATCATCAAAATAAGCCATCAAAAATATCCCCTTCATAGCCCTGTCATTCATATTGCATGGACTTAAACAACAAAGCCAAGCTGGTTTTCAATTATTTTCCTGGCTTGGAAAAGGAACTGCTTTAAAAAAACCCAACCAACCAAACAAAAAAACTCCAACAAAGCTGGTGTTTTCAAGGAGAGATGCAGTATTTGCTCTGTGGGGAGCTGGTCTCTCTCAGGAAGCACTGGAAGTGGCCCCTTGGATTTGATACCTTGCTCATCAGTTCTATCTGTTGTGAACGGGAGTATCTTACTTTGCAAGGTCTTTACTGTTTTCCATTTAAATAGGAAGTTGTCCTTTGAATATTAAGAATTAAGGGCGGATTCTTAACTGATGGGGGCTGTCAGAGCTCCACCAACTCCAGCAGCTGAAAGCGTATTCCCTAGCAATCCTGCTGTGCTTGGCATTTTCCTAGGGTTACATAAACATCCCTGTTTTGTAGACGGGGCCAGTACATGCAATCTGCAAATTGCTGACAGTCCCTTGCAAGACACAGGGCTGCACCAGAAGCCTCAGCAGCCCTGTGACGTCAGGGAGGGATGGGAGCCACCTCGGGCAGAGCAAAGCTGGAAGGATCCTGCTGCGGGGCATGTGCTGTGGCTTCGGGTCAGCCCAGTGCCTGCTGCTGCTGCTGAAGTTGTTGGGAGCTGATTTAGACACAGCAAGAGACTCAAGCCAGTGGGCTGGGGTACCGGCAAAGCAAATGTCAACCTCAGGAGTTTTGACTTGCTTGTGTGGCTCCATCTGAAGCCTCTCACCTTCTTGTGCCTTCCTAATCCCCTCTTGCAGATGCGTCTGTCCATCGGTTCAGGATGCTGCAGGAGCTGGACCTGCACACCTGCAGCATCATGATCAGGTTTTTCTCTCTAGGAAGGTGTAGGAGTTGAGGTTTATCTCTATGCTGGAAGGCAAGGTAGGATGCCACACCTCTGGGAGCTTCTGGGGGCTGGGTGGAGCGGGAAAGTAGAGAAGCAGGACGTGGGCTTTGAGGAGCTGCGTTTCATAGGTTTGCCTTGAATCCAGGGCACTTTGAGATTTCCAGACACCCTGGGGAAGGAGAGTAGCAATAAATCTGGGTCATAAATAACAGCCTCCTGCCATTCTAGTGATTTCTGATGTGCTGTGCTTTTTTGACAACAAATGCAGTAACAGGCTGTAATCCACAGGGGCTTTTCTTAGTTCTCAAGCTGAGAAAGTGCTCACTCTATGCAGGCTTGGCCACAAGGATCTCCCAGCTCTGGGTGTGAAGGTCAGAGGGGAAAGGAAGCAAAAGCACAGATAACACAGTGTAGGGCTCTTATTGCCAGGCTGGGAGATTTTGTTGTCCTCAAAATTGAGCTCTGGGAAGCTTGATGGGTGATGCTGTGGCTGCTCCTACAGGACCTTCTGGTGCTGCAGCAGAGCTCCCTCAGGAGATGCACCAAAGGGAAATGCAGACCAAGTACATCCTGTAAATGCCTAACAGGTCTAACTGCTGGGGCTGGAAATTCATCCTTGGGTGACTGGTGTGGGCTGGGGGAGCCCTTGCAATAAAAGAAGGAAAAGACATCCAGTCTCTCTTTGGATGTGGATGAAAGATAGAGTTATCATCATGAAAAAGATCAGGAGTGGTAATGAGATGCAAAGAGGTCCTCATCTTTGGGATGGGCAACTTTTCAGGAAGGCCCAGACAGTGTGGGACATCTAGAATTGTGTCTGACTTGGGATGTTTCTCCCTGGAAGATGCCCAGTTCATCACTGGCTAACCATCCTTTTGCTGCATAATATAACAAACTGACCGCTGTGTCCCATCCACCTCCAGTCACACCTTCCCAGGAAAACCCCTGGCTGTGCCTTGGTGTGTAGGTGCTGTGGCTGGTTCCAGTTGCTGTTTCCTTATAAGATGAAGTTTTTATTTCACTTTATTCCTTTGTCAGCCCTCCTTGAGTTTTGCCAGCTCTTCTCTCTATTAGCTAGAAGATTGCTAGACATAGAAGGAAAATGCTGCGTTCAAAATGCATTTTTAATGCCTAATTTAGGAAAATAAAGAGAATTGTTTGATAGAACCACCCTGCCTGTGAGTAACGCGCATTGCTAGGGGTGTGCGGGGGGAGACTGCCTGGTTCTCAGGACAGGGATGGGTTGTCTTTGCATTCTCAAGTCCGCAGAGGCTCAACGCATCTGGCATGCGAGAACTGGGCTGGACTATTTGCCTGCTTTAGTGACTGGAAGCAATCCAGCCTGCCAGTTCCTGCAAGCTCATCCTGTGGTTTAGTGGATAATACTGGTCCTTGTTCAACTCCCACGCTTTGTTGCCTTGCAAGTGGGTAGGGAAGGCTTTGCGGAACTTGTACTGTGCAGGGATCCCAGCTCATTGCTGTGGAAGGCAGCATGAATATTCATTGTCCTGTGGAGTGCTTGCTCCATAGTTTTAATAAAACGTTTATTATTACATAGGAATGACCATGAAAATCATGGCAGGTTGTAGCTGGTCAGCATGTATAAATGATGTAGGGTGGTAACAATAACTGAGGAGGAAGGGTTGTTTCTTTGAACTTAGTGAAATGTCTTCACAAGTGCACTTAAGGAGTTTGACTTCTGCTGATGTCTCCTTCTCTGCCAGGATGAGTGTGTGATGTCTGTGTTCTCCAGCTGTGAAGCTGACTGTAGTCAACACATGGTTGACTGAGCTTAGAGAAGAGGAGCTGCACAAACCTGCACTTTCTCAAGCAATCAGCAAAGCTGCTAAGCAATGAAAATCAAAGTGACAGCCAAGTCAAGACCAGTCAGCTAGAGATGAGCCTGCAGGCTTTATTCTGGGACCGTACCAAAGTGACTAAAAGAAAATTCAATCATGCCAAACCTAATGTTACCCTTAGCAGACCGAGGATGATCTGCTGTGATGGTGTGTTCATATCACAGCTAATGAGCAACTCGGTGTGGTTGGTGAGGCTGTTCCTTGCCTACAGAGCAGAGCTGGGATAGCCCCTCTCAGAGAGGTGCAGAGGGGACATGGTGTGCAGGAGGGTCTCTGTGAGCAAGAGGTCATGTTGCCTTTCAATGGTAGTATGTCCCCCCCCTCTGCCCTGAGAGACAGCAAGGTGCAGATGTGTCTTCTCCAGAGGGTGGAGAAATGGATCTTCGTGTCCAAGAGCTTGTTTCAGGTGTGCCTTATAAAAGCTGCGAAACACCGAAGCTTTTAGCCACATCTGATGTGAGGGTGCTGTAGCTGTGTGACACTGCTGGCCTCCATCTGTGTATTAAACTCTGATGAAGGTGTTTAATGAAGACAGGATGGAGGTGTCACCGGAGGACAGCACAGAACAGAGTGGCATTTGTTCGTGAGCCTTGCAATTCTGTCTGTGCTCCTGCCTCACCTAAATCTATGGGTATATAGAAGATAGATGAGGTGAGCAGATTTTACTATGAATGTGGCTGGCAGCAGACACAGATCATGGATTAAACATGCGCGTTGCAAGAAAGGGGCTTTCTTGAGGCAGACAGAGAAGTCTGCTGTTGCCGTGCAGCCCTATTCATCTCCAGCTCTGGTGCTAACATCATTATCAACGTGTTTATAGGAAGCTTGGCTGCAAAATGGCTCATCGTTCTCAAGTTTTTTCAAGTGGGTCTGTAGCTTTACTAAATACTCCTTTTATTGTTCTGCCAGGGGCTCTCCCAGAGGCCAGTAAAGGAGGTGGCCTGTTTGGCCACAGTGATATCTGGACCGGAGGTTCAATTCCTGTGTGTCTTAAATCTGTCTGCAGACTGGCAAGTGACCAAGTGGGCACTTCTCTCCAAGTAATTGACTGCTTATGTGCAAACCACCCTCTAGCTGCTTCCACAATGCCTGGCTCACCAGAGTCGCATGAGAGCATGCCTCTGCCATCATGCTTGCAAACCTCACTGAGTGCCTGGGCTGGAGCAGGGGATGGTGAAGCCCAGACCTGCTTCTGCATCAGGTCACTATCCTTGGCTCCTAGCAAGCACTCAGAGCTGCTCTGGGCCATACTTCTCTGCAGCATATGAAATACCTGTCCATCCTCCAGCTGGCAGGCGATGCTCTCCCAGGTTACAAGCAAGCATTGTGGAGAAGACCTGTTTGGAAACCACCTACAGAAGTAGAGCTGGAGCTGCAGATGAGATGCCTCTGGCAGGGGATGTGCAGATCTGCAGCTCGAGGGCTGGAGCTGGTGGCAACAGCGTGCATCTGCAGACTGATTTAGGGTCCTTCTTCTTGTGGAAGGGTGGTGTTGATATGTTAAGGCTCATGTTTCTGCAGAGGAGTGCTCCCTAAGGACCTGGACCCTGGATTGAGACAGCAGGGCAGTTTTATTTGACTCTCAGGAATGTTGTCCGGTCATTAACCCAACCAAATTGGGGGTACTGCAGTGCAGGAGTATTTTTCTGGAGGCTAGGAAGAGAAGGCAGGTATGTAAAGACAGAGCTCAGTCTGTCAGCTTATTCCCTTGTGTTAATATAAACAGGGCTGCGTTGGTCTGCCCTGTGATTACTTGTCTGGGAATAACTATATCCCTTGAGCTTATAGATGCTGCCAGTCCCTGCTGAACGAGAAAGGCTGATGCTTAATGCACGCAGTGCCTTCCTCCTGTCATTCCTTTATAAGGAAAAACATTTGATTTTGTTTCTACCGTATTTTAACTGCTAAACAAGGGCAGTTTAATTCTGTTGGTGGAACATCTAGTTCAACACTCCCTGACCTGGTGTGGTTATTATAGACACTAGCACTGCAAATTAAGATGAAGTACTAACAAAAAGTCAGCACACTGAGGATGAGCTCACCAGAGAGTGTACAAGGTGGGGTGGCAAGCAGAAACAGCCTGCTTGCAGTCTGGAGATGACAGAAGTGGTAACAGCAAGTGAGCACCATATGAACTTCTCGTTGTGGCACAGCTTGGTGCGATGGCAGTGGCCACATCTCATTTGAAGGGGAATTTGGCCAGTTCCCCTTCCTGTGCTGGGCTTGGCCGCAGGACTATGGGTGCAAACAGAGGATGGGCTGTGTGTGGGTGGGTATAACCTAGCCCTGTCAGTTACTGCGAGGGAGCAGACCCAGCTATGCTCATTCAGGACATTTGCACTCTGCACTCCTCATTTAAAGTCAAAAGTGGCAGAGCTAATTGCCTGGCAGCCTGCAGCAAGGTGCTTTGTACAACCACCCATGGAAGGGCTATGTCCCACAGCTGATGGCAACATGGATGCTGCTGAAGTGTCTCTGAGTTTTGCCCTATTCCAGGACCCCCAGACTCAGCCTGTCTCTAGGGTTTTACTGTCCATGCTTGTCAGGGGAAATGCCAGTGGATGTTTCTCTCCACCTCATACTGATCACTGGAAATCTCCTCTCCCACCTGGCTTGGTGCCATCTCTCTCCACGGCTGGTGCTCTGTCCTCAGTGTGCTCGCAGGCCCCTTTCCCATTTAGGGCAAACACTGGACGGCCCCTGCTCTTGGCCCGCTTGCAGCACATCTCCCAGCTGACTTTTTTTTTTTTTTTTTTGATCCTTTTTTGTTTCTGGAGGCTGAAATCCCCAGCGTTCCCCAGCCGTGTGCGCTGGCTGTGCTCGTGCTGAGAGATGGCTCTTGGAAAGCTGCGCTGGGGCAGGTGGGGATGTGGGGAAGCTCAAGTGTTGTCCTGCCCCAGATGAGGCTTGGTGTTGACATTCTTTTCTAGAAGACAGGGTGAGGCTGAGGGTGCTGGTTACAGCACAAGGTCCCTCCTGCAGTAATGATTTAATCTCAGCAGAAACAAGTGCCCTGCAGTGGGGAGCCTGCAGGCATGGGGCTGTGCATGGGCAGGAGCTGGTGCAGCCAGAAGTAGCTGAGCATGTGAAAGAAAGAAAATTCCCCTAAAAGCTTGCACGTTGAATCACGGTTTGGGGTTTGGTTTTTTTTTCAATCCAGATTTTTAAATCAATTGTGCAACTTCTGCATCTGTAGAAGAGACTGAGTCTCTGTTAGCAGGGCTGGGTATCTGAGGGATGTGGAGGGGTGAGCAAAGGCTGGTGTGCTGGGAGCTGATGGGTGGCGTGGTTAGGGGGGACTTTGCGATCCCCTTTGCCCTGCCCTATTTTTCCAGCAGGAGAGGCAACTGGCTGCCTTCTGTAATTTGGGGTAGATCCATTGAACACAGAGCTTGGGGTTGCTGCTTCAGTGTTGCCCAGCACAGCTCGGCTAGCTGGGACCCTGGAGCCAGCGTGATTATACTGGGATCTGGTTAGTGGGAGATTACCTTTGTTGTGTCTTTTGTGTAAGCCTGAAAGAGTTATATTAAACTCCTTGAGGGAACAATTTAATGAGATGTAAAATGCAAGGCAGACCCTGCTCTTGCTGAAGACGGCTGGTCCCTTCTCAGGTCCAGGCTGATCCATCTTTTTCCCGTTTGCCCTCTCTGAGCCGAGGAGTTTAACAGCACTGATCTTGCCTAATTTTACGTGTGTGCCTGCGCTGGACCTGCCAAGACCTCCCAGGCAGCAGCAGTGCAGGTGGTGGAGCTGAGGGCACAGTCCCCTGCCTGGACCATCACAGGGTGATGTCTGGGGCACCCAAATTCCCACGCACATGGAGACAGGAGTGCACAGCCCATTGATTCTGGCAGTGATGCCCGTCCACTTGCACTCACTTCCCATCCCTGCGTGATGGAGCTGGAGCAAAGGGGAAGCCGCCACCCGTGCTTGGTGCTGCACCATGGCAGTGCCGCTGGTGGTTTCACTGGCATTTACCAAAGCTTTTAAAAGGAAAGGAAAATTGTGTTCATTCTTCCTCTCCTTCCTTTCTCCCTGCCCTTGTGTCCTTCTCCCACCGTGCAGTGAGCTCCTGTGCTGTGTCTGTGCTGCCCAGAGGAAGCTGAGTGGGTGTGGGGCTGCGGCTCTGTCTGGGAATTGTTCTTATCAAACTGGTTTATGCCAAAGAGGAATAATAATAATAAAACCTTTGATGGAAAGCAGGGAGTTCAGGAGGTACAGCTGCTTGTGAAGCCTGACCTGCAGCTTGTGGCGCTTCCTGAGCCTTTACAGGGAGTTTTAGGGTCCTTGTGCTGTGGCAGATTTTGTTGCATGCCTGAAATATCTCAGGAGTGGGGAGAAATGACTGGGGGCTGGTGCAGGGAGCGTGAGCTGCTGGAAACTGCTCTCTGAGAAGCAGGGGAGAGGTATAAGAAAAGCAAGTTTCCTGCCATAAGGTGGTATATTTATGACTGGAAATTTTTGGGTTGAAAAGGTCATAGGCAGGCAGCTGAGAGAACAGCACAGACAGTGGCTGTAAAAGCTGCTTTCCTGGCTCATGCCCCACTCTGCAGGGCAGAGGGTCTGTCGTGGGTATGGTGGCCCCATGTGATGGGAGAGGGATGGCAAGCACCAGAGGAGTGAAGGATGGTGCCCAAGGCAGCTGGGGTATGGGATGTAGTGGGATTTGCACCTGTGGCGCTGCCAGAGGGGTGGGCTCAGCATAGGGAGCCCATGCTGTGCCTGCCTCCTCCCTTTGCAGTGCGGGGATGAAGTTTCCAGCCCTGCCTCAGACACCAAGTGAAAATGAGACATGCACACATGCACATCTGGAAGCGGAGTGTATGTGTGTAGCACTGCCAGTTTGTTTATTTGTGCAAATTCTCCCTAGTTAGGGACTGCTGGGAAGTTTGCAGTAATGGAAATAACCTCTCTCTGAGGGGTTCAGTGTTCTGGCTGACCCCTGCCCTTTTTTCCCCCTGCATCTACCATAGCATGCAGGCAGTAGAAATGGGGGGAAGGTCTTCCCTATGTCGAGGTCCAGACACACCGGTTTCTTCTGGTGTCAGATGCACCCTCAGCCACACAGGAAGGCTTTGCAATGGAAACATGCTGCGCTGTCTGTGTGTTAAACTCATCAGAGGATGAGCAAGGTTTCTGAAGCCTCTCTTTTCTATTTAAACATCTGTGCTGTCACACAATGCTGGGTTTTGTGCCTGTTTTGTTATTAATATTAAAATGTAGTAATTAATAGTTAATATTTTTAAAAATAATTAAAGTAATTAAGTTTGTTTTCTGCTTGGATCTGCACCTCCCAGTTTCTTAGGAAAGTCTGACCTGAAACTAAATGGGAAGAACAAGGGCATGAGGCTGAGTTTGTTTTAACTGTGTGAGGTTCAGGCAGATGCAGTTCCTGATCCTCTTTCCATTTCCTTCCCCTGCAAGTGTCCCCTGCCATTTAATCAGCACCAGGGAGTTGTGCTTCCCTTCCCACACACGGGGGCTGTCAGCCCACTGCGATGGGGACACCCCCGTCCCCGGCCCCCGTGCCCTCCTGGGAGCATGGGACCGGCTGGGTGTGCGCTTGGCTGGGGCTGGGGCAATGCGCCTGGCCTGGGCTCAGCATGGTGTTTCCCTCTCCAGGCTCTCCACATGCACAATAGCCGGAATTGCAGCTTGGTGTGAAACACTTCAGGCTGGGCTCCGGTATGAGGTCAGTGGGGCCCACAGCAAGCTCATCTCATGCATACAGATCACCGGGTAAATGGGCAAGTTGCTTGTTGGAGTTGACGAGGGTTGGAGTGCATAAGAGGGTGTTCATAGGGGACAGAGCTGTGCCCTCCCAGCCCAGCCGTGTGCTGCTGGATCAGAGCATGGTGGGTGCTAATACGCAGCATCCTTCCTACAAGCAGGCAGGGGGTCCAGGTGCCTGGTTTGAATCCCACCTTATCACCGGTATAAGCCCAGGGCGACTTCATTGGTCCCCACAGAGGCAGGGAAGGTGTTGGGGACCATCAAAAATTTGCACACACGGAGTGCAGGAAAGACTTGGCTCTGTTTTCAGATTAGCAGGGTGATGGGATGGATGTTGGTCCCCTGCTTGTCCTGCTCAGTGTAACCACATGTGATGCATTCCCTTGTCCTGTTTTAGAACAAGCTGGTACCTGCTCTGCATGCTGACTTAGTGGAGTTAAACCTAAGGCAAAGTTAAGGCTTGAGCTTCTTCACTGCTGTCTCCCTGCTGGAGGTGAGGGAGAAGAGGCTGCAGGGATCTTGTGTCTGTGGTTGTTCCTCCACCCACCCAGCTCTGATGGGGCCTCTCAGCTCCAGGGTTGTCCCAGAACACCAGGTTTGCTGTTTCCCCTGTTTGTACAGTGAATATCTGAAGGCTTGGGGACCATCTTGTTCCCCATGTTGCATTGTATTTTCTATGAGCAGCTGTGCCCCACCTTGAAACCTGCTTGGCTTTTTGACCCCTCGATTTCACAGCAGTCCCTTTTTATCTCCCATCACTAGCTGTTAAAATCTTCTTCTCATTTCCAGCTCTTATTGACCTGTTTATACCATAACCATATTTGGGTTTGGATTGGGGTTTTTTTTTGTTGTTCCCTTGGCAATGGTGATCTTTGCCTGCAGCAGCTCTCCCCTGCAGTGCATGTGCATGCAATGCTTTTAGCAGTCCCGCCCTGCCTCCACCTTAATTTCTGCTTGCTTTTACTGATGCAGGGTAGCCAGGATGGCTCAAGACAGACCACTAGTGATTTCTGCTTTGCTCAGAGCATCTCATTTGCCACGTTTTAGGAGTGCGCTCACTTTAACTGTAGGGTGTCGGTGGCTCACGGTCACACTGGGACCAGTTGATTCAGTGAGGTCCTCCACGCTGAAGCACTTCTCATGATCAAAGACTTTATCAAAAGCCCTTTAGGTACTGACCTTCCGTCATTCTTCTGGATTTCATCTTATTTCTGTTATCCAGTCTTCAAAGTTATCCAACCCTTTCTGTGCAGTCTGTCATCCGACCCTGGCTCTGTGTTTGTAATGGGTTGCGTAGCTCTGTGGCACTAAGGGATGAGATGTGGCCATGCTTCTGTTATTGAGAAAATCAGTTAATTATCCAGAAATCTCAAATCAGCAAACCTATTTTGAATTTTTAAAAAATTTTCCCATGATCTTAGCTTCCTTGCAAAGGAAGGGAAGCGTGACTAGCACTGAAGTGCAGCCATCCTTGCTGTATTTCCTACTCCTTTGGAAGCAGGAAGAGCCTGAAGTCTTGGCAAAGACCCTTTTTTTCGTGACAATTCCTGAGTAATCAGCAGGGCTGGATTCATGCCGTCATCTACATGAAAGCATGGGCAGAGGTGATGGGAACTGTCTCTCTGGTTTTCCTTCCAGAGTCCCCTCTGTCCCCAGCCAATAACACTGGCACTTCCCAAGGAGCTGGGGGCCGGATTCGGCCCTGCTCACCACTGCAGCCAGGTCTGGTCTTATTACTTGCCAGCTCCCCATTTCTGAGTGATGGCTGTTACATGCCTCAGTTTCTCTACCTGTAACATGGAGATCATTGCACCTCTTCCTGGTGGATTTCGAAGCAGAAATGTTTTTTTTTGCAGAAGTACAAGAACTCAGAAGGTGCAGGGAGCAGAAGAGTGGAAGAGAGGGTAATTGCAACAGCCTTATTTTTTAACTTAGAAGAGACATGACTTGCCATTCCTTCACCTTCATGATCTGCCTTGTCTGGGTTGTTTTAAGTCTGCTTCTACCTGTTATCCTGCATTGGTGCTACCCATCTGGCAACAGCCAAGTGGATGGTGCAGCCAGCGCTGCCCTGTGCTTCGGCTTGAAGCGATGCTGTGGGATGCTGGACCACCGCAGATGTTGGGGGTTGCTGTCACACGATGCAAGAGCCCCCACCCACTCACTGCACCTACCCGGAAAGGCTGGGAAGGATGTTTCATCTATGATCAGCAGCAAGAAAAGATATTTGGACTCTCAGTAGAAATATTAGGTGGTTAATAAGAATATTTAGCTGCTCCTACATAGCACTTTTGGTCAGTAAGTCTCTAAGAATTTTATAGAAGAGGCCAGAACCAATAAAGAGTTTTGTTTTCTAATTAAAATAGGAGGAGGAAAGGGAAGATGCTGTGGATAAATTACCTGCTTTTGTGTATGAGGTAATTTAAGATTCTTGTAACCACAATGACTCATGCCACCCAGTCTAACCAAGCCTGACGCTTATGACTGCAGCAGATCATGAGGCCGATAAGAGCTGCACAGGTTCAGAAAAACCTTGACTTGTGGGAGGAAGAAAATCTGCCTGAAAAACTGCATTCTTAGCAGCTTGCAAGGAAACTGTACAGTCCTGTTTAAAACGCATGTGGATAGGAAAGTCCCTTTTCTGCCTTAGCCTGCCACGATGAGGGATTTCTAATGCTGATACCTACCATCTCCTTGGAGATTTTTTTTCTCTCACGGTTTTTTTCTCCTTGAAGCAACTTTCTAGGTCTGCTCTGTATCGTGGTTCCCCCACACCCATGTCAGGGCAGAGGCAGTCAGAGGCAGTGACCAGCACTGGCTGCTTCTGGAGGAGGTTGTGCTGTGATCTGGAGAAGCCCTTGAGGTACATCACTGCCTGGAGAGCAGGAGAGCCCGGGGATAAGGTACCCAGGGGACAAGAGTCAAAGTTTCTTGCATCTGCCAGCTATCATGGCATCAAGCTAGTTTTAGCTTGGTGTCTAGAATTATGTGATCAGCAGATTTTACAGACTGCATTTTTGGGACAGGAAATCACTTATAGGCCAACAAAACAACTTTGCAGGAAGTTTATTGCTCATCTGAAGAGCAGAGTGATGGTGAAGGAAAAAGGGCTGGGCAGTCAGTGCCCTCGGTGGCCTGGGTTAGTAAGGAAACAAAAAATATTTCCGTTGTAATATAATACAGAAAGGGAAGTAATTTACTTAAAATCCTCCTGCAGCCAGTGGTTTGCAGAACAGGGATGTATCGTGGACAGCAGTTGCTGTGAACAGTATCCTGAAGGTCTCAGTTGACCAGGAGCTCGAGGTGAGTCCTCTGATACAATAAAAACAGATGCTGAGACCCTTGGTTGTATAAACAAGGGGAGCAGCAAGCAACAGATCTGCTCTTTCTTTTGAAAAGCGAGTTCTCTCTCTTTATTAAAATAAAAATAAAAATCCAGTAACAAACACTTGTGAAATGTTGGGAGAAAGGAGCAGGAAAGCCAGATAAGTGACTAGGGGACCAAAGAAGATACCTGACATGAAGGACAGAAGGAGCAGAACCTCATTAGTTTATCAAAGGGAATGTAGGTGTTGTGATCAGTGTGGGAGATCTATCATCAGGAGAAGGCTCAGGGTCCTTAAATCTCCTTGATCTACCAGACAAGGGCAAAGCAGGGCCCATGCTGAAACTGCGTTTGGATGAGAGGTATGACACACTCTTTTGCTATGCTGACAGGGAGCCCCAGAAACAAATTCCGGGGGTGGTGGTGGATTCTCCATCCCTCTGGGATGGGTGCTCAGCTTCCCAGGGTTGCCTGCCTTTCTAAAAGAAGTGTTTAGCTAAACACAAGCTTTTGGGTTCAGGGTGCACGTAGAAAACCAGATGAAATGTTTTTTAGTTGTTACGTGCAGACTGGACAAATGGATTATTTTTTTGGTCTTACACTCTTGTGAAGCCATGCCTCTGACCATGGCTAAATCAAATAAAGGTGCAAGAAAGTCTCCAGGAGAGAAAGGGTGGGCTTATCTCCCCAGAGGAAAGCTTGTTCCTCCTCTACTAGCAGGCGCTTGGGTAATGTGCTGTGGGGTGAGTTGTTTACATACCTTTCTGCTTTAAATATTTACTATTAGATCTCTGGATATTCTTGTTAGTCTTTAGCGGCTGTTATTTTCCATCTTCCTCTCCCCCTCTCAGTGCCTTAGGTGCACATGGGTGCAATGTTAACCAGCTGGTTTTAATGAAAATTAACTCCTGCTTGCAGTCCAGATATTTTATGTCACACTTCTTGGGGCTCTCTTCTAGGCCTGTTGATTTGCTAAACCTTTATTAGATCCAGGATGATAACATTGTCTTTGCTTAGGAAATGCAGGATGACCCAGGGAACTGGGACTAAACCAAATGGCCTCAAATTCTTCTGCTGAAGAGCTTTGAGTGTCTTCACCAGCTTCATGAGATAGGCGGATATCACCGTGACACTCACTACTCACAATCCATCAAACAATAGGGTTTTTTCTAGTGGTTTACTTCTTGCCTCCGGTTGACCTCAAGAACAGAGTCCCCATCACAGTGCCATGCTGATCCCCTGTGACCTAGTTCAGAGAGTGTCACCAAACTCCAAGCAGTGGGTCTGATGCTGAATTTTATGAGGTTTGCAAGTGGGGAGACTCTCAACATCAAAAAATGTGCTTGGTTCTTCCTCAGAGTGACCCTATCGCTGATTTTTAGTCTTGGTCTTGTTTACAATATTGGTTTTTAGTTTGTCAAACTTAGTTAATTTTTCTTCCCCCCTTTAAACCCATTCTATGACCTTGCGATGAGAGTGTACTGAGGAGTTATAATGCTTAACAGCCTTTGTAAAAGGCTAATCTAGTTCTGGTCCTCCAGGGCTTTTTCTGCTCCTTGACAGTGTTTCTTGCTCAGTAACTAAGGTTAGTTATTGATGGCTACATTTTTACCTACCTGAATTGGATTGTGGGTGTGACCTGCATAAGAGCACTTGAGAAAAATAAAGCCACTTTCTTTCGAAAATCAGCACCACCGGTGTGGGTCAGCCAGCACGTGATGCTGTGCAATGTGGCAGTCGCCACTGCTCCCTGCAGAGCGTGTGTGGATGTGGTGATGGCAGAGACCCAACACCCGGGTGCTAAGCCCAGAGGCATGAGCGCCGCAGGTCCACATTTATTCCTGTTCTCTTCTAAGGCGTTGGGAACAGGTAGTGGTGTTCAGGCAGTGGGGCTGCCAGGGAGATGTGCACTGATGGCTTTATGGATGGGGGCTTTATCGCATGGGGAGGCATTTGCATTTCAGTGTTGCGACTGCACAGAGGTGCAAAGCCTGTTCCTCTCTGCACTGTTGTGGTATATTGGTTTCTGACATCGCTAGGAGTGCAAAAAATTAGACAGCTGAGTGCTGCTATCTGCAAGGGGAGGAAACCCACTGTATCTACTTTAAAATACCATGCTTCTCTTTTAAAGGTGCATTCTCAAGACTTTAAGCAGTTCTCATGTTTTAAAGTAATACCTTTCCTTGGATTGAAACCTCAAGCTATTAACAGTATGGAAAACCTGGAACTTCTTGCGTCTGGGAAATTGGTGCTGTTGGTTTAATTTTCTGGTTCACATATACTCTTGGGGAGTCTGTGGTGTTTGCAGACTTTGGAAGAGTAAAATTAAAAGTGTGACATAAGTGATGAAGCACGTACTTTCTGCAATAACAGACAGTAACAGGACTAGTGTTTTGCATAATTTTTCTTTATGGTTCACCTAAAGTGGACTAAAACCCCAGCCCATTAATTCTTCTTTTCCTGTTGATGTGCCTGGACGCATTTTGGTGGGTATCATCACTTTTGAATGATGCTACTAAAACACAGGGTGCAGCAGATAAGAAGAGGGTCAAGAGGGCAGGATCTGAATCAACATGGGAAGGGAGAAACATCAGATAATGGGCAGAGAGATGCACAAACCGAGAGGGCCTGAGAGGTGGAGAGAAGGCATCAGTGCCGTGGAAGGGGCTGGTGTTGATGCCCAGAGCTGGTGCTTGTCACACTGGCTCTGGCTGGAGAGAAGCGATCTGTGGCCAAGGTGTGCCAGGCTGCGGGCTCGGCTTTGGGGCAGGTTTTGCAGCAAGAGGCTGTGGCTTTCCAGAGCCGGCTGCAGAAGTGGCTGGGATTTGGTAGTGATGGGTTAGCGCTGCTAGGTAGTGCTCCAGTTTGATTTTGAGCAATTACAAAAATAGGGGAGCGTGGCCGAGTTGCTCCGTTCCGGTTATTGGTGCTGGAGAACATCAGTGGTGTACCCCACGCGTTTAGGCCGGTGCCATCCCCTTCGAGGGGCGTCCTTCGGTGGTCACCTCTTACCACGGGATTCGTGCTGAGCAGGCACAGACGTAGGACGGCCGGCGCCAGGCGCGGGTTTCAGCCCGTGCTTCGCGCTGTGCGCGCCCCCGGCGCGCGGGGACCCGGGACACGCGCGGGCCTGAGAGACGGCGTTTGCCCGCGAGCGGGCAGTGCTCGGCTCCCGCGTGGGCTCCGCGGGTGCCCGTCCCAGCCGCCCACCCGGGGCGGCGCGGGGGCGGCGTGATGGGCGTGGGGAGCAGCCAGTGCGCAGCGAGGGGGCCGGGCCGGGCCGGGCCGGGCTGGGCTGGGCCGGGCTGGGCCGGGCCGGGCGGCATGGCAGGCTGCCCGCCGGCGCCGGGGGCGGCCGCAGCCGCTCCCCCTCCGCCATTCATTCGGCCGCAGGCGGCGGCGGCTGCGCGCACCCGCCCGCCCGCGCCCCGCCGAGCCGGGGGGCAGCGCCCCGCGCCCCGCCATGACCGACCCGGCCGTCAACGCCCACCTGGAGGGCATCATCTCCGACTTCGAAGGTGGGTGGCCCCGGGGATTGGGGGGGCGTTAAGCCCCGGGGTGTGTGTGGGCGCTACTTTTTGGGCTAAACTGGGGGGGAAAGTGGGGGAAGGCGCTGCCGTGGCGGGTTGGGCAGCGCGGAGCCACCCGCGCCCCTCGGGGCACCGCGCCAGGCTGGGGGGGCCACGGGGGAGCGGGGCTGAGCTCCCCCCTCGCCGCTTCCCCCCGGGCTGCGGCTGTCCCCCGCCGGCCCCCGCCTCTCCCCGCTGCTTGGGGGGCACCCGGTCTGTGCCGGGGGCCCGCCGCGGGTCGCGGCCGGCCGGGTAGGGCTGGAAGGAACGGGTTGCCCAAGGGCGGTCGCCGGGCAGCCCGCAACACCCCCCCCCCCTCCCTCCGGCGCCCCGGACCCCCCCCGGCAGCCGTCGGGGCCGGTGGCTGTCGGGGCCGCTGCCGGGCTGCGGTGTCTTTGTTCGGAGCAGCGTTGCGGTTGGGTGTTACCTGCTAAAGCAGGATCTTACGGGATGTTTTTCTTTCTCTGCCTTTTCCAAGTTGGTTTACGTAGACTTTTGAGCTGAAAACACACGCCTGACATGGCTGTGACACGTCTGTTAAACCCCAGGCACTAGCCCTTCTGTCGACTCCCAGATTTTGGATGTCAACACAGCCCTAGAGTAGCTGGGAGGTGGATAACGAGCCCAAGTTTCAAATATGTCCATAGCGGGAGCTGCCCGCCCTGGAAAGCTTTGCAGTTGTCCCCTGGCAGAGCTCCAGGTGCCCGATAGTTGTTGCCTCGCTCTCCAGTGGAGTATCTCCTTGCAGTCCCCTTGGCGTGCAGGCGGGGATGCCTTCTCCCGGGGCATCTGTAGCTCTTGCCCAGCGTGTTGGCTTTTTCAGGCAAGAAACTAAGCGGAGAAGCGTGCTGCTGCCAGATGGGTATGAGAGTCAGAAACAGGCAGAAGAGGGGTGGGGGGTTGTGTCTGCAGCAGGCGCTGAGAGATTGGCTCGGGGGAGCTCATCTTCCTGAGCAGAGTTTTGGAAGAGCAGCTCCGTCCCTACACACTCTCACGTCCTGGCAGCAACCCAAACTGAGCTTTGTGCAGCGGTTTCTAGAAAAAAAAACAACCAAGAAATAGTGGAGATCCGGGGGCCGCGGTGAAAGCTTATCCAGGGGCTGCGTGTGGAGCTATAGGCTGAGGCGACTTCACCGCCTCCCCGTGAATCCGGCCTTGCCTTCGGGAAGGAGTGCCGTGGTGTTTTTCTTGCTGGGCAGTTGAGGAAGCTGAGTACAAAAGGGTTCCTCTTCCAGGTCAGGCAGGAAATGGGTGGCAGAGTTTGGGTCTCTACAGCCCTCGTTGGAAGGATTAGCCACATTCATGTCCTCTTTTTCCAGCCCTTGGGCTTTCTTCAGCCGAAGTTGGGAATGGAGGGCTTAGCAGGAGGCTGAGGGAAGTCTCGTTCCTGAAGAAGATTAGGACTAACAAGTGTTGGGATGCAGAGAGCCACCCGAATACACCATCAGTTTGGCACTCAGGGTTCAACAGCGCCTTTGTAACTGTTCTTTGGGGACTCTGTGACCTTCCCCACCGCAGGGTTCCGAGTGCTGATGTAATTACAGCCTTTCCTCTCGCCTGCCCCGATTGCATTTAAATCTCTGAAGAATGAGTAATTCCCTAGTTAGATATGATAAAGGCTGTGCTGTGAGCCCCAGGGCTGTTTGTTGAGGCTGTAGAGCTGCTCTGCAGTGCGACTTATTTTTTTGTTTTTCAGTCCGTGAAGCACTTTATAGTTCCTGCCTGTGCAGAGGGAGAGGTTGGGTAAAGCTCTGTGCATCTGCAGTCAAGAGGTCTGGCCTTGCCCTTGAGCAGGGATCTGGGCTACTGTTTCACAATTTAATTAGTTTTCTGGGTTGTGTAGCAGCTTCCCAAGAACAAGGCAATTAATTTCTAGCCCGTAGGGCAGGAGATGCAGTGTTCACGTCTGTTGGGTGGGTATTGCAGCTCCAGGGAGCCTGTGGCCACGCAGGAAACATTAGCCAAAAATATGTTGGAGAAGAAACACCAGATCACCCGGCAGCCAGCCACCTCTTTGTTCTTGCTGATCACACACTACCTGCCTTCCCAAATCACCCTGGTTATTCCTGCCTGTTTTCCTTGTAGCATCCCTCCCTGGCATAGGACTGAGGAGTTTCTTGTACCTGCTGGGTTGCAGAAGGCAGCCATGGGCTGCTGGTGTGGGAGCTGCCAGCCTTCATGAGCCTGAGGAGGATGCAAGGGCCGTTTGGGAGGAGGAAGGAGTAAGAGATACTCTATTCCTGTTTAGTTTCCAAATCAAAGCAACATGTGAGAGGGAAATGCAGCACAGCAGAGTGTGTTCTTCCTTGTGCCTGATGCTGCAATGGGATGATTGCATCCAGGCAGCAGTACGTGTGTCCACCTCATACTGTGCCATCAGGTCCTGCTGGGAGGGCACTAATCCTGCTTATTTGACTGTAAGAGCTTCCTTACCTCTAATGGGGGAGGGCATTGTTAGGTCTGTGGTTTGCCAGGATTTACGGAGCATAATAGTTCTGCCCCAGGTTTATAGATTTTGGCAGGTTTTCAGAAGCGTGGCTTGTTCAGCTGTGGTTGTGGCAGCACTTCCCAAACTCACTTCTGCTTCAGAGGCCTGTGGGTCACTCAGCTCCCAGGAGCCTCAGACACGTACCCCTGAGTAGTAGGGAAGGGAACCTGTAGCAGTAAATCAACCCGGGTGGTGGGATGCTTGTGCGTTGTGTTAATGCAGTGTAAACTTACTGGAAAGTGGCTCTGTTGAGAAGATCCTGGGAGTGTTGGTGGACAACAAGCTGACCATGAGCCAACAATGTGCCCTTGCGGCCAAGAAGGCCAACGGTATCCTGGGATGCATTAAAAGGAATGTGGCCTGAAGATCAAAAGAGGTTATCCTCCCCCTCTACTCTGCCCTGGTGAGACCACATTTGGAGTACTGTGTCCAGTTTTGGGCCCCCCAGTTTAAGAAGGATGCTCCTTGAGCAAGTCCAGAGGAGAGCTACAAAGATGACCAGGGGACTGGAGCATCTCCCATATGAGGAAAGGCTGAGAGGCTTGGGTTTGTTTAGCCTGGAGAAGAGAAGACTGGGGGGGGATTTCATGAATGCCTATAAATATCTAAAGGGTGGGTGTCAGGACGATGGGACTAGGCTCTTTTCATTAGTGTCCAATGACAGGACAAGGGGCAATGGGCACAAGTTGGAACATAGGAAGTTCCACCTGAATATGAGAAAAAAACTTATTTACTGTGTGGGTGCCAGAGCAGTGGCACAGGCTGCCCAGAGAGGCTGTGGGGTCCCTTCCCTGGAGACATTCACACCCCGCCTGGGCGCGGTCCTGTGCCCCCTGCTCTGGGTGTGCCTGCTCAAGCAGCGGGGTTGTATGGGATGATCTCCAGAGGTCCGTTCCAACCCCTACCATTCTGTGTGATTCTGTAAACCCCAAACCAACCTGATCCTGTTCAGGTTGGGTGATATGGGAGTGTTGGTGTCTGCAATGTTTGACTGTAGAGAGGGGTGGATGTTCCTGCTCACAGCTTTGGTTGGTTGTGATGATGCCCAAAGATAACTCCGCAACGTGGTACTCGTCATCCTGCTAAGGACTTGGAGCACTGTGCACTCATGATCTACTGCCTGGTAGTAAGACAGAAGAGATCTGCTCCAGCCCCTCATCCTGGTGGGATGTGGTTGCTGCTGAGCAGAGTCCCAGGGGTAACTGAGGCACATTCTTGCTGACAGTCACTGATGGTGAGTTGGCAGCAGTGATGCTGAGCGCTCTTTGCCTTTGCTCATGCTGTCAGTCAACACCAGATTTGTTTCCTCGTAATGTTGAAACACAAAATGTCATAGTGGGTGCAAGCTGCGAATGATGGTAAGTGCCGGGTGGAGCTGTAAGTGTATGGAGCGGCAGGGTGGTGCCAAGGGGTTCAATGTGATGTCTGGAGCTAGAGCCTTGGGGGGGATGCAGGCTTGCAGGTTTCATTCTGGTAGAAACTGTAAGACAGCCTTTGTTGATGGTTCTTAATTCCTCATTCACACATCTCCTGTAGCCCAGCTACCTCGGGGAGCATGTGCTCACTGGTGGGCAAGCCTTGGCAGTGCTGTGCACTGTGTGAAGCTGGGCACTGAGGCAAGGAGCCTCCTGCCCTGCCAGGTCACATCAATGCTGATAGGAAGTCTTCTCTGGTTATTTTATTTTAGTTTTTTTTTTCCTTCCCCGTTATTGGATGCTTTCTCTACAGATACATACTTTTTGCACCGCCTGACGCACATTATTTCTAGAATTTCAGCCAAAGGCTTTGTCCTAATGAGGTACTGAGTTGTGCTCGGTTATATTGTGGTTTTAAGGGTCGTTAAGGACAAGAAAACCATCAGCCAGGTTGTTTTCAGGAGGGGGCTGTATTAGAAATAGGCTTTTCTACATGCGTGAATCTCATGGGTCCGTCCTTAAAATTTACTTCAGCAAATATCTGGGATGTCTCTGGGACATGTGGCTGTGGTGTGTCCCCCAGGCTGCTCGGGGCTGACATGCCTGCTGCTGTGGGGAGCAGCTGCTGCTGGCGTGCTGCGGATGCTGGGACTCAACCCTGCTGCTAATATTAGCAGGAACACGCCAGGGATGGTCCCAATGTTACGTGGGTGATGTGGCTTGAATTCAATATGATGAAAAGCCCCAGGGAGGGGATGTGCTTCATGTTTGATTAAGCATCTCATTTGGATTCAGGGTCTCTCTTTTAAGCCCTGCCTAAGGGTTTGCAGGATGAGTGCTCTGCTGGGCTTACATGCATGGGAGTGGGCTGGGAGACTTGGTCTGTGACTAACGGTCCCACGTGTACAGAGGTTCAATGCCTGGAAAAGGAAATACAAAAAGATATTTCAGATCATATCTCAGATCATCTCAACCCTAGGAATGAAGCAAAGCTCCTGAATGTCAATTGTTGGATTTCCTGGGCTGTTTCCAACAAAATTATACTGCAACTAGTGTCTTCTGGTACTCTTTCTTCATCACCAGCCTGGCATGGGTAGAGCCAGCACTGCTCCTAGCTGGTGGATGTAGTGTGCTGCTTTGAGACAGCTGATCACCTCTGATGTCGTCAAAGATGAGCTTTAAAGGCGCTTTGGAGAGTTTCCTCTCTTTTCCACTCTTCCTATCTATGTTTCTGAAAGTGAGACAAAAGAATGGTGTAGATGAGAGTTTTCTGCCAAATCAGTGTGGGGTGGGAGAGGCAGGAGCTGTCTTCCCCAGCACAAGTTGTATCTTCCCCGTAGAACTGGCCTTTCATGCGCAGAGTGGAAAAATCGCATCTGCCTGGTTACAGCAGCAGAGACCTACCGCTGCTGGCTGTTTTTTTCCCTATGTATATTTAGTTCTTTGGGAATAAAAATGTTATGAGGGGGAGTGGGAAAGGGAAGAACAGGACGTGGATCTCTCCATCCACATGGGCTGGACCCTGGGGATAGCCTCTACCACCAGTTAGGATGTAGGATCATCTAAAGGTCGTTGTTTATACTCATGCAAGGAGGGCTGGGCTGCACGTCCTTGGGGATGGGCAACCACTGCAGCATGGAGCAGTGTGTCCTTGGCTCTGTGTCAGCATGGAGGGTTTCCAGTGTTGGCTGGTACGGGTGAGCTCTTGCTGTCCATTTGAGATCAGTCTTGGGCAAAGTGAGCACAGTGTTGTGCTAATCACAAAACTTTTGAAAGTGGCTGGATGGGAAGGGACAGGGTGGATGAGTGTACACTGGTGCCAGGGTAGCTACTTTGGCTGTGCAAGTGTACTGCTGGTGCCTGGAGGTAAGTCAAAGTTTGGAGCATGTACGCCATACTGGCTCCTCCAAGTACTTGCCAGTTTCTGGGATCTTGGTAGCATCTTTCCCTTAATAAGAAGCTCACCTGAAGTATAATCATTCTCCAGCTTTACTGTTTGCTCCTTGCCTGTTGGTGGTTTATGGCAGTGGAGTGAGTAGCAAGCACCCCTAGAACATGTTGGGTCATGCCTAATACCTTTGAGTGACCATGTCTGCATCTCTTAGCCAAAAAATGCTAGCAAACCTGCTGCTAAGTGAGAGTCCTGGCACCTCTGGTGTCCTGTGGCTGCACTGTCTGGATGCTGGTTTGTTTTCTGTAGGACCCAGACAGCAGCCGCAAAAGCCCGGTCTGGAACTTGTCAAAAATCCAAAGACAATAATGGAGACTTCAGAGCCCATAATCACTCCAGATATTCATGTTTCTAACTCTGATATTTGATATGTAAAGCAATATCTTTCTGCAGGGCCATTAGCAGGCTCGTTTCATCTCCCAACCTCCCTCCCTCCTCCTGCTCCAGTGAACTCTGGCACATTCTTGATCATTAGAGGTGGGACATGGAGGCAACAATATTATTTATTATTTATTTATTATTTATTATTATATTGTTATATTTATTTTATATTTATTGTTTATTATTATTATTATTATTTATTGTTAGCCTCAACTTATTCTGAAAAGCTGCTCCCAGATTAATGAGAGCTCTTATCTCCTGATGGCTGTGATTTAGGCTTTTACTGTGATTGCTTTTGTGAGGTGGCTGGACAGAGCTCAGTGCTTGGGGCTTTGGAGCTGGGACCCAGGTGCAGGGTCTGCCCAAGCTGGCTCTTGGCTGGTTTGCATGCCAAAAGGTGAGGAATCATAGTTGTCAGCATGGTCCGTCCCCCTGCATCCTCCTAGTGCTGCAACAGATGCTCTGTTGCTGGCACCCAAGTTAGTGCAAGTTGGGGTGGGGTACCAGCCTGTTGCCTGGGTGTATGCACTGCTGACATCAGGCAGTCTCCCTTGGATTGCAGGTAAGGGGACACCGTGTCCACATTGGTCTGTGCCGCCATCCTCCCAGCAGAAGACGTGGCAGTTTGAGTAACCATCACAAAATTGTACGGCCCCTTGCTCCTGGTGCATTGGGTGCTCTCCAGTTTGCCCCAGCCCTGGGATTTATGGCAGGGGTTAATGGTGAGGGCATTGGCACAGAGCATCACGCTGGTGCTGGTCTGCTGGACTGCTTTGGGTGGGAAGGAGCATGGTGAGGACTGGGGTTGGGACTTCAGTCTTTCTTCCATTTGGTCATTGGAAATGCAAATATAGGGAAATGTGAAAAGGATGGATTTTTTTTTTTAGCATGTTTAGTTTGCTGAAGAGGAGAAAGGAGGAGTGGTCTGCGCTCTGCCAGCCTTCAGGACATTTGGACAACTGCTCGCATTGCGTTGCTGGGTGTCCCCTCCAACAGAGGTGCCAGAGCCGTCTGCAGTAGCGCCAGCAATCAGCAGGCAGTACAGGCAGCACTGTGGGCCTGAATGGCGCCCTCGTCCCTGCTTTAGTTACTTCTACTAATTTACCGTTTTCCCTAGCTTTTTAACCAGCATGTTGCAACACCACCCATCAGAGAGTCTTCTCAAGCAGATGCTTAATCACTTAACGATTTACTCACCCAGTTCCTGCCACGGAGGCTGGTCACCCTCCTGAGTCACCCTCCTGTCCCTGGCGTGGGCGCTGGGAGTCGTGACTCGTCGGGGTGGGTCTGGGTGCTTATGGCTTCCTACACCTGGTACGGTACCAGCATTGAAGCTGGTAGCACAGAGCGGTCTGGGGTCTGCAAGACATTGCATCATACTTTTGCCTTCTGAGTGATAATTTTAAGGCATTTTACAAATATTAGTGAACCAAACCAAATCTGCAGTTTCCTAGGAGGCTCAGAGAAGATTTATTTCTCTCCTTCCCCCCCTGCCCCCATATGAAAGGAAACTGGAGCACAGACTGGAGGCAGAAGCTGCACAGAGCCTGTGGCAGAGCCAGTAATGCAATCTGCCGGGCTGGATACCCTGTATTTTATGTAATTTTCTGTGCAAGTATGAAATTAATATAAGGGATGTAAAATATACTGGTCTGATCTGGAAGCATTTTGCTGAGGGTAAATGGTTATATAAACCAAAGTGTAATGGAGAATCAAAGCTAAAACCTTTCTAGAACTGCATTATAGGGACTGGAAAGCTAGGATTTTGAGTTAATCTGAGTGTGGATTTTTTTTTCTATTCTTAGTCCTGACTTTCCTTTTGCATGTTCATTTCTGGTAGGCTGTCTTTGTAGCTTACTGTGTGTGAGTGAAATGCTGCTTGAAAAGCTTCGGTTAATGTCAGAGCCCTGAACTTGGATTTGTCCCCAAATTTCATCCATAAGTCACAAACTTGGTACTGTTTGCACAGTTCGGGAAGGCACTGCATAGTGATAGCAAGTTGCCAGCATTATCTTCTACACACAAATAATGTGTCAGACCATGCAATCTATTGCAACTTCTTTTGAATACCATTTGTAATGTCAGAAAAAGGATTTATTTGTGCATAAACCATTCATAACCTGACCCTGGATAGTGTGAGAGTCATGCTACAACAGCAGATTGTCGTTATATATATTTTTACATATGTGTTTATATGTATATATTGCAACAAGGTTGATTTATTGGTAGAAGAAAGGTGTGAAACCTCCTGACACATGCACAGGGAGGGGATCCAGCAACCCTGACTTCTCTTTTACATTGGATGATCGGTGGCTTTGGGAAAGGCGCTTTTAAAGTTTCCTGCCTTCATTTCCCCAGATATAAGAGGGCATCTGAATTTCTCGTGCCATTTTGAAGCTGTTGGTGCACTCACAAAGCCCTGCCAGCATGTGGAGCATCGCTTGCTGCCTGTACTGCGAGTGAATTTCCCATCTCGGCCCTATGTTTTTGACCCAGCTGAGGGGCTTGGTGCAGTTGGGAGCACCTTATTGTTGAGGACAGGATAGAGGTATCATGCTCTGGCCCTACGGCAGGGTTGCAGCTCCCTTCCTGTTCTGCTGCGGGACCTTTAGGTTTAATATACAGTGTACATGCACCCTATAGGTACATGAAGAACATCCTACTTGTTCCTGTAACTGAGTCACTAAAATGCATCCCCCTCTGTTATGGATCATGGCAGCTATTCAACAACTTTACGGATGATGGGTTCGGATAAACCAAACTCAGGTGGCCCCATGGTAACGTGGGCAAACATGCTCTTTGCACTAGAGTTGGGCCAGAAAACTGCTGTGAGCATCCTGCTGCCTGGTGACAGGGGTCTGGGAAGCTTTAAGGGCTGTGAGTGGTTAATGCTATGTTGGGTTTCTAAGAGCTCCTTGAAAGATGAGACCTGCAGCCTCCCCCTCTTTCCTCCCTGGGAACAGGAGGTGACCATCTGGTAGCAGTTTAGAGAAAGTCAGCGCTCTCAAATGGTACCATTGTATCGTGTGAAATAACGGGGCCCCTGGCTGCCTTAGTCCCATAAGGCTCTTATGTGTCGAAAAACCCAAGAAAAGCTTTCTGTGCTTAAGCAAGCAAGCAAACGTAACCCCTGGGTTACAGAGACCATGTGAGGGGCAGAGGATGTTTAATGGGAAGCAGTTGGGCGCTGTGGCTGTGGCAGAGCCCAAGGCTCCAGTTGTGAAGCAGGTCCTGGTGGAGTCAGCATCCCTCACTGTTTATTTTGGTCTCCTTCTGAGTTCTGTGCATAGAGGTTTCCTTGTATAAAGTATCGCCTTGACTGTTACTTGGGGTATTCTGTTTAAAAAGGGAAGAAAGGAGCAGATGTTCCCTCGTTGACCCACCGTGGGTCCCATGGGGTGCCCAGAGCTGGACTGCGGAGCAGGATGAGCTGCAGTGGACGAAGGGACGGGTAATCCTGGTGCTTCCCACTGGAAGATTTGGAGCCCTTAGGCAGGAGCCAGAGCCCTTCATGACATCTGGGTGCCCTTGGTTTGGCTGGGACCAAGGAGGGACTTCCCTTCTGGGAGAGGAGTGTGTAGATACGAGGTCCTGGCCGTGCCATTTGCTTGTGGCTTCTCCAGAAAAATCTTGGCTGTCATATGAGCTACTGGGTTTTGAAGCAGACCTCTGTGCCCTCTTCCCAATTTGCAAGATCCCTAAAGAGCAGCTGGTGGCATGTGCTGTGGGGTGACCGGGAGGACACAGTGACTGTGCTGAGCAGACATCCCCAGTGCCACAGCACAAAACAGAAAGACACACAAATATTATTTCTCAGGCCCAGTGCTTGCTTGGGGAGCATCAGATCGGGGATGAAAGCATGCATTCCCTGCCTCAGAGTGACTGGCTGGCAGAAACCACATTTTGGTCAAAACTGTGGGTTTGCAGGAGCTGCCAGCAGAGCTGCCTGCAGCAGGTGCCATCTCAGAAAGCCTGTGCCTCCCTCATCTGTCAGGATTAATATTGGTATTTTGTAAAGCTGGCCCTACCTGGCTGGCCCTGCAAAGTGAGGCCATGGCTGCATTATGCTGAGCAAAATGCCACTACCTCGAGAGGTTTGCAAAGGTCTGGTCCCCAAAGGAACACTGCAGCAAGTGGTTCCCAGCCCACACACGATGGTTGTGGGCAGAGGCTGGCAGGGACAGAGCTGCTTCTGAAAGGAAGCACTTGGAAATCTCATTTTAGGGAATTTTGGGCTTTCCCTGCTGTGGGAGGGGGTCCACTGCCTTCAGCAATGCTGGATTGAGCCAGAGCTGCCCAAATTGGTTAAAAGGAAGCACATGTCAATGGCAACACCATTTTGCGCTCACACCTCAGCGTGCGCACCTCCAGAGGAAAAGAAAGAAGGGTGATGCTCGGCACCTCTGCCTCTTTCCCTGCCAGCTGCGTCCAACACCGGCCAGCAGATTGGATGCTGCCGATGGGGCTGGGGAAGCCCTGCTAGCGCCGAAAATCCCCTGGAAAATGTCATAGTGGGGATAACCCTGCAGCATGGCCATCCCAAACCCTGCTCGGGTTTGTCTGAGGGTTTGGCCCAGGGTGTCCGGGGACATGTGGACCTGGGGCCCCACAGGAGCCTGGAGCATTAGCTGTGACTGCTGGCCTGGTACCCTGGCACTGTGTGGGTGGGAGTGGGATGCAGGGTCCTGCAGCACTGCCCTGTCTTCAGCTCCTGTTGTTGTAATGAGCACACCAGCTTCCCTGCAGGAAGCCAGGAGGAGGGTCATCTGGAGCAGAGGCTGTTTACTTTCCTTTCTTGGCTCTGGGCAGGACAGGCTATTTTTAAGCTTTTTCTTTCTTTTTTTTGAGAGTTGTTTTGCTTCCTGAGGTCCTTCTCTCTTCTCTGTGCAAGGAGCAGGAGAGAGACGGTGCTGAGCAAGGGAGCTGCAGCCGTGCTCAGTGCCACTGAGGGCCACCATGGCTGAAGGTGACATCCCTGAGGATGATGTTCATGGCAGTGGGTCTCTGTCTCAGAGGTGGAAACACAAACCCTGTGGGTCACAGTTTCTCTCCTTTCTCATGCCTGGGATGTCTGACCTTCTCCAGACCACACTGGACTCAGGGCAGTGACCAAATGTGCCAGCAGGACAAGCTGGGTACCAAAATCCCCATGCAAACAGAGGCATGATTTGGACATCCCATCCTGTAGAGAGTCATGGGCGGGAAAGCTCTTGGGTTGTCCCCAGGCAAATCAGTGACTCTGGGGATGGAATGCCACTGGGGACTGGGGGTCCTCATGATTTTGCTGTCAGAAATTGTGCTGAGCCATTTCCAACCCTCCCTTGGGGTGACAGTTCCTTGCCGAGCCCCTTGGGTGCCCCCTTACAGCCTGTCAGGTCCACAGCGCTGGCATGGGAGGGTTTACTGGGATGGCTTGAGTCTCCTGCAACTCTTCCTTAGGTTTTCTGATTGCCTTTGTGTCTGGGCTTTGACCTTTTTCTCCTTTTTGCAGTGGGGCCTAGAAGGACCTGGAGAAAAGCCGTTTTTGGGTGTTACATTCAGTCCAGCTCTTCAATAAGGGCAGGGATGGCTGTGCTCCAGAAGGGCTGTGCTGGTGGCATTGGGCAGGTTTACCCCGGGCTTGGGGCACTTCGAGAGGTTTGAGGTCAAAAGAAAGGGCCATGTGCAGCGGCTCCAGCAATGCCATTGCATGACCCACCACCTGGTTGCTGATGCCACCATTTCTTTTGGCACTAGCAAGTGGCAGGGGACCGAAAGGAGCTGAGATGATGGAGGTGGTTCATGCAGTGAACCCTTTAGGTCAGCAGGGCTGTTTGTATCCAAAGCTCATTATCAGGTCAAAAATAAGTCCCCAAACCACTTGGTACTGAGAAATTTCCAGAGGGATGTTGGTTAATAAAAGATGCTTGCCAGTGTTTCCTTTGCTATTGGGTTCCTTGAGAGCATTTACTTTTAAACTGTTCCTCCAGACACATCTGTCGTGAGGTTATTGGGCTGCTTTCTTGAAGGGAATAAAATGAGGCTGAGCTGGCTGGCTGGAGGAGTGACAAGCAGGTTTTAAAAGCCTGACATTGACAAAACTGAGATCCCATCCATCAGGGAGCTAGCAGTGCCTGGCCAGGCTGTGTCCTCTGCTGCTCTTGCCCACCCAGCTTTGCTCAAGGCTGGGGAAAGGCTCCCCGTCGGGTTGCCCCTTCCGCTCCCTTTGTTTTCCTGCAAAATGCAAACCGGGCTTGACTGGTGCATTGTTTTAAACTTAGGAATTTGGGAAAAAATAGCTAAAATGTTCTTTTCTGGATTAAGGGTGTGATGGAGAAGGAAAATGGTAGAGAAGTCTGTGCTGGAGAGTCTAAGCTGCAGCTCAGTTCGGAGACCTGAGTTTTGGACATGTTGGAACAGCTTTCAAGTGTGGGACCTTTTTTTAGTTAATTGTTCTGGGGGTGCTGATAACTAAGGCTTAGATGCAGACCTGCAGTGCACAAGATGCACAGACCACAGGGCAGAGGTTGCCACGGAGAGCATCTCGCCTCTGCAAGTGAGTGGTGACATGGCTGGAAGGGCTCCGTGGGATTCAGAAAACAGAGCAGATAAAATAGAGGAAAAAAAAATCTTTATTTTTCTTTACTGCCTTCCTCCCTCCTCCTACCAATGCCTGAATGTTTTTGAGATGCAGGATAGACCATTTTGTCACTAAGTGTACTTCATGGGGCAGGCCCTTCCTGAGTTTTACAGGGTGGATGCTGTGTGTTGTGCTTCAGTGCTTTCCTCTCTTCTTAGCCATAAAGCAGCCATGGTGCTGTTTCCATCGGGCTACTATTGAGGGTGAATTGCCCCATGTGTCCCTCCCTGCCCACGTCAGCTGGGAGCCCCTCGCTGGGAGCCGTGGCTTCCTGGCAGTTCCTGTGCCAGGCTCTGAACCACAGTTGGGGGACGTGGATGTGTGTCTGTGCCCATGTCTGTCTGTCTCAGCATAGAGGGGCTTTTGCAGGGTCACTAATACAGAGCGTCCTGGTGAGGGTCCCGGTGATGGTCTGCAGTGCCCATTGTGTCTGGTTTAGCAGTTATATTTAGCAGTTTTTGTGTATTCCCCCCAAAAAAGGGAAAGCAGCCTAAAGCCTGTGTCCTAACACTAACCCCTGTGTGCCTCCCTGTTTTATGGCTTGTCCGACATGTGAGCCCCAGCTCTGAGGGTCGGACTTTCCTCACCAGCACCTTTGGGACCCTTGGAGGGGCCATCGCTGACCCCAGCCCCTGCTTCCCAGGATGGAGGCAGCCGCATCTGCTGCGGCCCTGCCTGGAGCGGGGGGCGGCGGGTGTCAGCAGCTGTGTTTGCAGTCTGCTGGCGGAGCAGAGCTGGGGCGGCTGCCACGTGGACGGCCCCCCCGTCCTGCCGGCTGGACCCAGCTGCGCCAGATGGCTTCTCTCTGGCGAACGGATGTGTCCAAGGGACGGAGGGTCCCCAGACCCCCTGGCCCTGCCCGGGGGGTCAGAGCAGCCCAGTGGAGCAGAGGAGGCGCTTCCTGTGCAGTGGCTCTTCTCCAGCTCCACCCCAGGGGTGGCCAGGAGGTGGGTGGACAACCCTGGACGAGGGAAGGCTGTGCTCCAGTCTCTACCGCTGCTCCTGGCATCCCGTGTGATCTCAAGCCCAGGTTTTTAAAGGCTGAATCTCACTGATATTATCCTGTTGATGTAAAGGATGGTGGACCCATTACTGATGCCTGTGCTGGTTCTTAGCAGCATGGCTGTCATCACACTGGCTCAGCCTCGTCTCATGGGGGCTCCTTTGGGACCCCAGGCCTGTTCCTCATCTTGTCCCGACCCCACGCCTGGCTGGGTACTGGGGGACATGGGGTTATGGGCAGCCCTTGGCATTTGGATGGGATTCAGCAGCGGTTCTGTGTTTCTCCCTGCTTCCTATGAAGTTCAGCCTTTTGTTTCCACCTGGCTGGCTCCTGTGCAGAGCAGGGGGTCGGCTTGGCTTAAGGGCATCTACTCTTTTAATGAGGTCTGGCTTCAGTGGGGTGGGAAGGGCTGTGTGTGGGACATGTGGATGTCCAGGCATGAGCCAGGACATGATCACGCAGCTGCTTGCCCCTTGACTGCATGGCTGGGATGGGAGCACCACTCCACAGATGGAGGCTTTCTTCAGTGACACTTTGTGCTCCTGAGCTGAGGATCTGACACAGGCATCCATCAGGTTTCCTTAGTCATGCTCCTGGCTTGGAGGCGTTCGGCTGTTTCATTCTTAGGTAGCTTGCCTGACCGGGGTGCCCTGTGTGCTGAGGGACCATGTGACGGGCAGAGCCGAGTGATGGGCGTCTGAGTGCTGTTCTGCTGTGTGGGGCTGACCTGTGTGCTGCTTTACTGCAGCTAAGACCATGGGGGCAGATCCTGCATGGTGCTGGGGCTCGATGAAGGCGGGACTCTGCTGCCTCTTCACGCATAAATTGGAACATTCAATCTGACGTTGCATCCATTTCTCTTTGCCTCCTGACTTTCCTGTTGGTAAAATGGGGATGACGGTGTTCAGATTTTAGGATGTCCCGAAGGCCTCCCAGTTGGCCCCTTTCTTGCACCAGGGTCTTGTGTCAGTATTTTGAGAGCTCTTCAGTCTTTGGCCCAGGTGATCTCTAGGATTGTTTTCAAGGATATGAGCCTTTGTGGCTGCCACCTTTGTTTTTATTGCTGCATTTATATGGATTTTATGCTCTCTTGGGATTGTTTTCGTGTTCCTGACTTGGATTTCTCTGGCAGTGCTCAGCGGAAAGCCTGTGTTATCTGCTCATCCTTCGGATACGAGAGGAAAAGGGAGGTGCTGGGAGTGGGTTGTTGGCTGCTGCCGAGTCCTGTGCTTGCTCTGCTCTGCCATGCCACAGTGGGGCCCTCTGCTCCCCTCTGAGCATGCACAGGGGTTGAATTTCCTGGCTCTGGTTCCAGTTTTGTTACTGGGTTTGTAACTTGTCTGAAGAGGCAGAGCCTGGCCCTTAGTCCTCACCTGCTTTAAATGGGACTATGAACCCTTAGGTGGAGGAGCAGGAGTGGGGTTACAAGCCTCAAGCAGTGTCTGTAAGCCTCTCTTGAGATGCTCAGGTGGATGGTAACTAAATTCTGAACTCCTTTTGATGTTTTTCAGCTCTGAAAAGATCTTTTGAGGTGGAGGAGGTAGATCAGTCTTCAAATTCTTCCACCCCACAAAGACGGACCCCGAACACCCTCCTCAGGTCCACTGTGTCCAGCTCCACACAGAAGTTTCAGGAACTTGGCACCAGGAATTTGGAGCCATCTGCCCGACATGCGGACCCCACAGGCCAAAGATCACCCAAGCCCTCTCTGAGGAGAGTGGAGCTCTCTGGACCCAAACTGCCCGAGCCAGTAGCCAGAAGAACAGAAATCTCCATTGACATCTCATCCAAGCAGGTGGAGAACTCCACCTCAGGGTTGTCAAGGTTTGGCCTCAAAAGAGCAGATGTGCTGGGGCACAAACCCCCAGAGCCTACTCCAAGGAGGACTGAGATCACCCTCGGCAAGCCCCAGGAGTTGGGTCTCCGGAGGGTAGAGGCGCCAGCATCAAAGATCCCTGAGATGCCCCAGCGGAGAGCTGAGACGGCTAATGCTCCTGTGCCTGACACAGCCACGAAGCGCGTGGAAATTCAGGTAGCAAAGGCTGCTGAGGTCCCAGCCCCACCGGCACGGCAAGTGGAGAGCTCGGAGCCTCCTCTGACCACCCAGCCTCCCCAGGCAGAGCCAAAGCTGCAGCCAGTGCTGATGGAGAGCCTGTCAAAGAGAGAAGAAGGTGAGTACAGCTCTGGGCAGCTGTTTGGGTGAGGCTCTGGCTGATACCTGCCTTTGTCCCTTGCTGTGGGCTCAGAGCCCACGTGGGGATGCAGTTTGTTGCGTGCTGCTCTTTCAGCTCTAGCGGTGATGCTTTTTCTGGCTGGTCTTGGATCTGTGCTCAGATGTGTCTACATACATGGCTGTTATCTGTGGGTTTATCCTGGCTGAAAGAGCTGTCAGTTTGAATAAAAGATGCTGTCAAGCCTAAAATGAAATAAAAAAGAAAACGTCAAAAGCCTGGGTGCTTGCAGAAGCTGACAGTGCTGTCAGCTTGGGCCCTGTGTGTGGACCCACCCACCTGTGCAGCATCTAGAAAAGCTTCTGAGGTGCTGGAGAGGCGGTTGGTTGTGGAAGCATTGTTGTGATGGCCTGTTGTTTAGTGTTGTTGCTTATGGTTGTGGGGCAGAAACTGCCTCTTCATTAGCAGGAGTCAGGGTTTTTTGGCCTTGGATCCAAAGTCTAATAAAATTGTGGACCAGAGCCACTGTTAAACTGGAGCCCTGGCTTGTATTAGCTCTATCTTGTTGTTGATTAAACCCGTATTAAAGCTACCTTCCCTCCCCTGCCAGACATCATTTATTATCCCTAATGTTTTGGAGATCTTTTTTGTTTTCCTCTTCTGGGCTGTTAATTATTTTTCCACTCCCCATCACCCACGAGCTCTCGCCTGTGAGGGATGCCGTGGTCAGTTGGAGGGTACCACGTCCCTACCCCAGCCTGTGCCTCTCCCTGGGGGTTGTGGGATGGCGTGCAGTAGCCAAGCCGGGACCTGGGAGGTCCATGCCTGGCCCCGCAGTTGGACCACGCACCTTTGTCTCACCCGTTGTTGGATGGTCCTCTGCTCCATCTCCTCTCCCTGGTCACAGGGCAGTAACGGGGTCTCTGGAGAGGCCAGGTTTTGGTGTGTGTGAACGGTCTAAAGTCAAATTGGGAGTCAGTGGTGGAGCTGATATTGAACCTGTAAGACTTGAGTGGGCTTCTCTCACTGTGCATGTGTATGGCTTAGGTGTGGCTTTTCTGAGCTGGGTTTTAAAGACTGGACAAACAGCTCCAGCAGGGAGCATGTTGGGCCAACTCTAGCTGGGCATGGCTGAGCTCTAAGGCCCAGCCCAGTGATGGGGTTCAGCCTGGGTCTCCATTACAGGCTCTCTGTCCCCAGCCACCATGTCTGTGGTGCCCAGGAGGCTCATTTTCTCCCATGGGTGGCTGCTCTGAGCTTCTTTCCAAGCTCTGAACTGCGGATGGTTGGGCACTTTAAGAGCATAAGGCCGTCTAAGCTGCTGAATCCCCCAGCTGCCTGGGGGGAAGAGGAAGGGCCCTCTGCATCAAAAAGGACTTCAGAAGCCTGGGACAGCTGCTGGGGATGAGTTTTACCAAAGAGTCCAGCTGTCTGGGGACCGCCTTGCAGAGCGAGCCAGCTCTTGGTACTGGTACAAAAGGGGCTTTCAGTCTAAATGCCTCCAAGAAGAGCAGGGAGAAAAAGTAGATGGGATAGGGAGGGCTCCATCTCCTTGTTCCTTCATGCCAGCATGAACGTAGAGCCCAGAGTCGCTGCCAGAGCCTGTGTACCTTTCCCAGTCATCTCCAGCCTCTTCCATCAACATGACTCAAGGTTGCCCCGGGCTGCTCTTGTGCAGGATGAGTTCAGGGTGCTCCTCCCTGGGATGCTGGGTGGTGGATGGCATCTCTCCTTGTCACCAGTGTAAGCACAGGGAGGATTTTTGGGAAGGTTGCGCAGGGACCCTCAGGGAGCCTTGTGGATGTTGCTGAAGCTTGCCAGCTCCACTGCAGCTCTGGTCCTACCACAACGCCCCAGGGGAAAACATTGGCTCATACCTGCAGCAGAGGTAACACACAGCGTGAAGTCTTGCTCCCTCTTGCTGCTCCCAGGGTTTGGGGCACCCAAGAGATGCTCCCACGGCACTGGATGCTCCTCGATCCTGTTGCTGGGTGGCTCTCCAGTGCAAACAGTTGAAGAGGGGGTGCAAACAGCTGCTTCCAGTTGCTCTCAGCCCTGAGCTGGGACGTGCCTTCCACCAGTTGCAAGGGCTCAGCGGCCTTCCCCTTAACCCTGTATCCCGCTGCCGGAGGTATGCAGGAGAGTGTGTTGTGCAGGAAGAGGCCGGTTGGAGAAGGGCAATCACAGAGAGCTCATCAGCTTGGAGCAAACCACAAAGAAAAGGAATAATTGAAGTGCTGAGCTTTGTTAGGATGGCACTGCTGGTGGTGTGGGCTGAGTGTGCTCTGGAGCCATGGTTCTCAAGGTGGGAGGAGGGCAGGGAGCTGTTCTTCGTGAGGCAGAAGAGCAAGAAATGTTCCTCCCCATTCCTCTTCTCCATGTCTGAGTCCTTCTCATGCTTTGTTGCACTCCCTGGGGAGCATTCGCTGCGCTGCTGTGTGTTTAACATTGAGTTGGGCCATTGGTGACAGGGAGACAAGACATGGGTGCGCATCACAGGTGCAGTGTACCACTGCACCAGCATCCTGGGCAAAGCTGGACTTCGTGTCCCCAAGGTGGCTGGTGCTCCTCAGCTGGGACAAGGAAATGTGATGGGATGACTGGGCAACGTGGACTGCTATAGTCAGAGTTGTCCAGAGAAATCTGAGCAGGGTTGTGCAGCAGGTGTAGGCAAGGAGATAGCATGCAAAGGGCAGAAAGAGGCACAAGCAATTAAAAATAAATATTAAAAAAAATGTGAAGGGAAGTGCTGTTTCTGAACCTGCAGCCCTGGGGGCTGCGGAAGTCTGTCTTCACTGTGTAGGACTTACAAATCTTAACATCCAAGTATGACTGCCTGTGGGTGGTGATGGCCTCTCCCCAGCTCCTGCCCTGGGCAGCAGTTTGCTCCTGGCCCTGGAGCGCTGGCCCAGGCTGGAGCTGGTGGCTGAGACTGTTCCCTCCTTGTGCCGTCTGAGCAGGGTGTGCAGTGCCCACACCAGTGTGGCCAGAGCTTGTTCCTTGCCGTGGTACCACGCTGTGACAGGAGGGGGCTGAGGCAGGTGGCTGTGCCCCCGGCTGCCCTCCCGCTGCCTTTGTGGGGCTGGGTGGGGTGGCTGGGTCCTGCTTCAGTGACCCTTGCTGGTGTTGCAGCCAGCGGGGTGCTGGCTTGGTCAGCCCCATTGCCTCCTGCTTCTGACCCTCTTCTTCCTCCCTAGCTTGCTCTGAAGCAGTGGCTTTGCTGGGACGTCTCCTGTGGCCCTGGGCAGGGTGGCAGCCCCACCTGCCTCCTTTCCACTGTGGCAGGCTAAGCATGGCTGCTCATGAGAGGGAAGGGGAATCGTGAGAGCAGCAATACTTCATCTGGAGACATCTGCCGGCCCTTCACAAAGGAGGGATCTTGAGGGCTCCTCCCAAGCTGGATGTGGGACAGGCCAGTCCTTGGGAAGAGCTGTATCAAGCCCGTCATGGCTAATACTGCTGTGTCCTCCTGCCTGAGCAAGTCCTTCCACTGGTGCTTTCCATCGCTGATGCTGGGCCTGTGTGGTTGAATGCCATGTTCTCCTGTCGTTCCTTGCAACCCGGTGGTGGTTGGATTCAGGGGCGAAGGCATCGTTGGTCCCAGAAAAGTTAATGTTTTCCACATTAGTTTAATACTCTGTCTGCTCCCCCCAAATCTGAACCTCTTTGTATTTGTGGTGAAGGCTCATTTCTGGCATCTCAGGTGACAGATGAGAAGTGATCCTGGATGAGAAGTGGAAGCTGGTTTGATCTGATGATCCTTTTTGTCTCTGCCACAAGCTGCTGTGGTCACGTTGCCTGGGGCCGCAGGGACAGCACGCTGCCAGCAAGGCATGCTCTCCACTGCGGCTCTGCTGCCTGCTCCTGCCATTGCCCCATTTTCCTGCTCTTGGCAACTGGTAGGGCCACAGTTCTTCTCCCCCGTGGTCCTTTCTTGCAAGGTTGCTCAGGAGCTTGGTTAGATAAATCAAGGCAGATATAATGAATAAGGAAGCTTCACCTAAGACAGGGACTTGACGTTCTGCAATATCCCATCCATCAGTGTGGATGAAGCATGTCTCTCTGCTGATCCATGGTGATGTGCAAAACAGTCTGAACCATCTCTGAGCTTCCAGCTTTTTGGAGTCTTTCTCCCATTGCTACCTGATGCCTTCCTTTGGGACAGCTATGCGGGGTGCCAGGCACCTCATAAAAACTAGCAAGGTCCCTACTTCTATTTTGCTGCAGAACAAGCAGGACGACGTCAGGATAGTGAAGCAATTAAACTTTTTCACTCTCTTTTTCTATCCTTGGACCCCTATGGAAAGCCTTTTCTTTAGAACTTGCTGTTTTAGAGATTCCTGCAGAGTTGAGCTAAAATTGAGGAAAAAAAAAAAAACCCAAACAACAAAGGGTGGGGGTGGGGGCAAGCTTTCAGATCCACAGATCTCCTTGTGAAGGCCGCATCTGAAAACTGGGGACGTATTGCTGTGTGCTGGGGAAGCTGTGGTGGAGGCTGCAGCCTGGTGCCCCCCCCAGCCAGCCTCAAGCCTGCATCCTGCCATGGACACCCAGGGATGGAGAAGTGAAGCCACTTGAGCTTTGGGGCGACTTTTCTTCTGTGCTGTCCTGCAAGGGTGACGCTGAGTGAGGGGCTGGGCTGTCTTGCTAGAGCTGGGGGTTTAGAGGGGTTTGGATGACTGTTAACGTTCCCTGCAATGAAGAGGCCAGGGCCAAGTGGAGACGGAGTGAGTAATCGTTTCCAGCTCCCTGAGCTGCACAGCAATTTAACTGTACAAAGAGATTAAAGCTGTAGGGAAACATTTCCTTAAAAGCAGCTGACACATTTGGGCTAGATTACGGGTAGTCTTTTGTTGTTGTTATTTTTAACAGGAAAATGTCTACAGCCTGAGATACCAAATGGAGGGGTTGAGTGAGAAACACAGAGTCCCAGTTTGTGAACTTAGGTACCAAAAATGAGATAATCTGGAAAAATTGAGACCTGCAGTGCTAGTGACTTGGGATGAAGGACTGGGAGCGTGTGGGGGGGGACAATCACATCCCATCATGGAGATGCTGCCTGATGTGGGACACCAAGTGCATGGCCTCCTGCCTGTGTGGGGTGGGCAGTGGTGGGGGCCGGGCATTTTCTGCTTTCCCCCTCCCTGTGTGCTCTCTGTCCCTGGCTGTGCAGGAAGCGGCCAGCGCACCTCAGTTCCTTTTGGAGCATATTTTGGGCACCGAGGATGTTGGAAGGAGGCAGGTGATGTACATGCAATGGTTCATCTGCTGCATATCTTTGCCCCCCAGGAACGCTGTTCCCAAACTCATCACATCGTGTTCAGCTCCGGTCATGTTGGCATTCACGTGTGCCCTTCTTTGTGTCTGCATGGGCGCAGCTTCTGTGGATGCCATCGTGGTCCCATGTGGGTGCTCCAGCCATGCAGGATACGCCCTGGGCAGCGAACCTGCCTGCCTCCAGTCTCCAGTGCAGGCAGCCAGACCAGGTGCAATCATAGAGAGAATTTGTTTCCCTTGTTGGAAGTCCCTGAGGGCCCATAGTAAAAGCACTGTGATCTCCCTAGTGGTGATTCATTACGCGAAGGAAGTTTCCCATAGGAAGTGTTATGGTTCCCATTTCCCTTCCCTGCCTTGCGTCCCTTGAGACCAGGAGAGGGTGAACCCATGGATGCTGAGCTGCAGACCCCTCCTGGCGCTAGGCTCAACAACGTGGCAGGTCTCTTCCGTTGCTAGGTTGGGTCTGCAGGATAGGTTGTGCATCAATGTCATCACTTCCTGAACCTTGCAGGAATCATCTAAAGCCGAATGTGTCTGTAGAGGTCAAAGCCTCCTGATCCAGGCAGGAGGTGGCCAACTCCACAGCACCTGGAGTGTTGGCTCTCTGCAGGCTCATGAGTCTGTGCTCGCTGTGTTTGGGTGTGAACCCTGTGCAGCTGCAGGGCCCTCGTGGCTCTGCACCTCCACGCATGCAAACTGGAGCAGCTGCTGCCTTCCAGGCAGCCCCTGAGCACAGAGGTGCCTTTGCTGCATTGGGAAGTGCAGGTGAGTACTCCTGCCTGCCCTTGGATTTGCGTATGTTTAAGTGACACTGGAAGGCGGTGGGGAATGCAGCCCTGGCTGAGGGCCGTGTGTACGAACCAGGCCCAAGAGCTGCTCTGTTTATCTTGCGGTATCTGCATGTCTGGAGCCCACGGTAGTTCTGCTGGGGAACGTGCTCCCCACCCATCAACTCCTTTGGCATCTTCAAGCTTTCTCACATTTAGGTTAATCATCCTACAGGCTGATAAGGCAAATAAAATCCATTATCTTGACCAAGATAAAACAAAGAGTTTGCTTTGATCTCCTGCAGTAAGGCCTGGCCACTCGTTTTGTGACTTCTCTGCTGTCTGCTGAGGGAGGGAAGCGATGGCAATGGTGATGAACCTTCTGTAGTTAAGAAATAATTTTCTTCTAAACTATTTCTAGACATCTGTCCCTGCCTGAGATGTTTCTGTTGGCCAGTAGTTGAAGCAACACCATAGGCTGGGTACGGTGCCAACTCTATGAACTGTGTAAGAGGACTTGAGGAACTGAATTGAGATTATAGGGAGATAATTTTGTTTTGAGAAGATCAAACATTGTTGTGAGCAAAAAAGATGACTTGACAGCAAGCCAGTTGTGTTCTTTACTCCTCCAGCAAACAAACAGGCACAGAGATGCTTTTGTATTGTCCAAGATGCTACGAAGAAGCTGAAGTAAATATGGCTATAAATGGAAGAAGCAGCTGGTCTTGGATTGCAGCCTGTGCTCAGACTTCTTTGGGCTCAATTTTTCGTACATCTGTTACAGGTTTTAAACGAGGGACTTGGGGAGAGGGCTGCTTTCCTTTGGGTTAGTTGAATCTGGCCCATTCGTTTTGTTGTTCTTCTGAATGGGTCTCTGCGTAGAAGTTCCCTGGATTTTTATAGGGTCATGCACATAAATATTTCAGTGTCTTGAATTGTTTCATTTTATCTTGGCATGAAGATAGTACTGGACATATTTAGAGACGAAGCTGGACCAAAGGGTCTGGTCCAAAACATCTTGCAAACAACAAAACTTTGCAGATGTTTATGCATTTATGAAAAGCAAATAATTTTAACAAGCCATTAAAGGTTGCTGTGCCAGCTTAGGAGCGACAGCATGGGGATTTTCAGTTTTTTCTGTGTGGAAGCGGTTGGTTTTTGCATAGCAAAGACAAGTTGTACAACAGGGGTGAAAATGATGGTCTAGCAGATATGAGCGTAACCTTAGATTTATGTTTTGTTTTTTCAATGTAAGGGACAGTGTCCAGGTTACATCTGAGTTGGGTGGTCTTACCAGCCCTGAGTGTTCTCTGAATTCTAGGTCTGCAGAGGCTGTCCATAGTGCAGCTCTAGTGTGGTCCCTGGCTGGTGTTTCTAAGGAGCTCAAAAATATTTAGTGGGAGCTGGGTACTTACCTCCTTCTGTCTCTCTGTGAATTCAACCTTTGTCCATCTATGAGCAGGGAATGCTCCCAATGGATCCCTTGCACATGGCTTTATCCGTACATACTGCATGGCGTTCACCCTGTCTCGCTTGAGATGTCTGCACTTGATTTTATCATGTGCATGTCTCCCTTAGGCTGGTGTGAATTGTGTCCTCAAAGGGTTTGGTTTTCTCTGCTGAATGTAAAGAGAGCCTATGCAATCAGTTCATCTGGAAGTGTCTCCATTCGGGTGAGACAATTTTTACCCTCCTATATTATTTCCAGAGTCAAAGAGATGGAAGTGAAAGTGATGTTGCAGCAGGACAGAACTGTGCAAGTCACTAATCCCTTGTTATCAGTAGTGTTTGACAGCCCCTCAGCAAACCTGGTCTTGTGTCAGGCTGTTCTGCAAACAGGTTGCTGTGGACAATCATTTATTTAAGTGCAGGGGTTAGAGTGTCTTTGATGCTTATTGATAGTACTTCAGCTTTTTATAATGGCTCTGTTCTTCTCCCCTCTCCTCCTCTCTTGCTGTGCATGGAGTGGGACAGACATTCCTTTCAACCCTCAAAGAAGAGCTCAGTTTGGGAAAATCTCAGGGAAGGATGATTAGATGGGAATCCAAAAGGGTATGGTGCCTAGGAGGAAAAGGCAGTGATAAAAGCTACCGATACATAAGCTTTCTTAGGAGCTTTCTCAGTTACAACTGTATGGTAACTCACAAGTCTTAAATTGTATTTTGTTGCTTTCAACTCCAGCATGCATGCACACATATTTCATGTGTGATGGGTAGATCTGGAGGGGTATCGCAGGTACTGCCCTATCCAGCTTCGGCTAGAGCCCTTGCCTGTGTTTGCTTCCCCTGCATGCTATTGCTCTGGATGGGAATTTTTGTTTACTCTGTTTTTTTATTTACTCTGATCTGGGAGGCTGTGCTGGTCTCTACTGATGCACCAAAGTGGTGGTGTCCTCTGAACCCTTCTCTGCAGTTCTGGTACATGGAAATAGAGGATGAGTCCCTGGTTACAGTCTCCGAAGCCACAAATGTGCAGGCTCCTGCTGTTATGCGTGTAGAGGTTGCTGTCCTCCATCGCATGCATAGTGTACTTAGGGTGTTCACTGGCAACTCACTCCCATCTGTAGTGGAAATAAATTCAGGGACTGAGTCAGGAAAGCACTGAGAAGACAACAGAAGGTTGGATGGCAAGTCAGGATCCTGCCTTTGCTGTTCACTTGCTAATTGTCCTCGGTGAATCCCTCTATCCACTTCAGTTCCTCTGTTTGTAACAAGGAGCTGGTGAACATGGCAAAATGCCACAGGTTCAGTCCTTGCATTGAGTCCTTTCTTCTTCGAGGTTCATCTGGTGATAAGGAAATTGCTGGCCCTGGTCACAGAGGCGCAGTGGGATCATGCAGGATGGGAGAAGCTGCTCTGCCCAGCTTACTGGAGGGGTCTACAAAGATAGAGATCTTCAGCCGTCCAGGAGGAGAGGGAAGGTATCAAATGGTTTCTGTATCAAAACCTTCTCCAGTCAACTGTGCTCTTCAGTCTGCTTTCTCCTGAATTTGAAAACCCTGTAGTCTGGAGTGGGGGGAAGGAAAGGATTTGGAAGGCAAAGTTTGGATGTGTGTGGGGCAGATGTGGGTGTGGATGCTGCCTCCTGATTTATGAGCATTGGAGACTGCTGACACTGAGGGAGGTGGAGCAGGCACTGGCGGAGTGTTTGGATGCTCTTTGTCTCGTGTCCTCTTCCCCTGCTTCCATCTTGTGCAGATAGGAAGGAGAATGGAGATTACCTTGGAGTTGTCCAGATTTGTCCTGGGAAAAGCAGATCTGAGCAGCTTTTCTGATAAAACATAATTGTTTAGACAAACTCTGGCTGAACTCGCTTCCTCCTGCAGCCCAATGCACAGATAAAGGGGGTGGAAGTGGGAGGCCAATTTCGCAGCCTGCTGAGGCCCTTCATGGGGTCACGCTGTCCCCAAGATTCCACGTCCACCCATTTTGGCGGCCTTGGAGAAGACGAGAGGATGCAATTGGGTGCTGTGGATGATGCCCAGGCTTTAGGTAGTTTGGCACTCTGAAACATGGAGGAGACCTTGATAATGCAGCACATCAGTGCTGGGAGCACTGGAGTTGTCCTGGAGGGCAGCATTAGATCCATCATGGTTCGTCTGCAGAGGATGGACCTTAGTTTTGTGTTGCTCTGTGGGATATGCATTTGCTCCAGCTGTGCTCTCCCCAAACCTGGTGGTCCTGGGCATAGGGTGGCTGGGCAGAGCCGTGTCCAAGAGGGGTTCCTGTTTGGACTGGAAGTGATGAGATAAGCAGGACTTGGGTAGGATGTGGCCACAGGAGAGGTGTTGTCATGCTCTGGCTCCTAGTGAGGCTCCAGGAGTTGTGTTGTGGAGTCAGGTGAAATCTGAGATCCTGCCATAATGCTCATGTTCCTCCCATCATTGCATGGGGAAATGGTCCTCCTTGCCCCACTTTGTGTAGTAAATGAAAGTTTATTTACAGCCTAGGAATGCATGCCCTGAGGTTGGGAGGTGAAGGGTTCCTCTGCCGCCCTGAAGGAGCTCTGGGGTTTCCTCTCTGCTTTGTGGCTTTTGTTCCTGGGCAGAAAAGTCTTGCAAAGGAGCAACTTTGTGGGTGGGAGCTCGGCAAAGCAGAGGCCTTTGCATGGGCCCTGGGGCTTGGCTTTGTTTCCCTGTAGCAAGGCCACATATCCACGCATGTCACCTGGAGAAGAAGAGCTGGGAGGAGATAACCAGTGCTCACATGTGACATGTGGGCTGGAGCAGTCAGGGACAGCAGCAGGTGATGGGCTGCCATCGGTCTGCCACCGCCCTTGGCCATCCTCATCCAGCATCTCACCAGAGCCCGTGTTTGCTTTGGACCCTGGGGGATTTGTTGTTTTTTGTTTTTTTTTTTTGTGTTGGGGCTGAAGCTAGTCCTGGTGTCACTAGCAGCAATGTACCCTGCTGTTCCTGCCCCAGGGCCCTCCATCACCATGTAGCACCTCCCTGCCATCCCCTCCATGGTGACGCCTGGGCACATCTCCGAAGCTCAGACAGTGCAGTAAAACCAGCTCCTTATTTAAGTCCCTGTTTGGTTAGAGAGGAAGTCAGTAAGGAGCATGGGTTATGACGGGGAGGAGCAGAAGACAAAGAAGCAAGAGGAGAGCCTGCCCCTGTTGCCCTCCCGGCCCCATGGCTCCTGGCCCGGTTCATGTTGCATCTCCTCTGTGAAGATCCCTAGGCTTGTGCTGCTGGCTATGTCTGTCCTTAGCTTCAGAGCAAGCAGAAAAGAGAGCGTTACCTCCCTCCTCTTCCTGGTTGCTCCTGCTCTGCACAGGCTCCGTCCAAAAGCCTTCAATCTCGGTCCCGTTCTGTCCGAAAACACCTGGGCAGTGCAGCTAGGGTCCTCCTCTCTGGAGAAGGGGCTTTTCAGGATGCTGCAAAGGGCTGGACCCTTCCTCTGCACGCGTGACCTCAGGCAGGGGGAGAAACGATGGAGCTGCTCCAGGACTGCTCCTTGCTGAGAGGGTGATGTGGGGATGGGACTGAGCTCTGCTGACCTGGCTCTGTGGGGTTTCCAGCTGTGCCCTGGCATGACCCAAAATTGCTCTGTGGAGCTTCAGGGAATGAGTATTTGGCCTCTCCTTTGCTCAGAGGAGCAGGAAGGGTCTCTCTGAGGTTATTTCAGCCCACTTGTGGGACAGACAGTCTATGGGATGGTTGTTTGAAGACTGAGCAAACTAAAGCCATCACTTGGGCTCCACTGAAAGACCAAAGCTGGGAAAGCCTCAAATCGTGGGCTGCAGAGACAAGGGGGGACATGGCTGTGGCTTTCTGCTGGGGAACAGTGCTGTGTCCCTTGGGAGGGTCACAGAGAACGTTGTTTTGAGTTTCTTCTTTTCCTTCTCATTTTTAGACATACAAAATTAATTTTTCTCTTTTATTGCCTGTGGCAATATTTATTTTACTGCTCTGTGGCAGTGGGGACTGGATAGGTTTCGCAAACTGAATTTTCCCTCGACAAGCCCCTCCTGATTTCGCATTTCCAGCTGCCAGGCTTGGTTTTAAAACAGCCTACACTGAGTCTGAAAATATTTGAAGGGCCGAGCAATGCGTTGCAGGAAATGGCTTAAGCTTCCTGCTCCCAAGATGGTGTGAGTGTTAAAACAGAACTGGAGAAATATTAGACATCCTACATCCGGCACGGCAGAGGAGAACAACCCTGGGGTGATGTGATGGAAAGCCTGTACCTGCCCTGCCCCGAACCACACAACCCCCTGCTGCTCCTGGCAGCTTCTGGCAGGATGAGGGCCCCTGCTGGTGCCCCTCCTGCCTCCCCCCCCCCCCCCATCTCCCCCGGACCCCCACAACCCCAACTTTGTAGGGGGAAAAATGGGCAAATCGTTTCCTGCTCCACTGGGCTTTGCTGTGTTTTGGTTTTGTGGGAAATATGTGGGGAGAGCTGGTCAAAGGTGGGGGGAAAATTGTCAGTGAATTTCCACCAGGAAATGAGAGTTGGGAAAGCACTGCTTTTGATGAAATATATGCTACCAGTTTACCTGCCATCTTCCAGCCCGAAGTGAAAGGCAAGGGTCTAAAATAGATGACCAGGATCTGAGTTGGTTCCATTTGTTTGGGGCTGGAGCGGGACCTTCCACATCTGTCTGTGGAAACCACGTTGAGTTATTGAGTTAATCAGAGGCAACTTAATTTTTCCATCCCGGATAACTTCCCTCTTCACGCTGGCTGAGCACCATCTACCTGGCCAGGCAGGGAATAGCAGCTGGCTGGCTGGCCGTGCAGGATGGAGATGCATAAGGGTGGAAAAGAAATGAGAGTCTGTGTGCAGGCAGCGTGGGGAAGGGCAGTAACTGAGGAGGGGAAGGCAGCATTTCTGTGGAGCAGGGTGGCCCACAGTGGAGCTTTCTGATGGGTGTTGCATCTTCAGATGTAATTCAGCTCACTGGGGATTACTGCCCCATTATGGAAAGCTTCTCCAAACCCCAGTTTGTTGGCTGGAACATGGAAAATTAGGTAATTTTATTCAAAATGTTATCAGTTGGCTAAAAAATACCTATGCCATGCAGCTGGGCGCCCGCAGTTGCAGTAGAGGAATGAGGTGGGAGCTGCAGGGCTGCAGGCAGAGCAAGTGGGGTATGGTTTGGAGCTTTTCTCTGCAGCACCTTGGGCTGGTCTGAGCTCACTCACACTGACTTCCTCCTGACAGTCACTAAGAATCACAAAATTGCTCATAATAGAAGAAAAATGAGACCTCTTATGCCCATGCTGGGAGTTGAGCCACTTTGGGAGGCGTTGTTCCAGCTCCAGGAGGAGAAGCAGAGCGTGTGGGTGCCCTCTCAGGCAGGTTTACCATGAATGGAGCATTATGCTGTACTCTGAACATCCTCCTCCCTGTCTTTCTTTCTTGACCCCTTTTCCTGCACCATTTCATGTGGGGTAGTGGGAGCCCTGGCCACTCTGCAGGAGCGAGGATCAGGAGGGGGAAGTACCATCCTCAGCAGGCAACTCTGCGCCTGGGGATGTTGGTAATGCAGATTGCCGATGCTCACCTTTCACCACGGCACATAACCCTACTAAACCCTGATCGGCACAGCCCTTGGGGCTAGAGATTTGGCTAGGCATGCACCCTGTTTGTTTTCGCAGTTTTTTCTATGGGAGGTGCTTTTCCCCGGGAAGGCTTTGGCCAGCAAACTTGGGGGAGGGGATGATGAGGCTGATTTAAACGCCAAAAGTAGTTACAGCTGGCTGAAAGCTGTGTATGCAGCCCTGTAATACATCAGTGGTGCCCACTGCTCTTGCGCAACATGCTGAGGCTGGTTAAACCTTGGGGGAATGTGAGCCAGCCCTGGTCCCAGCATGGCTTTGTGCAGGCAGGGCTGTGGGCAGCAGGAGTGGAGGGGTGGGCTGGGTGGGTGTTATTTGCCTTGGAGCCATCCACGTTGGCCTACGTGGCTGCAATGTTGTGCAGGGACCAGGAAGGTGGTCACACAGAATGGGGAGATGAAAAGGCTTTGCTGTCCCAAATGGTGCTGGGTCAAAGCCTGCTGCTGCCCTGCTCATCACATCCTGCAGCAAAACCTTGCGGATGGAGTTGGTGAAGCAGTTACCCACGCAGCATCCCCAGGTCCATGGGGCTCCGGGTGCCCTGGGGAAGGGTGAATGGGGGCGAGTTCACTGAAAAAGGAAACATCCTTCCACAGAAGTGTCCTGGAGCCCTTCAGGCGATTCAGCGTCACTGGCTTCTGCTGAGCAGCTGTGGTGAAAATGTGGGTCTGCAGGAAGGAGCAAATGCTGCTGTGTAAATCATTGTGTGGTTGATTTATTTTTCTTCTTCTTGTTGGCTGACTCCTGGGGTCCCCCTCCCAGCTGTTCCCTCCATGTGACTACAGGCCAGTCCGTTCATCCGCAAGACAAGCCCTCCTTCCCACGGCTCCTGCAGAGGGATGTGGAGCCCTGGGGCTGCAGCAGTGGGAGAGGCACGGAAGGATTTGGAAACTGCTCATTGAAAGGCTCTGCGCAGGGCAGAGGGCAGTGCTCCTCTCACTGGACCACAGGTCTGTAGGGAGACCAAAGCTGATCACTCAGCTTGTCTTAAATCTGAAATGAATGGGCAATTTGGGGCCCAAGGAGGGAGTTTTAGCAAGTCTCTGTGAGGCCCTGTGATCCTGCCTTGCCCAGACATTGTGAGCAGGATGGGATGGGGAGAGCAGGGACATCCATCCTGCACTGGGCAGTGTGGGACTGTGCTGGACCTGCCCATGGCCTCTAAGGGCTAAACCCAGTACCCAGCCTTTGCCCTTGAAATTGTTAGAGACCAAGAGAGCTTGGCCTGGCCAAGCTGTCAGAAGGTGGTGTTCCTCGGTTCTTAAACACAAAACCTGTGAGATGAGAAGAAACAGATATTTTTATGCCTTGTCTTTGCATTCCTGTTTCTTGTGCCTTAGGCTTTACCTGTTTCCTGGTCCTGGCAACCTGGGAGGCTGTTGAAGTGGTTATTTTAAGGATGCTTTCCAGAAGCCCTGGGGTCCGCGTGCTGGGGTTCTAAGAAGAGGTTAGTGGGATGTGGCTCCTGGTCCCTGTTCACCAGTGCACAGGGCAAAGGAGGGTGCTGAGCTGTGGGGTTTTTGGCTCTTCTAGTAGACACAGCAATACCTGGTGCATAACCTCTCTCTCACTCACAGGGACTCCTTGCTGGAGCTGAGGTGCTTCATGCATTGAATGGGTGGAGGTCTTGTCAGCAAATGAGTTACCACGGCCATAAAAGACCATAAAAGCATTGTGGTGGGTTCTTATTCCAACTCTTCTCTATAACGGGGTTGTTTCCTAACATTCCCTCCCCTTGCATGATGGAGCTGATTTATAATGGGAGTCAGAGGAGTCTGAGTTGTCCAGAGTCCTGGCAGGATTTGGTTTTCTCTGGGCAGAAGGCTTCCCCTTGATGAGATTGTGGGCACAGCTGGTTTTCCCACTGCTCTTTGGCTAAAAAATAAGCTTACTCTCTAGCCCTTGCCAAACTCTGGATCCGGAGTCTGTTCTTGGAGCCTTGAGTGATGCTTTTCCTTCAGAATCAAAAATGTGACTGATGGTTGGAGCCCCAAGAGTGCTCTCAGTACTGCTGGGATGTGGGGGACAGTGGGGAGACCTGGGCCCCCAGGGACACACTGCAGGCAGCAGCACTCTGCTCTTGGCTATGAGAGAGCATCAGAAATGACAGCTGTATCCTGCAGAATCGAAAACCTCAAACCTAATGGGGCCTGTGACCTTTAAGAAGCTGCGAGCATCGCAGAGTGAAGCCACTGCCTTATCTGCACATCACAGCCACACTGCTGCCTGGGGAGGAGGGCAGCTCTGAGTGGTGCTTGGGTTGCTGCAGGCTCTTCTGGTTTCATGGAGTGATGGGGGTTTGGGAACCTGGCCTGGTGTGTGGTGCCCAGTGCATCAGGGACAGGGACACACGTTGATGTGGGTTGGTGGGTGCTGCATCCCCTCCTCAGTTACTTGTGGGGGACCCTGTGGGACTTGCAGTCTGGAGCATCCCCTAGCTATGTTCTCCAGTCCTTGTAGGAAATGGAGGCAAGGCTGGGGGGGACCCTTGGTGTCCTGCAGGTTTGTGTCCAGGGAAGCTGCTCTGAATACATCCCATGAAAGGATCTTCTTCCACTGGACCAGAAAGCATGATCTGCTGTTACATGTTAGGTCTGTGGCTGCTGTGAAGCTGGGGATTAGGTATAACAGAGCCAAACAGGTACAAATGAACCCCAAAATCAAAACGTGAGCCAGGCATGCACGGTAGGTCTGACAAAATGTTTCTTTTATTCACACCTAAAGCCAAGCTCTGCTTTCTGAGAGGCAACTGTACCTGCAGCAGCTCCTGTGATGGTTCCTGATGATCCATTGAGAGCTTATTCAGTAGCAGCTACCGATTTGGGTGGCCCACCTCTCCCAACAGATGTAACCATCTGCCTTCCTGGCCTCCATCATGGGTACCGTGCTCAGTGCTGAGCACTGGGCAAGGTCTGTGTATATCTAATGCTGCGTAGGGTGATGAGTGGTGATGGTGAGATATGGGTGCAGGCGCTGGCCGCTCCATTCCCCACTCAGCTCCAAACTCCTGGTGTGATCGTGGTGCAGGTCAGCCCGTAAATGTCTCTCAAATATTGGTGCTTCTATATATATACACAGAAATCCCTCAGGGGGAATTACAGCCACCAAAATTGGAATTAGGTCCTTAAATACCTTTTAGGGTGTATGTCTTGGCTCTTCTGTGTCTCTGAACACAGTACTGCCCCATCACCCTGATGCTGGAAGAGCATCAAAACTGAAGACATGCCCTGTCATGGGGAATAGGATGAGGGGAGTAGCTGGGGTGAGGGAGGAAGGGACTGGATGCCTTGCTGGGGGCCTGGGAGCTCCAGTGGAGTTGTGTGGCATTATTAGTCTTTAGAGAGCCTCAGGGCCTGCCTTGGTGTTGGGGTGGTGCTGAAGGAAGGTGCCCAGCATGAGCGTTTTGGACCTGGGGTAAAAGCTTGTATTGCATGTCCGACACCATCAGTGGCTGCACCCAAAACCCAGCTGTCCTTCAGTAGAGCTTGGCTTGCCACAGCTTGCCCAAGTCCTCCTGCAGTCAGAAGCACGCAGGGGCACATCCCCTTGCTGTGGGCAGGGGCAGAAACACCAGAGCCTTTTCCAGGAGAGGACCATACCTTTCTCCAACAGCTCGTGCACAGGTAGTGGGCCATCACATGCTTGTTTCTCTGGCCTGCTGCTTTTTAACGCCTCTAGGTATAAAATGAGGGAGTTGGAAATATTAATGTGGCTTTTTTTATGTTGTGATGGAGCCTATCTCAGGCAGACCTCATGTTATAGCTTAGCACGGACAACTTGGTAGCTGATTAGCTGTAGGCATCTTCTGTAGTCAGTAGGAAGAGAGGTGTTTCTCCACACAGCAGGTTCAGACATCCCTGATCCAGCTCTACCACCCCACCTTTTCTCCCCCCCCGCAATTAGGCAGCTTGAATCCATCCCACCCCTCTTCCAAACTCCTCCTTGGGCTGCAGGATGTCCTGTGAGATTACTGAGCCCTTGAATGAGGGGCTTTCTTAGCTTGGCAGAGGCTGAACAGATCCCAGAAGACTTCCATGCTGGGAGAAGAGCCCATTGCCAAGTCGTAGGAGGAATTCCCACGTTCCCGTTCCTTCCCGCTGGCTGCCAAATGCTCGCCCAATCTGCAAAAGCTGATGTGTTTGGTTGAATTTAACCTTTGCTCAAAGTAGTGAGTAACAAGGTCTCTTACTTTTTGTTTCTGGGTGTAAATTCACAATTCAGCAATGGTTTTTGTATGCATGACATGATTCTGCTGTGGGAAAAGCTGGAGAAGAGACAGAGAGAAACTTCACTTGGGTGAGGTCCTTTATAGCAGGGACTTTCCGGGAGCCTGCAGAGAGCTTACCCTTCCTTCCTACTCTAAAGAAACCCCCAAACCAGGCTTTTGGCGTCAGCCAGACCTTACTGTTTCAGCAGAAACAAAAAGGCAGCCCCATGGGATGTGGGATTTCTCACATCTGTGGTCGCTGCAGGTCCTGCCTGGACACACGGGCACGCACACACTCCCGTGCTTCCCCTGCCAGCAGCAAGTGTGTCCAACTCCAGCAGTGGGGAGCGATGGAGTTTCAGGGAGGGGAAATGCTCTTTTTTGTTGCTTCTTTTCACGCCTATGGCTGAAGGCACAGTTAGCACTATTTTTTTTTCCTGCACTGGACCCTCTTTTTATTCTCTAGTTTTTCTTCTGTGATATGAGCCCTGGTGTCACTGGTGCTAGCAGTTGCCACCAGTCGTGTAGTCAGCAGCACCCAGCGCTGTCAAAGTGGTGTGTGAACCACAGCTGGGCCACCTCTGTGTAATTAAGTATGGCGATGCCCTGGTTTGGGGAGACTGAGAATGATCCAAACTTCATCTCCAAGCTCCCAGACCGGGCAAAGAAGAAAAGAGAAAACCAGCAGATCCTGGAACTGCCTGGCTTCATATTCTGAGGATGTCAGCCATGGCCCACTTGTAGGACCAGCAGGAAGCGTGCAGAGAAGAGAGGTCACTGGAATCCTGTGGTGAGATTTCTGTGCCTCTTGTAGTTATGCCATGCTGAAGATGCCCCAGCAAATTCCCTCCTGATTTGGACCTCAGTATTTGCTGGTTCAGCCTGTCTGTGCTCACAGAGCCACGGTCACTGGGTATGAAGCTGCAGAGGACTTGGCTACAAATACTGCTCCGTGACCGCTTGGCACAGCGAGGTGCTCGCCCTCCTCAAGCAAGTGTCGAGTCGCATCAAGCTGGAGATGGTCAGGCCACCAGTCTCAGCTCTGCTTGCTGTGAGCAGATGCACCCTGTCACCTTGCGCCCAGCAAAGGGCCAGGAGAAGTTGGCCTGATGGAGGTCAGCTGTACGGCAGGGCGGTGTGTGGCCTTCAAAAGGTTGGAATGACCCTGTCTCCAACACGATAGGATTTGGTTCTAATTAAACAGCCGCCCATGTACGTGACCCCTGGATGCTCCTCCCAGCGGGCAGCCAAGAGGGGTGGGGAGAAGGTGCTGATGGAGTGAGGTGCTTGGTTAGAGGGGTTTGCTTTGGAGTGGGTTTGCAGTGGGACCCTGGGGAAGCAGTATGGAGAGGTCAAACCTAATGGTTGTTTGCTGTTCCTGTACCAGCAATTCCCTCCTAGAGCTGAAGCTCTGGGGGAGCAGCAGAGGCAGGGGCAAAACTGAAGTCTTTTTTGCTCTGAACACATGGAAATCAGAGGCTTGTGGCCCACTGAAGAACAGGATTTGGAGTAATTGCCCCCTGAATGACAAACTGTTGATTATAAGAAGTGTACCCCATGGCACTGCAACCAACCCCAGGGTTATGAGCAGTGCCATAACCCCATGGGCTTTTTTCTTTTTTTTTCTTTTTTTTTTTCCTTTTTTCATATCTGTGTAAATCTCTGCTCTCCCATTAGTGCCTGCCCTCAGCACTCCCTGAAAATTGCCCAAAAATTCCATCTTGGTGCAATTTAGGATACGCTCCAGCCTGCCTCGAGAACATCTGGTATCTGTGCATAGGGTGATATTAATCACAGCATGAACACGGCCAAGTGTTAAATGGCAGAGCCCTCCCACCTCCCCCCTGCAAATGAAGGTTGTTTCAGTGTTCCAGCAGTAAAATTAACCTAGAAGCCTGGACAGGCGGTGATCTGGCAGGAACAACTGCTGTGTGGGATGAAGGGATGAAGAACGTTCTTAAATGGGCCAAGAAAGCATGTGGTCCTATGAGTTTTTTTAAATCCCTGCGGTGTTTGAAGCTATTTTCTAGTCTTCCCTGTCTTCTGAATCCACGGCTGTTACTGCTGCGTCTGCAACTGTTCCCTCTCCCTCGGAATTTTGTGCTGAGGCTGTTGTTTTGGGTGTAAATGCTTCTCCCTGTTTCCGGGAAGGTAAACACCCCTCCCTTGCCCTGCTTTGCTGTAGAGATATCAAAGTACTTTGCAAAGGGGGAGAGGAGTTGTTTCTGTTTTGTAGATGGAGGAACCAAGTTGCCAAGGCTGCTGAGAAATGTATGTGAATATACTTGCTCAGAGGGTGCATGTGTTTTTGCTCCAGGACACTTAGTGGCTTCCTTTAATACTGGGCAACAAGCAGACAGGACTGGCACAGGGAATATTTTTATTCCCCTTTCTTTGGGTGACCACACGCCAGACAGCGGGCAAGCACCCATCGGCGCCATGCTATTCACGTTGCCCCCAAAGGAAAGCGTGGCTCAGGTTTGCCCCAAGTTCCCCAGCTTGTGGCTGAGTTTTTTAAAAAAGAAAAAGAAAAAAAAACAACCCAACTATGTCTCGAGTGCAGTTGGTGCCTTAACCACCAAGGCTGCTGTACTTTCAAGGGAAGCAGCCCCAGCACTGCTGCATGGGAGGGGTGGGGTGTGGGGGAATAACTGTTGTGTGGTGCCTTTGATGTTGGAGGCTTTTACCAGCATTACCCGGGGAGAAACTTGAGTGCTTTTTATGTCTGGGTGAGGGAGGCAGAGAGCCAGGAGGGGTTTGCTTTGTGAGACCTTTATGAAGAGAACTGAGCAAAACTTCTCAAAAGTTGTGGAGAGGCTCTCTGGGGAGGCAACTGAAATAGGTGCTGAACCAACCTTGGCTCTTGCAGACGCCAGGCAGTGTGCGCTGTCCTCCTCCTTGTAACCCTTGGCTGTGTAAGTCTCCCTGCCTGAGCTCTCCCCAGCCTTGGGGAATAAAAAGCCAAGGTAAAGGCTGTGCTGGTGTTTCCACAGCTGCGCCAGAAGGAAGTCGTGGAGCAGGCAAGCTGGATCCCTGGCCATGTGATGAGTGCAAGGGAGATTGAAGGGTAAGGAGGGGAAAAGTAGAGCAGTGGCTCAGCAAGGGGAAAATACCAGGGGCATGATGCAGGCATTCGGTGCAGGGGAACGCTTTGTCAGGGCCTGTGCTAAGGGAGGGCCAGAGTCGAGTGTGCTGGCCGCTCAGGTTTGCCGTGGGATGGGGATGTGCTGGGCCGTGTCTCAGTGCCTGGGTGAAGCACGCAGGGAGTGGGCAAGGGGAGTCACAGCAGCTGGTGCTAGGTCCTGGGGGTGAAACCGGGCGGCAGCAACCCTGATAGGATCCAGGTGATGGGGGCTCCCTGGGCTGTCAGATCCCAGTGGGCTGGGACCCTGCTGCAGGCAGGCTGCCCTCGCCCAGCTCCCACAGTGAAAAGGGACCCTGGTTGCTGGCAATGCCAGGCAAGGGTGAGAGTACTGCCTGCGGAAGGGTCCATACCGGATTTGGGAGCCCTGCCCTGGCCAGAGGGGCCAGGGGTGGTTGTCTGCATCTGTGCAGCAGTGGGAAGGGGCTGCTGCAGCCTTGCCTGCCCGGCAAACGCTTGGTTGCTATCAGCTTTGCTGGCTGCATTGGCGATGCTCTTGCATTACTTCCTCTGGGAAAACACATTTCTGTAGCATCCTGGGGAGCGTATCTGGTGACGTAAGAGAGGGCTAACAGCCCATGGTTGTCTCTCCTCAGTTTCTGCTCTGGAAGTTGGTTGTGAACTGATAGGGAAGGAACCTCCGGTGTTAGATGGCCCCTTGTCCTGGTGAGCACTGGGGGAAACCCATCTCTGGAGCATCCTTGTGAGCGCTGGTGGGTGGTGCCAGGGCACCAGGCCAACGAGGCGGTGGGGAAATCCTCCTCTCCCCAGCCCTTTTCTGTAGTTCTCAGTGCCCATGTGGGAAGTGCTCCCCAAAAGTAGACTCCTGCTCTCTCCTTCTCTCACCCATCCTGCCCCAGCATACGTGCAGCAACCCCCAAACCTGAGCTGCAGCCTGTGCCCAGGATGTGTGTCCCCGCCTGTTCAGGGAGACTCGCTGTGGGATGTGCTAGAGGCACCCAGAACCCTGGGGACCCCCATCCCCCCCGAAAAAAGGCAGGGGGATGAGGGCGCCCAGCTGCCTGCTAGCGGAGGTCAGATCCCTTCCAAGGGGCGCGATGTTCTGGCTCTTGCCGCCGGGACCCCCGGCCCCGCAGCGGGATGCGGGGGGTGGGCTTGCCGGCCACTCGCTGTCCCCAGTAGCGCCGCAAGTGTCCACGCGTGGGACAGCAACGAGGAGCAGGACTCGCCTCCCCCCCGCCCTGAGAGCGTTTCCCCTGGCTTTTCTCTTTAATTGGCTCTTTTGAACCAGCCCCGTCCAACCCCCTCCCTGCCTCCGGCCCCGGCCCCGCGCGGGAGCTGCGGCCGCCCGGGTGAGTGCGGGGGCTCCGGGCCGGGGCTGGGGGGTTCCCGCGGGGGCGCAGGGGCCGGTCCCGCAGGCAGCGGGGCCGCAGTGCGCTCCCAGCCCCGCGGCGGGCAGGGGCTGGGGCTCCGGGGAAGGCGGGCGCTCCGCGGGGCCGGGGGCGGCAACCGGGTCACGCCGCGCTGCCGTCTCGCGTGGGCGTGCTGAGTGCGGACACCGCGGTCCCGCCCGCAGTTCTGTTCCGTGCTGTGTCGCAGCATGGTAGCTGTGGGAAGCTTGGGGGGTGTTTTTTCTTCCCTTTCTAATTAAAAAAAAACATTTAATGGTGCCTCATTCTTCTCTCGCCAGTCATGAGGGCTGTTTGCACAGTCATTGCGGAGGATTGGAAACATGCATGTTTAAGTGACGTGGTGGGAACCCCCTGGGCTTGCTAAGTGCACGGTTTTTCAGTCTGGCAGAGGCAGGGTGCTGAGCGCGGGCAGCCAAGGCCGTGTGCGGTGTGTGCCCGCAGGAATCGTGCCTTTCCCCTTGTACCCCGACGACCCGCTGTCACCCGGCACCTTTACACCCCTCGGAGGCAGCTGGGGGGTTTCTGCTCCTGCCTGTGCTGTGACCCGCTGGTCCTACCCGCAGGCGGCCCCTGCGTGGCAGAGGCTTCGTGCCAGAGAATTTCAGACCAGGGTTTTTCTATCCATCCCTGGAACAACCACGCTTCATTCAGGGAAATGCATCCGGGATGGATCTGGGCGGACGTATTCGGGGCCGAGACTATCTCTGGTTCTACGAGGGCAGATCAGGGCTGGGGGAGCAGCTGGGCTCCAATGAGGCCAATACTGCTGCCCCGTGCCGTGGCTTTCAGCATATACTGGGCTGTTTATATAGGGTTTCTCGGGGATTTTATAGTTTAGGATTAGAGGGCACTGTAGGGTGTTGTCTGCCCTTCCATAAATTGCAGGTCCCTCCATCTTGCCCCCAAACCCCTCTTTGGATCTATGGGCATCTAGCCCTCCATGAGCTGAGCAGCCGTGTGCCCTACACAGCCCACTGGGATTGCTCCCACTGCTCTCAGGTGAACTTGCATGAATGCATGGACCAGAGGAACATGGGAACATTCTACTATAGTGCCAGGCAAGTTTTGGGTTAAATATCTCTTGTGTTAAGCAAGTTGCTTAATTTTATTGAATTGCTGCTGCCACAGATGGTGGGGGCTGCACATGGAGCAGACAGGTGGCGCAACTCTAGGGTGCGTAGAGATTTTACGCTGCTGTTGGAGATGCACTGGCTGAGGGTCCTGGGTTCCCTGTTGCTAAGAGCCGTTGGTTGGTTTGACCGAAATCCCCCACTAGATAGGTGGGTCTGGGCCGCATGATGGGAGATTTGCATGGGCAGGCAACGCTCTGTTGAGCTTTGGTTTTGAGATGAGTGGTGGTTTAGGCACCACCCTGTTAAAAAAAAAAGGCAAGAATTAGAATTACATGTGAACCCTTAAGTGCCATTGTCCCATCCAGGTGTGATTCCAGATTGTAGGGTACAACATCCAGGAGTACAGTTATCCAGGGTGTGTGCTCTGCTTAAAGCCCTGCTGTAAGGGCATCCTGAGTGCAGGTATGGACATGCTGAGATAGAAGAAATATGTTTGGAGCACATGGAGGACTGCAATAGCCCTGGGAGCTGTGACCCTTTCCATGCTTTTGTAGTTGCAGTCCGTGATTTTCCACGTTGAGAGCAAAATACCTGTGTGGCTGTGGGACTTGTGGGTGGCTTGGTGGTGGTGCATTGAATGTGGTTGACCTTGTAGCTGTTAAGCCTGTATATTCTCACTAGTATATGCTAGCAATAGCTCCAAGTATGCAGATGTGCCAGGGTCTAATGGCTTGGTAGCTAATAACCTGGCAGCGGCGGTTCCTGGATGCCTCTCCGTGGGGAATCCAGACTTCCCTCTCCAAGCACAGTGGAATTTTTATAGCATGTGATTTTAAATGCTGTGATTTCCGTATGGCTGTGACACTACATCCAGCCCTGTCGAAGCTATGCCGGGGCTGGGCAAAACCCACGCTGGAGATGTTGTTGATCCTTGAGTAACATTTCTGAGCTTTGCTCCAGTACGTAGGAAAGGCTGGGCTGGGAAAGGGAAGGACAGCTCACCTAGGGTTGCACCTGCTGGCTACTGTGACTTTATGTCCGAATACAACTATGCTTCATTTCATTTATCTCTAAAATTTGGTAGGCACTTTGTGGAGAAGCACATGGTAAAGCTAGCTCATTCATTAAAAAATAGTAACAAAAACTAGACTGAAAGAATTAACCTTGCAAATACAGCTCAGTGGCATCCTAGGAGTACATGTCCAAAAATCCTGTGGGGGAGCTGGCACATGGCATTTCAAGGTAACAGGAGGGCCTGGGAAGGAGCAGTGGCAGAGTGTCCAGGCTGACAAACCCCATTTGCTGCAGGGGCATAGCTGTCGGGGTCGCACTGTAACGCAGGAAAGGATGCAGCACCATGGGATGTGTGCCCGGGTGTCAGCTGCGAGATGAAGGCAAAAGTGGTTTGTCTGCATCCGTAGTGGGTGTGAACACCGTCTGCTTCCCAGCAGCATCCCTGGCTTTGTTCCCTGGATCCCTGTCCTTTTGGGGAAGAGGCACGGCTCTGCCGTTACCACCCTGAAGCTCTCCAGCTCATGCTGGCTCACGTTCATCATCCTGAGATGTGGTCCCCAAAATGCCAGGCAGTGTCAGGATGCTTGCAGGTTCCTCCCCATGTGCCCTCATTGCCATCAGCGATCGCTATGGTGGGGTGCAGCTGAGCATCACCCGGTGGGAATTCGGCAGGGGTGCTTTCTCCAGTCCCTGATAAATCATATGAGAACCGATGCTGAGGTGTGGCTGCTCTGGGGGTGCTTTGGGGCCATCAGACCTTGCCAGGATAAGATACCTGCGTACCCGTGTCCTGCCGCAGGGATGGTGCCTGTGTCCAGCTGCCTCCACCGGCTCTCCCTTCTCACAAACTTGTGGAAAAGTGATTTATCTTCCCATTTTATGGCCCTCTCACAAATTGGGTTAACACTTGCTGCGAATGCAAAACTTGCTGGAGGGGCCTGGTCAAACGGGGCTGTAAAAGCCACATTTTCTTTGGGAATTGGATTAAGGCCCCTTCTTTTCTGGGCGGATGTGGGTGACGTTAAATCTCTTTGTCCTGGACAGTATTTCTGGCCCAGCTGCAGCGGGTTAACCCTTTCTCATCCCACACAGTCCTGGTGATGAATAGCCCTTTGCTAAACAACAGAGACCTTTTCCTTGGGTGGCTGTGGGTGGAAGTAGGGGCAGTGCAGGCTATGTCCTCCCCCTGCGCAGTCAGGGGCTGAAGTGGCAAAGCCTTGATGCCTGGGTAGGGGACTGCATTGGCATGTGTGTGGGATGGGGACCTGCCCTAACTCAGCTTTCTGCTGCCTTTCTTTGGCTTTTTTTATCTCTTCCTATTCCCCCAGATAAGCTGATGGAAGGGGAGATGTGCTGCAGTCCTGCACTGGGACCAGAGCCCTTGCTGTGTTGGGGTAGCCCCAGCTGCCTGGATGGAATATGGGTGGGACAGGGAGGGGACAGAAGTCACAGCGAGCAGAGGCCAGGCCAGCTGGCGACTGTGGGAGAACTGCTTGTGTGCTCCGTGGAGAGCAATTACCATGCCAGTGGTGCTCCATGGGGCACTGGTGCCCAGGCAGACACTGTCACTGGGCTGGGGGCAGGAGCTTCATTTTGTCTGGAGAGCTGGAGGACTTTATTAGTAGCCAGCAGCAGGGTGATTGCAGGCAGAAAGCACCCTTATGGCTCCAGGGAAGCCCTCGGCTCCTTTGCCCAGCCTCTGAGGAGGTGGCTTGGTTTGGTACTTGGTGCTTGGCTCTAATCCGCTGTAGCCAAACAGAAATGAAGGTGGTTTCATACCTGTCTCTGGGGTCGGTCGGCATCTCATGCCGCACACCCAGGGCTTGCGTCCATTTCATGTTTTTTTTTCTCCGCTGCACCACATTGCCGTGTCACCTTGGATTCATCCACATTGCTCTCAGACTTGGCTTATTTATTTATGCAAAAGCCAAATGGTAGCAGGGACTGCCCCTTTCTGGTGGCCTGGCAGAGCTGGCAGGGGTGCCCAGCGCCAGCTCCCTGCAGCACAGATCCTGTGCTGTTACCAGGATGGCTCCTGATAAGAGCAGAGCAAGGATTTGATTTCCCTGTGGGGGGTCCAGGACCTTGTTGAAGTGGCACCAGGAGGAGCTCACCAGGTCTCCTGGCAGCGGTGGGCTTGCAGACCACAGGTCTGAATTCTCCCCATGCCCTTCTGCTCCCCTGAGTGTTAGGATGTGGTTGCTCCAAGGCTGATGGAGGGGTGTCGCCACCTCCCAGATCTGACCCCAGGAGCAGATGGGGACTGAGTGGGACTCTCCCACAGTGCTGGGAGCTGCAGGGAAGCAATGCATTTCTCTCCCACCCGTCCTCGCCCTCCCCCCATCCTCCTGACCTTTCTGCATCAAAATACAAAGCACTATTATTCGTAGAAAAGCACCTCCATCAGAGGAGACAGCTGGCGCTGCAAGCAGCTTTCTGGGGATGGGTTGCTATTAATTAAGCTGCAGGAGACAGCCCGGCAGCTTGGCAGCTTGAATGGGGTTTCTTTCTGTTCAAGGTTAGGGTGCCCTAAATTCTTTCTTCTTTACCTCCAAAGAGAATTTATAGGCTTAAAAGGGGAAGCACACAAAGGATGGAGAAAGGCCCTTTATGCCCTGCTTGCACAGACGTTATCCATCGCACTGCTGGTGATGAGCGTGTATGTGCAGGGACCCGTAGGACACCCCAGCACCCACTTTGCAGTTTGATTTGTACCAGGTGGATGCTGTGACCCCCAGGGATGTCACTGCCTGGCAGGGCTGGAGCATCTCCCCATCTAGAAAGGAGATGCCACTTTGGGGTGAAATAGAGTTTAAACTACTTGAGCAAGTTTGCTTGAGCTGTGGGGTGACCCAGCTGGCTGAATTTTTCACTCCATACCATTCTGCCTTACAAAGGTGATTTATTTTCACCAAACTCGTCCTCTGCCCCTGCTGCTGAGTCCACTTCAACTATGCTGCTGCTGGTGAGAGAAACAGAGGCAGCAGTGGAAGAGTGCTGGACCCCTGCAAGGTGCCCCGTGGCTTGAGACTCACGGAGGGTCCGTCTGCCCCCTGTCTTTCCGCAGGGCAGGGTATAGGGGTTTGGTGGCGTGGGGCTCTGGGATGCTGGCTGGATGATGTATAGAGGATTTTTCTTTCCCTTTTGAGGGTAATTTCTCCTTGTGATAGTCTGGCTGGGGATGTCTGGGGAGTAGATCATGCCCTTGAGGAGGAGAGATGAGGATTGCTCCTAAAGAAAAGGCAGCAGCTGAAGGAGCGAGGTGCATTTCCTTCAGCAGGGCCAAGCTGTGCCATCTGCAGAGCTGTCCTGGTGACTCCTGAGCCGCAGCATTTCAGTGCCAAGGCAGACCAGTCCCTGCTGAGCAAAACCTGTGCTCAGAGCTGCGGCGTTGGGGGAGTTGCCCTGAAGATGCTGCATGCACTTCATGTCTGTCCAAACAGGAACATCAGTGGCCAAACCCCCGCAAGGTTGGGGGGATGTTAGGAGGAATGGGTTTTTTTCTTGCTTTTTCCAAATATTCATGACCCTAGAGCAGCTTCTGAGGAAAGCACATTCCCTTCTGGAAAGTGATGGATTACTGAAGCCCAGCAAGGAGCCTCCTGCTTTCCCTGCGCAAGGGAGCAGGCAGCACAGATCTGCTGCAGAAGATAGATGCTGGAGGAAGGGATGCTGCTGCAGGGCCACTGCTGGGATGCGATGCTGGGAAGTGAGGCATGGCCTCCGTGGGGTATGGGATATGATGCCGGTAGGTGAGGCATATCTCCCTGGAGAGCATGTGACTCATGCCAAGGACACGGTGCCAGGTGCGCGTGCTGGACAATGGCAGCTTGTGAAATAGTTCCTTCCCTCCTGGAGAATGGGAGTGGGCTGGAGGTGTCTGGCTGGAGGAGCCCCTGGTTTTTGGTGCGCTGGGAGTGGGAATGGTCCTGGCACTGTGTCTAACACGAGTTCAATAAAACGGCCACAGTTCAATGATGCTGGCAGGCCCTGCTGCCTGCTCCTGTGCAAGGCGTTGAGGGGGTGGATGGTGGCCGCTCCCTGTGCTGTCTCAGGATGTCCGTGTTCTGTCTGATGGAGCCTGCAGGGCCCTGAGATGCTCCCAGCAGCACCTGCACCCCATGGTACCTGCTGCTCCACTGCCGTCTCTGTCTAGGGAGATTTAAGCCACCAAATAACTCTTCTTATGAAGGAACTGGTGTGATACCTGCAGGGGTGTGTCTCTGATGTGGGCTGCTCAGAGAAGCTGCTCAATGCCAAAACCCAGGTAGCTTGAAAGAGTAAAAACAGCATCATGGATAGACTTGGAAGTCCAGTACAGCCAGAAGGTAGGAAATACCATTCTGTAGATCCTACCGTTACAGACCTTCTGGAGAGTTACCCTGCACGTTCAGAAGGGACCACAGTGGTTGCCTGCCAGAGCGCTTCCCAAGTGGTAACGCCTGCAGCCAGGCTCTTAGAAAAGTGTTGGGGTTGGTTTTAGATGTTCCTGGTATGGGGGATCCTTTCTGCTCCTGCTGGAAGTGATGGTGTCTCTTCCAGTCTTAAAAAACTAAATTTTGGTCTTCTGGTCTGCAAGTCCATGCCCTTTTCTTGGTCGTGCTGCCTTCCACTGAGCTTGCTGGTGCTTCAGCAAGGTCTCTGGGTGTGCTTTTCCTTCTGCTATTGATCTGAGATTATAAATATAGCTGGCAGGTTTTCCAGCTATCCATCAAAGCCATTGGGGACTTGCAGGTGGTCAGCATTGCTGCACTATTGAAACAACAAAAATGATTTACTAAACGCTAATGCTGCACTTTTAACTGGGGATTGGTGTGATGCAGTACAAATTAGAAATGTCCCTTTAGCGTTCCTGCAAGAAAAGATGTCCTGCTCGTGCTCCCCACATTCAAGGGATTTGATGTTTTCTTACTGTTGGGCAGCTTGGGGTGAAACATTTTTGTTGGCAGCCCAGCAGGACTCCCTCATAGGCCAGCTAGTCCTGGTTAAGCTGTCTTCATTTGCATATCTCAGTTATTCCTCAAAGCTGCGGTTGGAGTTGGAGTACATGCTGACCATGTACTCCAAGGGCAGAGCATTGCCCGGTGTAGGGGAGAGCTGCAGTGCTGCCAGACAGTTTTCTGGTGCAAGATAAAAGATGGTGGTTTGGATTTTCCCCAAAACTGAGGTATTATGGAAACCATTGCTGGTGATCTGCTGCTCCTGCTGCCTCCCAGCCTTTCCTGAGCATCAGTGCTGGACCACCTTTTCCACTGAGCCTGACCAGCCCTGCGCTAATGCCGGGTCTTGTCCCCGCTGCCCTGTTCAGCGTGGCTGTGACATGGGGACCCACTTTTACCTGCAAAGCTGGTGGATAAAAGTAGTACAGATAAGAACTGCATAAGGCAGGCAGGAACCTTATTATTTTGGATTAGTTGTAAGCTCAAGAACTGGATCTGTAGTTAGTTCAAATCCCTTGGTACAATTTAGAACAGTGAGAGGGCCTTGCTAGAATTGTTCCTAGCTCTGATTATTATTTCTTTAAAGAGTAGACCAGTAACTTTGTGATTTTAAAAGTTTGAATGGGGGATTTGGATCCAGTTCTTGGCTCTGTTCTAAGTTTTCTGCCTGACCCTGGGCAAGTCACTTAATCCTTTTCCTGGTCATCTGCACCATCTGCACCATAGGGGTAAGGCTGCTTCCTTCCTCCACTGGTCAGTCCTGCCTGTTCGCACAGCCAGCTCTTACAGACAGAAATGTGCAGTGGGAGAACAAGTATGATAGAGCCCTGCTTTTCTTGCAGGAATAGAGAGGTGCTCCTGTAACAACAAATCTTGGAGATGGCTGTTTGTCACTCTGCAAGTGCCTCCTCTGTGCACACAGCTCCAAAGCCACCCGAGAGCCTTCATGAGGACAAGCACAGCTAGCAAAGCCCAAAGTACTTACTCGCTTTGAGGCCAAAGATGCCACTTTAAAGTCCTTCTGAGCTGCTTGCTCCCCCACGTCAGGTTATTTCTGGGAAGGATGAGATATGAGTTGAAACAAAAAATTTTCAACAAAGTAATCTGAAAAACAACAGTGTGAGCTCCCATCCTGCTTCAAATGCTTTTGCAGAACTTCAGTGACCAAGGGGGGAACTTTTCTGTGTTTTTTTTTTCCCTCACAGGCAAGACGAAAACATGCCCACAGATTCAATATGGGAAAAATAACACTGAGGAGCAAGGCTTCACATGGCCGAGCACCTGTGCTTATGCCTCTGCTGCCAGCCTTGGTTTGGGCAAGCGAACCCTGTGCTGGATGCTTAACACCTGCACAATGTTACAGATGTGGTTAATTTAACAGCAGAGATGTGAAAAGTGGATTGCATCTGCAAAGCCCATGGGCACCTGAGGTCCCTCCCTTATTCCCTCTGCAAGTACAGTACCTGAGTGAGCATGGCAGAGCTTTACAGAGCCAGGCTGATCTGCTTTCCAGCTCTGCTTTCCAGCTCTGCTCTTGCCTTTTTCCAGCTAACACGTGGCTGGAGTGACCTGCAAACAGACCCAGCTGCTGCTTGGGCAAGCCCAGTTTGGCATCTAGCATTGGATTTTCCTGGAGATTAGGGAGATTAAAACACTAATGCCCATTGATAGGGGTTAAAGCTTTATTAAGTCATAAAAAGTGGTGTAATCCAGCAGAAAGCTACGCACAGCTGCAGTGAAGCAGACTGAGGCTGGATTTCCTGCCTGGGTGCTGGGGTGGAGGTTTCTCAGAGATCGGTATTTGTGGCACTTGCTGAAGCGGGGGGATGCAAGTCTCACCCCCCTGAGCACCCATCGTTTCCAGGGCAGCCCACGCCAGCCTTGCCAGGCATTGCAGGGAAGGGATGCTGCCAGCAAGGCATGTGGCAGCTGCGCTGGGTGAAGGAAGAGCTGCCACTGCTGGTGGTCTGGAACGGGAAGGTAGGGGGCAGCCACACGAGAGCCAGGGATGGCAGGGCAGAGCGGGCTGCAGTGCTGCTGGCGCGGACGGCAGGGTTTGCATCTGGAGCAGGAGTTTGGCAGCAGCTGGGTGATGCTGATAACAGGTCAAAAAGGATGGACAAGTACTACTAGCCCCTGGTTTGTGGGCTGTGCAGGGACTATGCTTGGGAAATTGAGTCCTTTGGGTACTGAGAACTACAAATGTGCAAATCTGTCTTAACCCTTTTGTCACCTGCAGGCCTTTCTCTGGGAATGCAGACCTTCTGAGAAGTCCAGGGAGCTGGGGACAAAAATACCCTGAGATCATAGGACAGGTCAAAGTAACATGTCAGAACCAGGGGCCCAAAAGAGGCAGGCTGGCTTTGCATCATGGCTGCAAAGGGAGAGAGAACCCCTTTGGCTCCTGGCCCAGCAGTCTGGGTAGTGCAGGTGTTGCTGGGCTCTCCATGCTTGGTGCCCAGGGCTTCCTGCTGAGCAGCACCAAGGGGGCTTCGACCCACAGCAGGACTGGCTGGGACCCCAAGCTACTGGTGGGGCAGGGCCTGGTGGCAGAGCCCACCCGCCTGGCCCCCTGCACCTTGTGGCTTCCCTCCTGCAGCTGGGGCCCTGCTTTCCGCTGGTGGGAGAGAGGTGGTGATGCTCTGGTAATCAAGATGTAAGGCAGTAAGGGCTTATGGAGACAGATAATATCTTTATTCAGCTTAATTGACATGATTTTAAAAAGCAACTAGGCTGGTGGATGTAGGCTGCCATCTCGTCCCTGGTGGATGCAAGATGCAGCTCAGGGGTCTTCAAACAGCTGCAGAGCGAAGTGAGCCCACAGTCAAGCGGTGTTAACACCCACCGGAGACTGGTTTCAGTCTCTGCTGGGAGAATTTCAGGATGCTTGAAAGCCAAAGGCAAGTTTCAGCCTGAGCACTGAGCTGTGCTCAGCGCTGGGAATGGGGATGCACCCCTGTCCCTTCGTCCCTGGAGCAGCAGAGCGGACCGTGCTCTGCTCGGGCTGGGACCGAGCTGGGGCTGCTCACTTTGTCCCAGCCTCGCTCCTTCCCCGTGGAAGTCGCCACTGCCGACCGCCCCCTGCCCCGCACCTCCTGCGTGGGCCCGGGAGTGACCGAGGGTGGAGGGACGGGGTGGGACGTGCTGCACATCGTCCCCCTAACCCTTCCCCCTCCTAATCTTTGCGAGCCTTCGCGGCCCGGGGCAGGGGGATGGAAACCGCCCTGGGGCGAGGCAGACTTCGCAGGAAGAGGCTCCATCCCCCGGGCCGGGCTGAAGGGGGAGGAGGAGGAGGAAGGACGGACGATGGGGGAGGAGGCGGAGGGCAGCGCGGGAGGAGGCGGGGAGCCGCCGGCTGCTGGAGCCGCCGCCGCCGCGGGTGAGTCGCCGGTTCCCGGGGCCGGGGGGCAGCGGAGGGGTGGGGGCTGATAGGGGAGAAGTGCCTTTTTGGGGGTGAATTGTTCTGGGGGAGGGTCTGAGAGCGCGGGGGGGTCCTGCCGGCTCCCGCGGGTGGCATGGGCACCTGAGCGCGGGGGGGGTGCCGGGGTGGGGGTGCCCGCTTACGGCCGCGGGAGCTCTCCCGCAGCCTCCCCCCAGCCCCTCTCGCCCTGCGACCCACAACGGGGGCTGTTGTTCGGCGGCCGCCTGGCCGCGATGCCGGCATTGTCTGGGGATGAATAGCGGCAGTGTGCGGGGGGGCACGGGGTCTGCCCGCTGCTGCTGCTGCCGCCCCCTGTTAAACGGGCTATCGGGGCATCAGGGACGCAGTTGCCCATAGTAAAAACAAAACAAACAAACCAAAAACAAATAAAACCCAAACCCCCTACCCCTCAAAAAAAACCAAACCAAACCAAACAACCCCGACCGCCCCATCCCCCCAAAAGAAAAAAAAAAGCTAAACTAAAAACTTCAGGATGTAAATCCCTCCTTGCGCACTGGATACTCCAGTACCTCGGGGTGCTGGCGGCACTGGTGCTGCTGGCTTGCCTTTTTTTTTTGCCGTAGCTGCAGAAGTCTAGCTCAGTCAGGCGTGGGAGGCCAGCGTGGACTGAAGCATGGCGGCTGTGGGCACACACAGCTGTGCCAGGTGCCCGGGCTGAGGTGCCCATGCAGGGCCTGCGGTGGGACACTTTCCTCCTGCAGTGCTTTTTGGGCAAGCTGAGTTTGCGGACGCTGCCTATCTCTTTGTTTTCAAAGCACAGAGCTCCCCAGAGAAGTGGTGAAGGGTGAGAGGTGCTTTCTCTTGCCCAGGCACTGGGAAGGGTCCCCGCATCCCTCCTGTGCCGAACACCATCACCCAGGGTGGACGGGGAGTTAGGAGGAGGTCCCCTCCCCAGACCTACCAGGGAATCAGTTTTATGTGGGTCCTCAGACCCCCCGGGCATGGGCAACCCTGAGCCTGTCTGCGGGGAGCAAGGACTGTGCTGGCCATCGGTGTTTCGGTGCTTGGGGCCGGTTGATGGAATAGCTTTTGCTGGCGTTGGTGTGCAGGACCACGTGCAGCCCCTGAGTGGGGTTGTCCCAGAGAGGCAGGGCTGGTCTTGGGGTCAGCTCTCGCTGTACCTCCGGGGGAAGTTGCTTGTGGAGGGAGACCGCTGGGGCTGCATGGCCGGAGACCTCCGTGTGCCTGAGGTGCGGGGCTTGGTTTGCAAGACTGGAGTTGGCAACACTTGGGGATGTTCATGATCATCATCTTCAATTTAAGCTTCTCTGGGCAAACAGGCAGAGATCAGCATAACAACTCCTTGCAGGTCTCTGTAAGTTGTTTAGGGCTGCTGCCTCACGTGGCTCGAGAAATGAGAATGTATGGCTGTGCCGCAAGGGCTGGCACGTGTCTGAGCTGGGGGAGGGTGGTGGTCGGCCTCATGCTGTACGTACGGCGGGGGGGCTTGCACCTGAGATCGCAGGCAGCAGTTTGCGAGTGCTTGAGGTTGTATCCAGGTGGAGCTGGCACCACGGTTTGACCTCTGGGATGAGCTCACGGCATCCCAGCCCAGAAATGCCTGTGACTGACGAGCCTGCAGCAGCCAGAGGGTTAAGCTGGGAAGAGAATCAGCTACGGGAAAGCCAGGAGCATCCATTTTTTGTAAATGAAAGAGCAAGCACAGGGTGAGCTGCGGAGGACTGTTAGTAGAGCAGCGAGCAAGGATAGAAGTGCACGAGCACACACGGCTGGCAGGGGCGGCTCAACCTATACAGCTGCGCGTGGTCCCTGCCCGTGGCTCGCGCCTGTGGCTCAGCACTGTGGCCCTGCCTGGTTGCCTACCGAAGCGCTCGAATTGCTGCCTCCTTTTTTGATTTCCGAAAATGGATTTATCCCCCCGTGTGAGTAAAAAGCTTCAAGCCTGGAGCATCTTGCATGCTCATGAGGCACCTGGCCACCTCTGGCAGCTCTTGGGTGCATTTGGTCTAACGAAGTGTAGCTCAGCATCCTCTGCTATTTCTAGGTCATGTCAGTTGGCACCTGGGTGGAGCCGAGAAAGAAACGTAACTGGCTGGTAGGTGGGCCTGGGCTGGCAGCCAGCCTGAAACCGTAGTCTGGTGCCCAGGGGTGCGAGGGACAGACTCCAGTTCAGGCCTGGTTGTACCAGCCAGGCGCAGATGATTGGAATTGAATAATAGAACTGTCTCTTAGTTACAGTTTGGTGCTGCAGGGTCTGCAGTGGTGTCTCTGCAAGCCAGGCTGAGCCCTCCTCTGGGGTGCTGGCTGCCCCCCAGCTTCAGACCAAGCCATGCCTTGCATTCTCTGGTACCCTGAGGGAGCAGCATCGACCTGCTGCATTCTGCACCAGGGGATGCTGCCGTGGCTCTGACTGGGCAGCCAAAGAAAGCAGTGGTGCCTGGGCCATGTTGGGTTTGCATACAGCTCCAGCTTTGCTGCCTCCTCCTGACTCCTCTTGTCCCCTTGAAAGGGAAAGATGTGGCTTTGCCACCTCCTCCACAGGCTGGATCCGTTTCCATAGCTCGTGGTCAGCAGCTCAGCATGCAAAGGGGAGAGGCCTTGAAGGCTCCACGTGCTGCAGTCCCGCCGGCCATCTATAGTTAACCAGGAACTATAAATGCACTCTGGTTCTAAAAGTGTCTCTGTTACACCCTACAGGCACAATTTTGTAAGATTGCTGCTCCCCAGAATTGAAAGGTTAGTTGGTCCGCACTGCTCCCTTGAAAACGTCTGTGGATGCTCAGCTGCCTGGGAAGCAGTTGTGTTTTCACACTCTGATACACCGCTGTTTGCTGCTCTGAATCTCTTCTCTGTGTTCGCATGAACCTATTCAACAAAACTGGAAGCCTGCAGTGTTTCCAGCCTCCACTGCGTGGAGGGAAGGGGAGTTTATCCCCAGCGCAGCATCCTGGTCTTCTGGGTGCTTGTAGCTCTGCAGAACCAGCTGCAGAATCACCAAAAGGTGGCAGATGCTTGGTGCTCCCTGCATCCGAGGGATGTTTCTTTCATTTACCCAGAAAGCATTAGCATTTCTCCATTGATTGCATGTGCATCCATATAGTGTACAAGTGGTTTGAATCTGGCGGCAAGTGGCAGAGATGCAGCCTCCTGGCCTCTCTCCCGTGGCTCTGTGCAGTTGCTGAGCACCAGATCCACGACCAGCCCTGCTCCAGGGTCAGCTCTGCCTTCCTGGATCACCAGCATCCCACTCTGTGTGCATTGCTGGGCAGAGCTGCTGGGTCTAGCCAGGAGCTGGGGTACACTAGACATACTCGGTTCAGGTTCTGTAAGGGTTGTTTAACCTTTGTGTATCTGTAGTGGAAACATGAGTCTCCTTCAGATCCCTTTCCCAAATCCTTTGTGAGGACTGCCAGCCTCAGGGTTCAGGGTTTTGGGCAAGCCTACAGCCTGCGCTTGCATCCCCCGCCCACCGTCGACCTGGGTTGTTGCAGCCGCGTGGCATCAGTGCAGCATTTCTAAGCCCTCAGTTTGCTGGCAGCCCCTCACCAGCAGCGTTTTGCAAAGCCCATCCCATGGGCGCCTGCTCGCGGAGTCCAGCTGGCTGGAGGAGCAGGGGGCTCCCTAGGGCTCCCCTCCCCACGGGGTGCCTTTCATCTGCTGCTTTGCAGATGTTGGGTTTGGCTCATGTCTGACATGCATCAATTACAGTGCAAGAGCCCGGAGTCTTTGGCAAAATCAACCTTGGAGCGGCTGTCCTGAGTCAGCCTGGTGCCTGGGCTGGAGCCATGGGTCTGCTCCCGCTCGGTGCAGTGCTGCCCTGACGGTCTTGCCATTCGACATCTCCTGTGCCTGCGTGGAGGGGGTTTCCCTGGCGGAGGACGTCTAAATATGGCACAAGCATGTGTTCCTGCGTGCTTAATGTTCATCTAGGAACATGTGAGCCGGAGGGAGCTGCAGGCTCTGGGCTCTCTGCCCCCATCAGCAAAGCAAGCAGCCCATGCACTTCCCCCACCTCCCTGCAGGAGGGACAAGCAGCTGTTGTTATGGTGGCACTGGTGAAGCAATGGTGCGTGAGGGCTGATCCTGCTTTTGCCAGAGAGACTCAGTGGCAATCAGGAATTTTTGATGGTATTGGGTATTTATTAATCCATCCCTCCTTGCAGTGCTTTGGAAGGGTCAGCTTGGCAATGCTGGCACTGAGAGAACTGCAGGTTTGGTGCCATGCCCGCAGAGAGCGTAACGGGTCAACAAGTACAGGATCTGGCCATGGCATGTCCTGGGCAGCCACAGCTTTTGCTCTGGTTTATTTCTAGGATCTTTCTATTTTAGACAAGCATCTGCCGGGGGTGCTCAGTGCCATGCGGCACAGCATCCCCCTATGCCTGTGTTGCGGAGTGGTCCTGTGGCTCAGCCATGCCCTGCCTCTGCTGGCACAAACCCCTTGGAGCCAAGTGGGATGCTGGAGTCCCTGGTAGGAAAAGACCAGCTTAGTGCTGGGAAGCAAAGAAGAAAAGTGAAGGTCTGGGTTGCAGCGTTTCTATTGGGAGTCTGCTGGTGCCCTCAGGGTATCTGTATCTTTGCATCCCTGCTGTTCTGCAGATACTGCTAGTTGCAATATATTAAATTTTATTTTATTTTTTCCAAAACAGGAGCTGGGTGCTAGAAGAAAATGCCCTTTAAATCACTTTTTCCCTGCAGGCGAGCTGAAGCAGCGTGGGCCGGGCTGCCAGCTGCGCTGTGCGAGCACATCCTGGGTGGCTGTGCACCTGTGTGCTCTGTGGTGACAAACTGCCGCCTGCCCTCGCCCTGCGCTTCCTGTGGCTTTTCTCTTGCTGAGTGCTGGGGTGTCCCGAGCCCTCCTTGCGCTGAAGGCAGTGTGGCGAGGCAGCACGTTACAACTGCTTCCTGTGCCAGGGACAGGTTTGCCTGCATGTCCCTCTGCCCAGGGAGGGGTCAGCCCCTTCTGCACGCTGCTGGTTGCTCGTTAGCAGAGCTTGATAGGTGAGCAAGGAGGTGCTGGAGATGCTCCTGGCCTGTATTGCAAGCAGAGGGTGGCTTTCTGCTCCATTTGTTTAATTTCATAATTTCTCTGTGCATGCTGTGGGACCTTATCTGCACTAATTTCCCAGGCTGCTGTCCCATCCACGGGGCCAGCGCACTTTGGGCTTTCCTGCACATGCAAGCAGTGCCTGCAGGAGTTAAAAAACAGTTGCACAACCCAGTGCTGCTGCCGGTGGCAGCATATTTTCCACGTGATTTAGTAATCTTTTTTCTTCTCCTAGTGGTATGTAGGGATTTTTTCCACTTTCAGCTTTGCGTTTTGGAACAGAGCTAATTCGGGATCTGTGTTGAGACCTCAGGCACGCTGGGCCGTTTGGCTTTGCAGGGAGCAGCGCGGCAGCACGTTGTCAGCTGTGCAAGAGACTGAATCCACGTGTGCTCAGTGTGTAGATGGGGAGGAGCGTGGTGCTACCACGCCTGCCAGCTATGGCGTGCTTGCACTCTAGCAGCTCTCTGAGTAATGGTGATCTGCACAGCCCAGGATTAACGGTTGGAAAAAAAGGGTATTTGGGATCAGTTCTGGGTTTGGTTTTCATGTTTATATATATTTTTTTTCTGTGTGGCCTATATTTGAGCGCATGGAAGTGCACTGTGCTCACAGGAAATGAGTGCTTCCACCTTGCAGACCCCGGCAGGCTCTGGTCTGATGCTGCTCCCGCAGCTCCTGCCCATCACTGGAGGAGAAGAGATGACAGGCATGTGCTTGGAGGAGGGTCCTTGGACCAGCCACATTCCTACCACAAATCCCTTCAGAGGGAGGGAGAGAAAACCAAACAGCACCTCATCAAAGGCCAGAAATAACAGTGGGGTGAGGCAGATGAGCTGAGATCCGTATTCCTGTTTGAAGGAATGGGGATGAGAACTTTACAGTAAATCCTTTGTAAACAATAAAATATTTTTAATTAATAATAATCAAATAAATAATAAAAATAATAAATAAGCTTTGCTTGCCTAGGCTGGTGGCTGCAGGGACCTGGGCATCGATCAGCAGCAGCCTGGGGTGGGCAGGGCTCTCAGAAGTCTGCTTTCCTAAAACCTGCCTCTCCGCGCCTGCATTAGAGGAGGTTGCCCTGCATGGCTGATACCTCCAGGAGCTTGCAAGGACCAGGCTGAGCTTATGCATGCTCTGCCTTTGAGATACTTGCTGTGCCCGCTGCAGGCAGCGTGGAGCAGCTGGGGCAGGGTGGGAGCAGGCTCCATTGCCTGGTAGTGCATCTAGGGCAGTTTGTCCTTTCCAGTGCCAGGTGCTCCTGGCTGGTGCTTGGGGGAGCAGGTACCTCCCCAGTTTTTATTATGAAGGTGTTAAATGAGGTAGTAGGTGTACGTTTTCTTCTCCTGAAGCACATTGCTAACCTGGAGCTGTCTCGCAGGGGAGGCAAGCACCCTGTCTCTGCAAGAAGTCGAAGGGTTTGGGTTCCTTGGTTGGATATCGGCAGAATAAGCAGGATCATGAAAGCTTCGTGACTGCATGGGTGTTGTCTGGCATGACCCATTTTGATGCAGATGTGTTGGTTTTTGGTTTTTTGGCAAGAAGCAAGCTGGGGCCAGCAGCCTTTCTGCTGCGTCAGCTGGAGCTCAAGGAGGGCATGTGTTGATAGACGCCAAGAACTCTTCTGTGTGTGCAAAACCATCCAGTTCCCCGAAACGTGGCCGCGAGGCATTCCCACCAGCAATCTGCATAGTGCTGTAATTACAGTGGTACGGAGTGGTGGGCAGGCTGTGTAGGTCTGCAAGCCTTTAACGGCAGTGCCTGGGCTCAGGGCTGTGTTGCTAAAAGCCTTGGTCACTCCCTAAATAAACTCCTGGACTTGTGCCGAGGACTTTCTTGGCACTGGGTCTTGCTCTGTGGCAGCGGAGCGGCTGCTTGTGTGACCTAGTGTGTGAGCAGCCTGCTCCCTCCATACCCGCATTCCTTTGCTGCGGCAGGCTTCGTGATGTGGGCAGGGATCAAGGTGAATCCAGTAAGCTTAAGAAGGGGAATCCCAAATTTGATGTAATTACAGGTGAAGGAAGGTCCCGTATGCCTCCTTCTTCTTAGCCTTCTGGTGCTCTGAGTCCCTGTGTGTGCTTTATTCCCACTTTGGATGCAGCAGGCAGCTCCTTTCATCCCGTGCCAGGAGCAGCATCCTGGTGTGCTTGGCATTGCCTACCATCACTGACCACCCTGTCTTTGCCCTGCAGGTCCAGAGGCAGTTCCCAGCCACGCACCCAGCATGACGGACGTGCCACGGGATGCTGGCTCCAAGCAGCCAGCGCCAACACGGCCAGAGAAACCGGCCGCGGACTTTGGCTATGTGGGGATAGACGCCATCCTGGAGCAGATGAGACGGAAAGCCATGAAGCAGGGGTTTGAGTTCAACATCATGGTCGTGGGTGAGTTGTCCCCCTCAGCAGCTGCCTGCAATGTGCTTGGCGAGTTGTTTTTGTTCTTCTGTGATGATGTTTGTCCTCTCTGGAGCCTCCTCGGGAGCAGCAGGCCCAGCTCAGCTTTGGGGTCTTTGCCTTAGGAATCGGCAAACCCCGCTCTTGCGGAGCTGGATTGAATTCAGCTGTCATTAAAGCTGGCTGTGTGACATGGCGCGTGGTCCCGCGCATCTTCGCACGTCTTAGGGTGTGTTACCCATAGGCATGTTCCAGAGGGGAGCGCCCCAAGGCGTGTCGGGACTCACTGAAGCCTTGCAGAGAGCTCCCTTGCCTGCTCTCCTGGGAGCCCTGCACTGGTTTGAGCAGTCAGAGAGCATGTTAGCATTCAAAAGGTTTCACTGCTGCTGGTATACCAGAGCCCTGATCTTAACTGGTATTTCCAGCAGTTTGGCTAAAATTCCTCTGTGTGAGTTTTCTTGTATTTAAGATATTGTGCTGCGCAGCTCAGACAGCAGATGCAACCATGCTACAAGTACCAGGGAAGAGATGTCTTGTGTGATTTACTGGTGGGAATCAAGAGCAGCAAGGGGGTTTGCATGGCTTGGTTGTTCAGTTTGAACGGCCTCTGCTACCGGTGACTCCTTCGGGGACCTGCAGTGTGGCATGGGGGGTATGAGAGTGTCCCAGAGGGTGTCCATGGGCAGGGAGGGAGGGCTGGTGTGTGTCTAAATCCTGCTGCCTGCAAGGTCCTCTTCATTAGCTTTCGAAGGCTGCAGAATGGGTGGGATGAAGGAACTTTATTTCAGCGGCATCGCCACTGCTCTGGCTGCAGCTTCTGCTGAAGGCGTCTGCTCTCCTGCAGCCCCTGGCCTCTCGGTGCCAGGGACTGCACCAGCCACTTGCCAGCAAAATACTGGGTGTACTGGAGAGCTGGGCAGGCACCATGGGAGGATGTGCAAGGGGGAAGAGGGAAAAGAATTCAGCCTTTTCTGCACTTTTCCAGCTATCACTGTCTGGCGTGCTCCTGCGGAGTCCCTCCTGTGAGCTGGGCTGTGCTCCCTGGGGCCAGGCTGTATGGGCAGCAGCTGTCCCTGCCTGACTCTCCCAGGGGAGGTGGCATGGTGGTGGGGGTCTCCCCATCCCACTTCCTCCTGCAAGGAGTTGAAGGAGTTGTGTAGGGCTGTCGGTTTGTGTGGGGATGTCCATGAGGTAGGAGCCCCCACAGCCGTAGGGGGCTTCCTGGGGTTATGGGAGGGCCTGATCCAGAGTTTGCTAATTACGTACAAGATACTAGTGTGCTGTAGCTTCCCAGCGAGCTCTGCTGATGCTCTGCCTTTCCCATTTTGATATTTTCATACACAAATTGATCTATGGGGAGGACTCCCCAGGCTGGGAGATGGCTGCAAACCCGGTCACTACAGAACCTGCTCTTGCAAGGTTTTTTAACAAACCCAGCTCTTTGCTGCCAGTGGAGCAGCACTCCCAGGACAGAGGGATCATGGCACTGATCCTGAGAGTCTGCGAGCGAGATTGCATGAGCTGAGCCCCCTTTTCCCTGCCAGAACAGGCACCCGTCCCTTTGCGAGCAGGCTGTGCTGCAGTAGTGCATCAGCTTTCTGCTTCGCAGATGTGGAGGGATGTTCAGGAAAGGGCCTGGCTTTGCCTTGGCAGCGCTGTGTGTGGTATGAAAGCCCATGCTGCAGCGCGGCTGGAAAACATTGTTCTTCCCTTGGCAGGCTCTGGGCTGACTGTTTATAGGCTGGGGAATTTGTGGCAGCGTAAACAAGTCAAGCTCTGGCCCTCCCAGAAGATGTAGGGAGGGGTGTGGGGGGAGAAGCACCTCATGGGGTGCCCCTCAGGGAGGGGATGCTCTGCTAAGGCTGGGAAACTGCAGCCCGCCCTTGTCTTGCTGCATTTCTCCAGGATATGGTCGAGCTTCTAGGGATTGGTTTAGCTCCTTTATTGCCATCCAGTCTAAGCTGCAAGTCCTTCCATTGAAAAAATTGCAATCCCTGAAACAGGTGGGAAACGTAGGAGGTGTCTTCTGCACTGGAGGTGGGAATTGAGCACCACTGCCAGCATGGGGTCACTCTACCCGCACCATGTCCTTATGAGGAGGCTTTTTGAAAATCCTGTACCCTGTGTACCAGGGTCCCTGTTCAAAAGGGTTTCACCAGTCTAATCAAAGCTCTGAGAGGAGGCTTCAGGCTGAGGTCAGCTTAGCCCCGTGTTGTCTAAGGCTGTGGAGATGAGAAAAAAGTCTACACTTAAAAAAAGCAAACCCAAAGCACATCTTGTGTGTTCAGTTTTTGGTGCAGAGCAGCTGGAAGGAGAGGTGAGCTGGCCAGGCACAGTGAGGCTCAGCCACTCTTTCCCCACCTCATTTCAGCTCAGGGAAGCACACTGGGCTGCAAACCAGGTGAGATGGGAGTGGGTCTGCCTTGTGCTCAGCCATCAGGTTCCAGGGTGCAGCCGCATCCATCACTCACTGAGGTCAGCCTGCGGCCGTGGTTCAGAGAGGCACACCGTGTCCATGACTGCTGGTGTCTCTTGCCTCTGGTCCTTTTCCAGGCAATCTGGCTCCGGTGGTTTGGGCAGGCACAAACACAGAGACCAACTGCCAGGAGCTCTAGCTGCCTGTCACCCCGCTTTCCCACTCTCCCCACATGCTCTGTTTGATGATGTGCAGTCCAGTGGGAGCTTCACTTTGGTTCTCTGCATTTGCAGCTCCAGACCTGTTTGTGCCTGGCCCCAGACCTGTTTGTGCCAGGGAGTAGAGGACCAGGAGCACCAGACGCCAGCCTGGTCCACATGGTTCTTCTGCTGTGGTAGTGGCTGGTGAACAGGGTTTTGCTGTACGGTATTGCAGCGTGCCATGGGTAGTGTTGCAAGCTCAGCTCCCAGTTGCTGTTCAGTCAGGGAGTGTGCTAGCCAGGAGGTTATTCCCAGTGCTGATGGGATGGTTGACCCTACTGTTGGCTTAGCGTTGGGTGCCTTTGGCAGCCTGGATGGGTCAGGGCCCTGGAGGATGTAGGTGAAATCCTTGCTGGCTTCGTGCTTAGGGATACTGTGTGGTGCCACGGACATGCTGGTGGCAGTGCCTCAACAGCTGGCTGCAGCATGGCTCAGCAGAATGGGGCCAAAGGGCCCCCCTGGTGTGTGCAGGAGCTCTGCAGTGGTTTCATGGGGCACGGGACATCTGCTCTGAAGCCAAGTGTCTGCTCCCTGGGGTTTGAGGAGTTTCTCTGTTCTCTTTGCTCTGGAAAAATTATTCTTCAAGCTTGTGGGACAGCAGCTCTGGGGAGTCGAGAGCTGCTGGTGTCCTTTCTGCATGGATCGACCTCAGCTCCAGTATACAAAGCATAAAAACGCTTCTCTGTAAAAGCTGTTTTTTCTGAAGTTGTGGAATTTTATGTGCTTCCTGGGACACTGTTTGTGAGACTCAGATGAGCTCCTGGCCTGGACATGCCTAAAAGGGTCCTTGCAGCCAGCCGGTCCGATTGCAAAAGCAAGTCCAGCCAGGAAGAAGCAGTGGATGCTGCAGAGCTGGGGTTTGGAAGGCTGTTGCTAATCCGGTCCAGCTAAGGGCTTGCCAAGTTGCTCATAAGTCTTCTCTGTGGAGCTGGACAGGGGAGGCTGCAGGACGGTAAAGGCACAGGTGTGTCAGGATGTTCCTTTCTGGGGTTCCCTAGTCCTAGAGCCTTCTTCAGGGCTGCTGAGTGTCACCACAGCCCTTAAAACATCTCTGACGGTGTCTGCCTGTCTTTGGGGTTGCTGTGATTTTGGCTGGATGCAAAGAATTGGCTCTTGCCCTGTGTGCTCCCAGCAAGCCAGCTGCTTTGGAGTCAAGGAAGGTGCTTGCTGCCTGCAGCATCCTCCTGCCTGGGATAGATTCGAGCTCCTGAGCCAGGGAGGCTGCAGGGGAGCAGCTGCACCTCCTGCCTCCCTCCTGCAGATCCGGTGCAGGCTGAGTCTGTCAGCATTCCCATCCTCTAGTCCGGAAATGAGCGAGTGCTGACTGTGGTTTATCCTGCTCTTTTCCAGGTCAGAGTGGCTTGGGGAAATCCACATTAATCAACACCCTGTTCAAATCCAAAATCAGCCGGAAATCTGTACAGCCAACTTCTGAAGAGCGGATCCCAAAGACCATTGAAATCAAATCCATCACTCACGGTGAGGCTCTGCAGATCCCACCTGGTGCTTCAGCTTTTGGTCCTGCTTTGCCTTGTGTCTCTGAGGGCTCACAGGGGTTCTGGACCTCCTCTAAACCTCCACGCTCATCTCTCTCATGGGGCTTTTACCCTCCAGAGAAGCTTGCAGGGCTGAGAAAACACTATTTTTCCTTTATCCACCAGCACTGACTTAATTGCGATGGAAGAGAACAAGTGAGGTGGCCATGGGAGGTGGCATGTCAGGGCAGACGTGGTGCTGAACCCAGTTGGAGGGCTGATTTTTGCCTGTTAGAAGCTGTGAAGGTGCATTTCTCCCCTTGGAGCAAGCTCCAGCCCTCCAGCTGATTTTGGGAGGGTGGGCTTGGCCAGAGTGCCCATCGACACTTGCCTCATGCACCGTCTTTTCTCTCTGTTTCAGAGATTGAAGAGAAGGGGGTTCGCATGAAGCTGACAGTCATTGACACCCCAGGCTTTGGAGACCACATCAACAATGAGAACTGGTGAGCTGGTTGCGCTGACATGGCAACTGGTGCAGAGGGGAGGTGGCCAAGCCCCAGGGCTGGTGCCACCCATGCTTCCAGGGGAGTAGGGGAGAGGGTTGCTGTGGGTGGCAGCGCAGTGGCATGCTCCCCGGGGCTGATCCTGGACCCTGTGAGAGCCCACAAACATCCTGCTGTTCCGGGTGTGAGACAACCTTTGTTTGTGGCTGGGAGCAGCTGTGCACCAGTATGGCCGGTTCCCAGAGCATGCTTATGTGGCTCTGAAGGCTGAACTCTGCCAGGAGTCCCTGGGACAGTGTCTGGCTGTGCAGAATGCCCCCCCCACCCCCCCGCGGGCCAGGGCTGGCCTGGCTGGCTGGTGGCAGGTGTCTTCTCACCACCACGAGCTGGGCTGGGCTTTGTGGGGTTTGACACTGCTCTTGCTTCTGTGCCACGATGGGGTGTGAAGAGCTGAGGGACTGCCCTGCTCAGCAGCTGGGTGTTGGAGTGTGTTTTGGGTTGGTTTGTTTGTTTGTTTTATGGGATTCTGTAAGATGCTGAGCATCCCCGGCTTGGCAGGCTCTGCTTCACACAGTCAAGCCAGGTGGGAGCTTCAGGGTGGTCCAGACCCCTCACCCAAACTCATCGTCCCCTGTTACACTCTCTCTTCAGCTGGCAGCCCATCATGAAGTTCATCAATGACCAGTATGAGAAGTACCTGCAGGAGGAAATCAACATTAACCGGAAGAAGCGGATCCCTGACACACGGGTGCACTGCTGTATATACTTCATCCCAGCCACTGGCCACTCGTACGTACCCTGCTGGCCTCACTCAGACCCTCGGGGCTTCCCTCTCCTGCGTTTGGTCTTGGGCAGCTCAGCCGTCAGGGTTGTCCTTGGGATTCCCCTGTGTTTCCTGGGGGACTTGAGGAGCTTGTGGACAGTGTGAAGCTGTCCTTCCTAGGGCTATAGCATCTGGAGCCCTTGCAACAACACAGCAGAGCTGCTGTACCCAGAGAAACGTGGCAGTTCCTCTTCCAAGGGGCCATCAAAGCCTCCCTGAGCTCCAGTTTGCTGCTTGCTGTGCTTTGGTCACCTTGCTTGCTTGACTGAGCTCTCACCTTGGATGGAAAGGCTGCCTTTGAAACAGAACATTAATTTTTCTTGCTGTGCCCCTGCCTTTTTAAGGGGAGAAGCTAGTTTTCCTTGTGCTACTGAGGGAATTAACACCCTCACCCTTTAAGGGTATTTTGTAGGTTGTTTGACTAGTCTGCAAGTGGGATGCAGTTTATTCAGTGCAGAGTTCTCCTGGCTCTGGCACTTCTCAAGTGACAACAGCAACGGCCCAAATCTTGCTCCTTTTTTTACCTATTTTTTTTTTTTCCCTAGGCACATAGCCCACAGTGAAAATCCAGGGTGCTTAAAGTGACTTGAAGAATGTGACTTAAAGTATCACAACATAAGACAAGATCTAAGTTTCCTTTTGATTTGTGTCAATTCCTTCCACTTCTGGCTCTGTCTGTGTGGGGATTTTTTTGGATCTGTTTTCAAAAGTAAATTTAAGTCACCAGCACTGTATTAATGTCAGCCTTTTCCTCTTCCCCACGTAGAGATTTATTCCAATAGAAAAGACTTTGTTTTGCTTCTGTCAGTGGGTAGACCAAAAATGCATCCTTCACTGGAATAAAATGACTGCATGGGCCAGTTATGCTGCTCTTGGGTAACTGGCTGTTGATTGGGAGCAGAGGGGCCAACAAAATGTTTATGGTTTAATACAGTAAAACAGAAAACGTTTCAAAGAGAGATTATATTTTTAGGACAGTCTAGCGTGTTGGTCTTGCTTATCTCAGCCCCAATCTGCAGACCCTGCCTTGGGCAGGTCAGGGTGTTGCAGGATTAGCTATGTTTGAGCTTTTTCTCATTGCTTTGTACATTTAACCCTTAAAAGCACATCTGATACTTGGATCCTGTGGATATCACACCGCATGGAGATTGCCAATTTTGGGTGGTGCTGGCTGCCCTCCCCAGGCTGCACAGGCAGCGGCATGGAGCCCCGTCCCTGTGTCCCCTGCCGGAGCCTCTCCAACTGTGTGCTCTGGTTTCTCTCACCCGCCGGCTAACAGCAATTGTGTGGAAGTTCAGCTGCTTTTTTTCTTTCTCTCCAATGAACATGTGTTTCCAATATCTGAGTGAGACCGGCAGTTGGAGGCCATTGTTGCTGAGCCCTGTGCTGATCCTCCTTCCCTGTAGCCTGATAGCCTGGCTGCAGCTTGGGGGCTGCGCTTTCCTGCCCTGGTGTCAGAGCCAGCCTCTGGCTCTCATGTCCTCTCCTGCCAGGACAGGACAGAGATAAGCCGAGGAATGAATGAAGGGGAACAAACCCCACCGGGAGGGAGAAGTCGGTGGGAAATTTTGCCTCGCTGAACGTTCAAGCAGGTGTTGGGCTTCCTTTCTGCTTCCTTGTGAAGCCCAAATTACATTTCTTGTCATCACAGAAGGGCTTTTTCCAGTGCTTCTCGTGGTCCGTGGACACGAATGGATGGCATGGCCACCCCTCCACCAGGGTGGAGCTGCTGCGGCAGTGATGGCAGCAAAGCATCGTTCTCATTTTGGAGTTCAAGAGTTTGGGAGGCCATGTCATTGGGTTGTTGCACAAGCTTGAGTGCAGGTTTGTGCCAAGGCAGGTCGTCCGTGGTCCCATGTGGAAGGGTATGGGAAGGGAATCCAGGTCCTTGCTTTTGTGCTTCTGGCTTCACTAGGAGGCAATGGGGAGCATGGCTGGCAAGGACCGTGGCTCAGTGCTTCAGGGATCTGCCCTAAGGACAACCACAGCCAGCTGTGGAGGACCCCACTGTTACTGCATGGCACCGTCCATGTGCTCCCTGTGCCACTTGTTCCGGATTGCTTGGTGCCTTCTGTCCTGGGATAGTGATTGCGCAAAGCTTGTTTGCAGTCCCTTTGGGGAGCTGTTGCCCTCAGCGTGTGATGCAGTCAAAGCAGCATGTCTGTCTGTGCTTCCCCGCTCACATTGTCAGGCATGGCACAGGACTCGGCATCCCTTCCCCGGCACGTGGCCACTGCAAGCAGCCAGGGTTGCTGGTAACTGGGAGAGAGCTTGCTTTTTTCTTAAATAAAAAGGGAAGGAAGGGGTAAAAAGGCAAAGTTAACCGAGTGCACAGACACTGGAGTGGAGAGTTGCTCAGCTCCGTTTCAGTCTGCCCCTCCTGTCTGGGCAGCTCAAGGGTTAATCAGCAAAGAAGTTTCTGCTGCTGTCTCCCATTGCAGGGAGTTCAGGGCAGGCTTTGCAACCCATCTAGTATGCATACCCCCCATCCTTCATGTAACACTCCTGTAAAACAATGTTTACGAAGGCTAAGTAATGTGCTGGCAGGGGCTTTTGGCTGCAGCCGCGCAAGCCCAGCTCTTTGCCACCCAATAAATATCTCTGCTCTGACCCCTGCTGAAGCACCGCTCAGCTCTGAAACAGGACTCTGAAACACCGCCCCGGCCTCGGCAGCCTCTTTTATGCCTTTAGCAGAGCTGTTGGCTGACAGGCTGACACCCACTGCCGCTTTCCCTGCTAGTTGCCCTTCTCAGGTGCCGTGGGGTCCCTTGAGCAGACTGTTGGGTCCTGGTGGTGGGGCTGGGCAGCTGCTGGGTGCTCACTGAGATTTGCTTAATGCATAGCTCAAGTTCTTGCTGCTAGTTTGATCTGGGGCAGAACCAAAAGGAAATAACTTTGCAGCTTGCCATGAATTTTGATTCCTATAAAGGCATTACAAGTGAACCAGCAGGAAAGAGCTTCTGCTTAGATCCTGTCCATGCATGCTGGCTGCAGGCAATGCAGAAATAACATGTGCCCAGGCACCGTAATGTGTGCCCGGCCATGATAATGTATACCCAGCTGCTATGCTTTCCTCGGCCTTACAGCAAGAGGGGACAGGGGAGCAACCAGCGCTGGCTGGGGTGGGCTGGAGCCTTTCCTAGAGCTCCTGCTCCAGCCCATCCACGACCCTTAGAGCTCCCACACCCCGCTCCTAGCAAAGCCTAAAGAGTATGTGTGTCAATTTGCAAGTTAGTAATACCAGGGATCATTAAGGGAAGGGGAAGAAAACAGATCCTTTTTCTTCTTGAGCTCTACCCTCTCTTTTGTGATCTGCTTGGAGCAGATTGCGTGCATCTGAAATGAAGTAATTTGCTTTCTCTTACTGTTTCGCCTATTTGTATATATAAGGGTTTCACTGCTAATCCTCACCATGTGCTGGCATTGATATTTTGTGCAGGTGAATCAAGTTGATACCTGGCGGAGGCTGGCTTGTCATGGGATGGTGGGGGTTAAACACCAAAACTGGTCCCTACAGATATCAGTAGAAGTCCCTGCTGTCCTGGGCTGTGGTTCACAGCAGGACTTTAAGAGAAATCAGGTCTGGGCTTGCCCCATTGTGACTTTGGCCATGTCTGCCTGGGTCTGTACAGGGCTATTAGTGCAAATCAGGCTCTTGCGCTTGTGATTACGTTAAGCCATTCTCCTTTGATGTCTTCACATGAAAGTGAAGTCGAGTGACAGGGCTTGTTCTCAGTGAAATGAATCACTTTCTTTTAAATACTTAAGTTTTTGGGGGGCTACACAGCAGGAATTGGTAGAATATCTAGAAACTTGCAAAATACCCTAAAAACGTAGTTTACTTTTCTGGGGAGTCCCTTGGTTCCCTTCCTGGGATGGTGCAGGGAGGTAACCTCCGTGGATGAGGCACTTGGAGAAGCCCATTGGAGCAGAAAGTTGTGTCAAAGGTGCCTTGGGCTCTTCTGGCTTTGGGTGCAGACCTATGTGGGATGTAGTCACTGCACCTGCGTGGATGCTGGTGGATATGGGCAGCGGTGTGGGCTGGCTCTGGCTCTGCCTCCTGCTGTCAGGCACACTGCCTCATCTTCCAGGTATCAATGAGAGCTCAGTAATGGGGCTCATACCTGTCAGTCGAGCTGAAACTCAAATGAATGGCTAATTGTGAATTCATCTGCATCAGCTACATATGCTTCCTGGTCTTCACTCTAAAAGATAAGCTGATGAAAGAGGCAGGAACACAGTCTCAGTAGGAAAGAGGCTTTTAGAGGGGAAAAATTGTTTGAAAAATAGTAAAGAGAGGAGGGGAAAGAAGTCTGCTGGGAAAGGAGCATAACTGCATTACTACTTTGGCGGTCTGGGAAATACATCATGCAGCGCTCCGAACAATGTTTGCCAGCAGCAAGTCTGCTTACATGTGTCCATGGGGGTTTCCTTGTGGTTTTCTTCTTTTTCTGTTTTTTTTATAATAGCCATACTCTTTCTTTCCTGGGGCCCAGGGTGATCTGTGACTCCTGAGTTTGCATTAGGAACTCGTTTGTCTGCATGCTAACAATGCGCTCTGGGCTACGCATGCTGTTAGTGTGCGGGAAGAAGGTCCACCTGGCTCCATCCAGCCTGATCCCTGGGAGAGGAGTGGGTTTGACCAGGGAAGGGCTCAGCTGGGTCACCAGTGCTGACTGTGCCGGAGCAGCCTCGAGCTGCCATTTTTGAATCAGCTAGAGCTGAGCGGGTCTCTGGGGCTGGACATCCCTCCCTTGATACTGGAGCCAGGCAGGGGTGGCCTTGCAGGATGGGGACAGTGCCTGATGACTGCCGAGGAGCAGGACCAGTCAGTCCCTTCCCCTTTGCACTTGCGTGACTCTTGCTAGGTTTGCAGGAGCCATGCTGGGTCTGTGGGGGTCTCTGAGCCCTTTATAGGGCCCAAGAAGACCATAGTAGGGTTTTGCTTGAGTGTGTTGGCAGTAGGCGCTCTCTTGGCCATGTTCTCCCCAAGTGCTCTGCTCTGCTCTGTGTTCCCCCACGCAGGGCTCCTGCTGGGTGCCTGCTCGCATCTGGGCATTTTAAGTCACCATCCCATATTTTTTGGTTTCTCTCTTGTTGCTATGGGCCTCTGGTTTGTGGCACAAGGCTGGTCTACCGTTGGGGAGGTCTCATTCTTGGCCCCATCTCTGCCACTGAAGACTATGGCTCCTCCGAAAGGTGACTTCACCTCTCTCTGTCCCAATTTCACTGAAGATGAGTAGGGTCATGTCCTACTGGCATGTGTCACCACTGGAGGTCATGAGGCTGTATGAGTGGCAGAGGTATCTGTTGATTTCTGTGGCTCTGGCATTGACCTTCCTGCCCCTTCCCTGTGTGCTTTCAGCCAGGGCTTGTTTCAAACAGGCTCCTTAATGCATGAGCACCCCGAAGGTGATCCTGTACCCTGGTTTTCCCTGGAACATCCAGGTTTCCTTTTCCAAGTCAACATCTGCTCAGCTCTCTTGCACGGGTGTGTGTCCCCATAACCTTCAGAGCCACTGAGAGGGACCTGCAGTAATTGGAGGTGTCCCAAGGAGGGCTTTCCTCTAGCTGGCTTGGGAGCTCCCAGCAGTAAAAACACCTTCAGGGAAGACTGAGGAGCGAGGGAGGGTCATGGCCAGGCACCCTCATAGCTGTCTGCAGCTGGACTGCAGCCCTCGGACGCAGAGCAGCGTGGCACCAGAGGTCGGGTCCATGCTGTCAGCAGGAGCGTTTAGTAGGGGTGGATTTCCCAAGGGGCTGAGCGTTGGGGTTATGCAATCTCTGCAGCTTTCCTCTGCTGAGACTTTTGTCGTAGACATTCCCTGACATTTTTGCCCTCTGGAACAAGCAGCATCTCTTCTGTGCTGTATGAGCCCCTGGAGAATTAGCAGAGCCTTTTTAAATCCCAACCGATGGATGCAAGACCCAGTCCTGGCTTGTGCACGACAGTGGGATGGTGCTCAGTGTAGGAGGGAGTGTGAGCAGGAATAGTCACCTGTGGCCTTTTCCCTGTCATGCCGTCCCTGGACGGTGAGTGACAGCTTGGATGGGGCTGGAGGATGTTTAACACTGTGGTCTCTCCCCAGCTTGATCTGTACAGTGCGGGTGGGCTGGCCCCACAGGCAGCATCGCCCGTGCTCTCATTCTGCCTTCGCCAAGGATGCGTGTAGCTTTGGGCAAATTCCCGCAGTCCTCTGTGGCCAAACATCTGTGCAGGGATAAAAGCCCTCTCCCACTTCACGGGGCCTTTGCGAGGGTTTGCAGGCAATAGTGGGGTGCTTTGAAAGGGAAATGTTCTAAGTGTCTGCACACTGCCTCTGTGATGTCGTGCTTTCAATAAAATGTCTTTATTTGTCTTATCTGAAAGAAAGCAATTCCACCTCTGTGTCTAGTCTTTGAATGCCCTCTCTCTGCCGGGGGATTGCAGCAGCCCCCCACCTTGCTATCAGTGTGCAAATCTCCTTTTTCCTGCTGTATTTTTCAGGCTCCGACCGTTAGACATCGAGTTCATGAAACGCCTGAGCAAAGTGGTCAACATCGTCCCCGTGATTGCAAAAGCTGACACATTAACACTGGAGGAGAGGGACTACTTCAAACAAAGGGTAAGGGGCTAGTGGCTCTTATCGGGGCTCCTGTCTTTGGTCCCCCATCCCCTCCTGCCCTCTCCGTCTCCCCCTGCCTTCCCCCAGCAGGGCTGGGAAGGCGAGTGCCTGGCCAGGAGCCCAGTGCATTCCTCCGGCTGCAGTGCTGAGTGATTCCCTGTGGCCAGCAGAAAGGCCTGTGCTCCAAGCAGTTTCTTGTGTTTCTCTTGGATCTTTGTCACTGCAGGATAAGTTTTGAGCTCTAAGTCTTGGGGCCTGTTTCTTCTGCCTCCTTTGTTATTGTTGTTGTTATTTTCAGGCTGGTTTCTGTTATTTTGGGACATAGATGGTGCTGGAAAACCCATCCAGTGCAGCATCATGCACTGATACAGGAACCAGGAAAAACAACGTGCAGGTTTGCTGAGCTCAGCCGGGCAAGATTTATGGGGGAAGCAAGGCATGACATTCCCTTGGTCGGGAGCTGGCGGTGGGGAGCTGAGGAGGGGTTGTCTGAATCTACAGCAAGGCATGGGCTTTCCTCTGTGCGCACATGCCTGGCGCTGCAGAGGGGTGGAGATGCCCCACTGTGGGATTCTGTAAGGGGCTATAAATCTGCTCTTGTAGCTGATGGATGTGGCTGCAGGTGTGATGGCCTCAGCATTCCCTGCAGAAGAAAGCAAGCCACCAAGCTCATTGGTTTGTGAATCTGAATTGCAGAGAAGTGAAGCGAAGGGAAAGGGGGTCTTGCCAAAAGGGCAGTTTTAGGGGCCACCTTCACTGGTTATGGAGAGGACAGCACATTAGCCAGGTGTTGTTCGGTGCCTCCATGCAGAAGAGGATGAGCCACCCCTTCCCACACTGGTGTCTTCCCAGTTCTTGATGAGTAGGAAATATCCAGTCTGGTTTTGGGGGTTGAATCCAAACTCTGCGAGCAGTTCCCTTTTCAGTCAGCTAGAGGATGGCTGGAAATGGAGCTGAGAGGTGATGCAGGCTGGGCTTGATTGTCACGTCAGCCTGTTTTCACGCAGAGCTGTCAGGAGCTGGTGCAGGAGGATGGAGGTGTGGGTCCATGATGCCACATCTGCTCTCTGCAGTGGCTTTTGCAAACTTCTGGCTCTGTTAAGAGGTTACAAGTGCGTGCGTCCAGGTGTCTGCAGGCGGCTGGCCGGCCCTGGGACTAAAAAGTCAGTCTGGGGCCTAAAATGTCACCTGGGTGCCCTTGGCTGCTGCTACCATCCTTGTGTAATGAAAGTCCATGGGGAGACCGCCTGGTTTGCCCACTCTGCACTGGCTTGGAGCAGGATGAGCTCGTCCTGTCTCTAATTACATTCCTGATTGTAGCCAGACCCCAAAATCCTTCCAGATGGAGGGGGAACACATAGGCATGTGTCGTGTTTGCAGTGCCCCTTCACAAGGAGCTCGCTCTCCTTACCCTCATGGCTCCAGATCCGCTGGAGCAAATGAGAGGGCAGGTGATCAGTCCAGGTGGGCACAGGCTGGGACCTTTTCCCTTTGCTCCAGCACACCTGTGTGCGTGCTTCCAAAAAGCAGAGCCCCATCTGCATCTGGGGGTGTAGCGTATTTGGAGAGGCCGTAGGTTTTTGGGTTTGGATCAGGGTGGGCAGGTGATGGTGAAGCCCCAGCCCTGCTGCAGGCTACCTAGGTTGATGCCAGCACTGCACTGGGTTAGTGGAATGGGCTCCGATGCCCTGTGGAATTGGCTTTGTTGGGTTGTTCCCCTAAAAATAGTGTGCAGGTTTGGCTCGGGGGTGGGAGGCCAACCAGGGAGTTTCTCTGGGCTGGATCCACTTCCTTTGCCAGCCTGCAATGTAAGGCTGACACAGAGTTTATTGCCATAGGAAGTGATGGGAGTGGGCGTGCAGGCTGGGTGTGGGTTTACAGCTTTGTTGGAGAAGGCTGATCCTTCGTGCTCCCCGTGACCTGAGCCTCCACCCAGGAATCAGATTTCAGCATCTCCTCCCCTTGTACAAAGGCAATATCCTTAGAGGCCGCTCTTGAAGTTGTCTGTGTCCCTGTCCCCTCGGGTCAGGCGCTGCTGTGACTCCTTTTCCAAAGAACATAAGCAGACACCAGAAAGCAACTTCTTAACTTCAGGTTACGTACCTGGCAGCTACATTCCCCATTGCTTGGTGCAGCTTGTATTGTCTTATTGTCTTTTTCAATCCCAAAGCAATGCCCAGCTCATAGAATTTCATCTCACTCTCAGCCTGAACCATGTCTAGGCATCAGGTTCTTGCAGAGATCCCAGGGCAAGTGCTTGGTAGGTGTGTAGCAGTTAAACACAGGTCTCTCTCCCCAAAATAGGCAGTGTTTAGGATGGAGAGGGAAGATGTTGCTGCTGGGCATTGCTCACAATAGCCTCTTAGGTCTGCTGGGAGCTGCTGCTGTGGTGGGAGTGCAGCTTCTCTGCCCATGTCTCATTCACATGTTCTGCTCTTCTCTCCTAGATAATGGCTGATCTTCTTGCCAATGGGATCGATGTGTATCCTCAGAAGGAGTTCGATGAGGACTCTGAAGATCGGCTAGTGAATGAGAAATTCAGGGTTAGTGCATGCTGGTGTGGGTTAGATGTGTCTGGATGGGCCCTGCAGCTCTGGGTACTGGTGATGTCCTGGGAGGGGGTCTCTTGCAAAGTGCCCCTGTTTTCTTTCCAAAGCTGTTGTGCCCCTGTCCAGGGGGTCTGCCCAGGACCAAGGATCCTGCCAGAGCTCAGAGCAGGGACAGAAAAGGGTGAAGAAAGTACCTGGGGAAGGTGTTCTCTCCCATCCATGTCACTGCTCCTTTCCCCAGCCCCATTCCTCAAAGGTGCCCTCGGCAATCAGCAGGCAGGAAGGTCCTGTGGCCCCTTGCCATGCCCCAGGGGCAGGTAGTGCCAGTGTCTGCCAACCCTGCCTAGGGGAGCAGCCTTCCTGGCCCCTGGAGGTAATTTGCCTGTAGGCTGCTCTGCTTTCGTGGCTGTCAATTTCTTGCTGTAGCAAGTAGCTAATGATTTTTTAGCTCAACAAAGTGGATTAGACAAATTCAAGGAAGAAAAAAGTCTTCTAGAGACTGTAAGTACAAAGATACCACCTTGGGTCGGGAAATAACTGAGCCTCATGTTGCCGGATGCTGGGGGCAGTTCCCAGGGAAGCATCATGATACCTTCTCCCTGGCGGTACACTGGTGCCTGCCAATGAGGTGCTGGGCTAGACTGGTTTTGGGCTCATTTTAGACTGGTTTTGGACTGGGCATGTGTGTGAGAGATGCTGCTGCCTGGGCTGCCTGCAGTCCTTGGCAGGCAATGCTGCTCAGGAGCATCAGGGACAGCTCATCCCATGAAACTCTCTTCTGAAAACAGCTTGATGTTGGACTTTGCTCGCCAGCTTGCTTTCCTGACTGGTTTTCAGGAGGAAAATGTAACGTTTTTTTACTCTTTCCTCAGGAAATGATCCCGTTTGCAGTGGTGGGCAGTGACCAGGAGTACCAGGTTAATGGAAGAAGAATCCTTGGAAGGAAGACCAAGTGGGGCACCATTGAAGGTACCTTGTCCTTGTTTCCTTACCTCTTGAGCCCATCTCCCTGCCCTGACAGAAGGCAATGAGGTCCAAAACCAGCAGTAGAAGTTGAGGTGTATATAGGGCTTCCCTGGCCCTCCAAAGAAGTTTGGGGACTGAAAATGCCTTGGCCAATGCTCCTGTGCTGAGTTCTTGGGCCTTTGTGAGGCTGGGGGTGCTGATGAGTGCCAGGGGGGACACTTCTGGGTTTCTTGTGGCCTGGCTTCTGCTGGTTGCACACTTAAATGTCTGATGGCTGGATTTGAGGGCACACAAGTGCAGTGCTTATGTCTCTGTGCCTCGAGCCCAGATTAGAGCCTTTCACCCGGCATCTGTAGGTCTCTGCACCCTCCACCATGCATTTGGCTGGTGCCCGTGTGGGATCTCCTCCTTCCGTCTTCATCCCATCAGCATCTTCCTTTTTTATCCCCCATTTTAAATCATGGTTTAAAGACTAGAGGGCTCCAGTGGATCTACATGTTTCCCTGTCCCTGACAGCCAGCTGGCATGTCTCCAGTGCCACCTGTCTTGTCTTCCTCCCCTTCATTTAATGGGTTTATCTCATTTATGAGTCTTTTTAATAGGAATCCTATGTTGAGGAATGGCTTAACAAAGATTCCAGGAAAATCAGTGTATTTTAAAGCTCTGCTGCCCTCTTGTGCTCTGTCCTTGGAAGCTCTGAGTTTAATGGGACTCGTTAAACTGCTCACCTTCTGCATACGGCATCTGCCTTCAGCATGGGGAGACCCCAGGACCCAGCCGTGGCCACAAGCAGCCTTTGCAGAACAGTGTTATTTGTTGTCTTGCCATTTCTGCATTATGTTCAAGACTGTTTGGGTGGAAAAAATACAGCAAAGGGAGTTGATCCTTTAATTCAAGCACCTGGTAAACTGTGAGCTGTCAGACTAATTGTAGTAGAGCAGCACCCCTTCATTTTTCCCTCTTGCAAACACTCTTGCTTGATCTAAGCCCTGTTCAGACAGCAATAGCCTTTGTCAGCAAGAGATCGCGTCCTTCTGCAGCACTGACAGCCTGGGCAGCACAGTCACTGAAATGCCTGGGATGTTGCAAGGTGCTCATGGTGAACCTATAGATGAAACACTTCTGTGGACCCATGCCCAGCACTCAACTCACTGCAAAGATCCCCCTGTCCCTTTGCCTGCCTTGTTTGGGGCCCACTTAAGCTTGTGTTGGTCCAAAGCAATGGGTCACAGTGGTAGATGCTTCTGGGAGCTCCCTCGTCTCGTGGGAGTTGGTGGGAAGGGACTAGCAATGCTCAGTCAGACCTCACCAGCCAGTTGGTCATGCCAAGCTGGGGCAGGTGCTGGGGTAAATCACTAGCCTTACAGCAACAGAGAGGATTCTTGAGTCCTGCACCCAGTAGCCCCTGGGGTAAGTCCCCATCTCAGCCCTCTGCATGCTAGTGAAGCCCCATAGAGTCCTGCTTACCCGAAGCGGTTGCCATACTCATGCTGTGGGTGCATGCTGATGGGTTTCTGTCTCTTCCTACCAGTGGAGAACACGACACACTGTGAGTTCGCCTACCTGCGGGACCTCCTGATCAGGTCGGTAGGACTGTGCCCTGTCCCTATAGCTTTTGGTCACCAGGTGGCATCCAAAGAAAGGGGAGAGCCCAGCCCAATTTGAAGTAGCCCCTGCTTTGCTATGCTCATGCCTCCCTCCCTCTCTCCATCACCTCCATCCTGCTGCAATACTGCAGCCCCTTTGTGAGGGGTGGCCCCACTCAATGGGACATGGCTTCAGGGGGCTTTTCTCAGCTGCAGTGCTGAGTTAAAGGAGAAGAAGAGCAGTGGATGGGTCAGGACAGACTCCAAGATTGCTGGCAACGTGCAGTGTGGCTCCAGCTTGCCTACAAGCAGCTGGGAAGCCTTTTGGCCAGGTCCTACCCCCAGTCTGAAGACATTGCCCTCCTGCATCCCAGGACTGTGCCACTGGGGGCTCTGGGCGATCACCAGTCCCTCTTGAAAGAGGCGTCTCTGCTGCAAGGGAATGGGAGGCTGAGCCCCCTTGTCTTGCTGGAGGGGGCATTGGGCTCCTCCTAAATTTGGCTGCAAGATCAACTGCACACATGAGCTGTTGCTGGCAGATAGTTGTGTGGGGCTACAAAACCTCTTCCCAGGGACTTGCAGGACCGGGGTCTTCCCAGATGCAGCCAGGACTGCTGCATACCCAAGCACAGGCTTTTGGTGCCAGTGAAGGCTTCTGGTCTTCGCTGCCCATAATGGCCTTTGCTTCCCTCCTGTGCCCTAAAGATATCATTAACCAGTAAAGCAGGAGGGGAGGTTTGGGCTGGAGGGGGGGTCTTTGGAAGCAGAGGTTGGGGTAGTGGAACAGTTGGGGTGGCAGAGGCTGGGCTGGCCAAACCTGTGCCCAGTGAGGTGCAATTGCCCCCATCTCCCTCTCCTGCAGGACGCACATGCAGAACATAAAGGATATTACCAGCAACATCCACTTCGAAGCCTACAGGGTCAAGAGGCTGAATGAGGGCCAGAGCTCGCTCTCCAACGGCATGACCGACAAAGAGCTGGTGGCTAACGAAATGTAACCGTCTCGCTCTGTAGCCAGGACCTTGCTCGCTCACGCTCGCTATTTCTCCCTTCTTCCCCCTTTATTTTTATATAAATCCTCTGCCACTGTCCCTCTTCCCACCCCCCAGACCCCTGCCAGTGTTAACTGACCAAATAACTAGATGCCGTCTCTGTTGTGCGGAGTGGGGCAACCGCTCATCCCCCCTGCTTTGTGGCATGGGTTTTGTTCTCAGCCTCAGGTCCAGCATCCCTGGGCTGGGGACCATCCCCCCGTGGAGGCTGGGCTCTCACTGCTCCCCAGCACTGGCCTGACAGCCGAGCTTGGGGGAGCAGGTCTGCGGGGCTGGTGGGGTTGGGGTGCCCCTGGAAGCCCTGCCGGCCCCTTTGTGCAGAGGCTCTTCTCCGTCCGTTGAAGGCAAGAATTTCTCCAGGTGAATGTAGCCTTTGGAAGCAAGGTATGAAGAGAGCAAGATGGTGCCATCCTTGTCTTCTGCTGCCTCCTCCGAGCCCTCTGCAGCCCTCCAGGACCCACCAGCCCCCTACCCAAGCCCTCTACCCTGCCTACATGCAATAAACTGGGCGTGTTTAGGTGTCACCTTGCCTGTCACCAACCCCCGGCCAGGCAGAGCAACCTGCTTTGGGAGAAGTGCCTTTTCAGACTGTTACCTTGCGATAGCATGGGAGAGGGGAGGGAGGGCTTGCCTTGTCTGTCTTTGCAGCCTGCAAAAGGCCTGCGACACTTTGTAGAGACTCTTTTACCCTCTCCCTCGGACCACAGATGTGGCTGATGTCCTGGGAACACTTGTATATTTATTTTTCATTCAGTCGGGTGGGATTTTTTTTCTGCTGAAGGCTCAGAGAATGTTTGTCCAAAGGGGCTGAGTGTGGAACATCTCTGCAAAGCAGTGATGGGAGGCAGAGGGTTGTCCTGTCTGACCCTTGTCATTCTCAAGCTTTTCCCTATGTCAGAGGAGGCTGTTGGGTATTTTTTAATATATTTTTTTGATCCCCTATGTGACATGTGCACGTGTAACACACTCCTCTGTTTTGCTAGTCCTTGTGCAAGGGGACTGTGCATGTGCGGCCCGAGCCCTGCAGCCATGGGGAGTGCTGGGGTGGCATCTGTGGGTGCTGTGCCCTGTGGCTCCCTCCTGCTCTTCCCCCCATGCCTCCTCCCTCTTTCAGTAAGTCTGCAGTAAATCAGACCCTGCAAGGGGGGGTGTCAGTGAAATAACACTGTGACACAGGAATGGGTGGTCCTGGAGCAGACCTCTGCAATCCTGCCCCCGCCCCAGCTCTGCTTGCCTTTCTGTTATCTGCTCTGTAGCTTCTCTAAGGGATAAAGCTTTTTGCAAATCACTCTTTTTTAGGAGGGCACATGGCAGCGCATCCCATCCTCTAGTGTGGAAGCTGCCTGCCGAGCCCTCCTGATGGTGTCTGTGGGGGGCAGAGCCTTCTTCAGCAAGGGTGGCCAGGAGGAAGGAGGAGGTTGCTGTCATCTTGGTGGGGAGGCCCAGGTAGCGTTGCTCAGCAGGGGATTTGCAGGGGCTCCCCACGCACATCTCGTCCTCTAGCAGCCAAAGGAGCGTGTGCGGGGAGGTGCAGTGCAAGGAGAATCTGCTCTCCCCCCTTAACTCATGTTTCCCCCGCCCCCCGCAACAGCACGACGGAGCTGTTGGGGAAGAACAGCTATCTACTTGCTGACTTGCTATATTTTAGCAAAAACAAAACCAAAAAAAGTGTATTAACTGAAAAAATATGTATGTATTTCAAGCGTTAAAAGACGACTATGAAAGGGGAGAAAAAAAAATCTCGTGTGAGGCACTTCTGCAAATGTCATCTTGAAGTTTTTTTTCTCTAGTCAATATCTCAAGTTGGGCTGAGCAAGTCATGCTGCTTACTCCTTTGTAACCTGATTTCTTTTTTTTTTTTTTTTTGAAGAAAAAAAGGAAAATAATACAATTAAAAATTCCTTCATCCAGATCTATTAAAATGGCCTTTTGGGGGTTATAAGCATTATGACAAAGTTAGTTCATTTTTGTATAAATAATAGTGTTTAATATGTATTTCCCAAAATAAATGTTTCGAATGCAAATAGAAGGAGGCTTGTTTGGAAATGTCTCTTCCCAGCTGTGGTGTGATTGTTGCTGCGTGGACCCTGCGGGGCTGAGAGTGACAGGAGGGTCCAGCTCCAGAGCTGCTGTGCTGTGCTCTGCCCGCTTTGGGGTGAAGATTTTATTTATTCCTAACCGCCTTAGCTCTTCCTACCTCAGATATCTGCCCCAGGTACCCTACAAAATGCTGGGGCTGCTGGAGCTTAGCACCCTGGGGACCAAGCCAGCTCAGCCTTTGTGTCCTTGCAAATCGCAAGGGAGGCAGGTGGGTCCCCTCCCTCTGCTTTCACAGTGAAGCTGTTTCCACTGCAGTTGCCAGTATTTTTATTAAGTAGGTTGCACCTAGTTCAAGGGCAGGCAGCAGCTTGCTTTCACACAAACATGGCTTTGGCTTTGCAGGCAGATGGTCTTCAAAAACCTTTCACTTCTGCAGGTTTGCACTTATGATGCCCTTGGAAGTTGGTTTCACTTTCAGGACCCACCTTCCTGAAAACCACATTTCTCACTGGTGTCGCAGACAAGACACCATCCAGTCTGGTGTTTTAGTCTGTATCTTACATGTCTATTGTACTTTTTCTCCACCAAGTCAGTTGAACTCCAAAGCCACGTGGTCCTGGGCAACTGGCTCTAGGTGACCCTGCTTGAGCAGGGGGTTGGACCCAATGACCTCCAGAAGGCCCTTCCGACCTCAGGCCCTGTGGGATTCTGTGGTTCTGGAACTGTATGAAAATAAAATCCACAGGATAGAAGTCAGGGTGGGTTGGGTTCGTGTGAGGGTGTGGGGACCAGGACAGGCTTATGGACATCATCTGCTTTTCTGCTGGCATCTGGTTTTCAGAGCAGTGAATCAGCTCATCTTGTATGGCATCCAGTGAGGTGTGCAGTGAAGTTTGTTGCTGGTCCCTGCACCTTTGCTAAACCCATCCCTAGCAATTCCCCAGCAATACCCTTTTTTTAAAAAAATTTTTTTTGCTATACTGCAGTTTCATGGTCGCTTTAGCTCAGACATTCCTCACACCCACAGCTCTTCTCTACCAAACGAGTCTACTGGGGAGGAGCAGTGAGATCAAGGTGTTCTCACTATTGTAACCAAAGCAAGACCAAGAGCAAAAACTCTTGCGGGGGGGAAATAAACATGTAGTTGTAGTAATTACAAACTTGGACCATGGGCTTTGCTCTGGACAAGTCTGCAGGAGTTTTTCCCTGTATGGTGGTATTTTCTTGTGCTGGTGTCTGGTTTTCGCAGCGTTCCTCAATGCCGGCACCTGACCGTGCTCGTGGAGGGAGGTGGGGCAGAGGATGCTCTGGGGGTTTCCAGGCAGATGCTCTCCTGGTAGCACATTGAGAAACAGTTTGTGGCTGGGGCGAGGGGAAGGCAGACAAAATTCCTGAGATCAGCAGTAAGAGAGGCTTTTGTTAGCCCAGAGGAGGAGCTCAGCGGGTCGGAGGTCCGTTTGTGGGAACGGCAAGGGGAATGCTTTCCAGATGTAACGAAGCTCTGGAGAGGTGGGGTTGGTGAAGGGGGAGCAGCAACGCCAGATGCTCTGATGGAGCAGAGGTTTGTGTGGTGCTGTGGGATAATCCCAGCTGGGGGAAGGGTTTGCCATTGCAAAATCCGCCATACCCCTCCACCCGAGCCTTGGCTGTAGCGCAGGAGTGACCTGGGAGGGGGGAGGGTTTGGGCAGAGGAGGAGGCAGGCAAGGGGCTGCTTCCCCTGTCCACACCCTACCGAGCTGTCTTGGAGGGAAATTTGCCTAACGATGCCGTAGCTGACAGGGCCTTGCACTAACGGCTTATTGAGTGGCCTCACTTTAACACGAGGGAAGTGAAGATGAGTGAGAGTTTAATTACTGATGGGAGCAGGGCTTTCTGCAGTGACAACGGGTGTTCGCTCCCCGGTGCCTGGCTGTGGGAGGGAGAGGAGGACCCCCCAGCACAGCCAGGTTCTCGGGGTGCCTGGCAGTATTGGAGGAGATGACTTCTTGGCTGGGCTGGGCTGTAGGTGGGTCCTGGTTCCACCTGACCAGCCCAACCCAGAAAGCATCACCATCAAAGAGGATGACTATAGAGAATAAGAATAAAAGGGAGTATAAATAATTAAAGCAGCTCATGGTGAGTAGTTCCTGAAATGTCTGCCTGATTTAAAAACTAATTACTTGGACGGTAATCACCACCAGAAGTGCATATATTTACCCACAATGCTGGTCTTCCCACCTCTTCCTTTCGCTCACCCTTTCCTGATTGCTATCCCAGGCATCAGCGCCCAGGCTTTTCACTTATCCACAGCACACAATAAACTCTGTTGTACTTGTCCATCTCCCTGATCAACAATGCCATTGGAGACCTGTTCAGGGAGGAATGAATCCTCTCCAAGTAGAAGGCCAGGTGCTGGCAGGAAGGAAAGCCACAGCTGCATGGTACCCACAGACCCCAAGCCCTCAGAGCTGGGGGTCTGCTCTGTCCCAAAGGGCCACCCCCTGCTTCAGGGACAGTCCCTTCAGATGAGCCTGTGCTACCCAAAAAGCAGGGTATCGCCAAGTAACTGTGAGCCTGGGGTATCCATAGGGGACACGTCATCACCTGCTCAGTATAAGCTGCTGTTAAGAGACTTCTGGATCATCACTGTTACACACTGGCCCATAGTGCTCATCAAAACCTGAATTTGGTGATGTGGGACCTGTCCCCACCAGAAACACTGCCTTTTGATGTGCAAGCTGGGCTGCAGCAGGCATAGGCAGAGCTGGAGATCTCAAGCTTTAAAAGCTTTAATTACTGTGAAGCTACTGCACTGCAGTCAAAAGCCTGGGGTGTGGTTTGGTTTTTCTTTTTTAATCATCTTTGCTACAGCTCCAGCACAAAGGAGGGTTTGTCCCTCCATCTCCACCTCTGTGCCGCCTTCTCGCACCACCTCCATTGCACAGGGTGCTGGCCCCAGCCTGCCTGCTCCTTCTCAAAACCAAAGCAAAAACTTTTCTTCCATTCATGCGGCAAGTTGAAGTTTGTAACTCTTTGCTACAGTTTAGTTTGCATTTATTTGGCTGAGCTTGTGTCTGGTCCTATACAAATTAATAAGTAATGCTCACCATTAGCCTGTTTTCGAAGCAGCATTGCAACGTGTTGCTTCATTTAGGAAAACAGAAAAACGTATTCCTAACTTACGGGATTCAGGAGACTTCCACCCACAGCCCACGGTATTTTCTCCTTAACATTACCCAGCAAAGCTAAAAACTGCAATTTCATAAGTCATGCTTCCTTCCAAGGCACGCTACCAGCTTCCCAGCAACTTCCAATGTTTACTGAAGCTTAAAGACATACCTCATAGCATGCAGTAATACACCAAAATCCCTCTTCTTATTACTGCTGAAACCATCTTTTCTGCAAGTTTCCCCTCCCCTGGACTCTTTCCATCATGACTAACCCTGCAAGGATGGCATTGCGTGCCCAGCCCTGCCTGGCGGCTGGCAGTGATGGGCCTGGGCATCCCAACCAAGCCCCTTACCAGCAGCAGCACAACACAACATCTCAGTCATTGCAATCAACTGTGCCCTAATGAACAGACATGCCAAGCCAGAGCCTTTTAGTGGGCAGGGTTCCCAGCAGCAAAATTTGTTGTAGATGCATGTGTGCGCAAGTGATGTTGTGCAAAAGAAGAATTGCATTAAGTAATTCTTTATCAAGAAGGTAAAAAGAAGAAAATATTTAGCTCGAAAACAGAACAAAAGGCAATTGCTGTGTAAAGGAGTTTGTAGCTTTGCCCTCAGTAGCCCTTGGGGGTTCAGCCTGGGCTGCTGCATGCCCGTCTCTTGGTGAGCTGGGCTAATTGCTGTGGCGCTCCTGTGCAGCTGTGGCTGGTCCTGTGTGGGCACGTCCACTGCCTGTGCCTCCTGCAAGGAGATGAGGCTCACAAAGCTTGTACGGGAGCCGATGGGATGGACCTCAATGTTCCTAAGGTAAGAGGGCCCCTGCACGTCATCCCCAGGAGCCCACAGGAAGAAGCTGGTGCTTGGTGCCCACCTCACTTTCCTGCAGCAGCTCCAGGAGAGAGGATGCAGTTTTTCACAGGCTGCCCTGCAGAAACCTTCTTGATCTTGCAGGTCCTTCGCCACTGGGATCCCTTGGGCTGAGCCGGTCGGGGATGGCAGACTGACCTTTTGGGGAGCTTTCACAGCATCGACAGCAGGCAGGAATCACTGCTCTGCCGTAGTTCCAAGCGTTAACAGTAAGACCTAATTTCAGGAGGAGTCAAGCCATAGGAAGACTGATACCTTTTGTCCTTTACCATGCCCTCTGGGGCCTCTCTGAAAACCATGTAAGCCAAAGTGTTTCTTTTTTGTAGTTGTTTGGTGCTGGAGACCCCACAATGACAGTGTGGGATGGAGGGGCTGGAATTCAGGGAAATGGATGACTGTGTGTGAGCGCCTTGTCACAAAGAATCATAAAGACCCAGGCCTTAGCAGGTATTTTAAGCTGTACACGATTTTTAAAGGTGGCTTATTGGGGCTTTTTCAGTAGGTCACAGCTGAAAGCTTGTGCCAGCAAAGTTTTCAGACCCCTTTTTTTGTTTGTTTTTTTTTTTTTTTTAAAGTAAAACTTCCAGCATTTTAAGGGCCATGTCCTGAAATAACTTTGCAGAGGGCAATGACAGGGAAGCAGAAAGACCCTTAGTTCCTTTGTGTACATCCACACCATGTTATACCACATTAGCCCTAGGCTTAAATTGTTGAGGGAGCAGTGAGTGCTCCTGCCAGCAATCCCCCTTCCCTGCCCTTCTCCTCTTCTGCCACCAGCCTCAGAAGAAAGTCAAGATTAAAATCATATTCCTAAAGCAAAATTACACATTGGAGACTCCCAGGAGGATCAGGGCATTTCTCTATAAATATCTGTCTCAGTATGTTTAATTTGTAGATGAAATTAAGCCTGGGAAGAAAGGGAAGATGTCTTTTCATGTGTGGGCTGTCCAGCTTTGCCTTGAATATCAAAGTGAGACAAGTTACAAAGCACTGACGCTCCAGGATTATCTAAGGAACCTTGTAGGTCCCAAGTGACAGCGGTTACAGGATCAAAAGGTGTGGTACTTATGCAGAAAGCCAGAAAAAGACAGCGTCATTCTTAGCCCCAAAGAGTCAAATCTCGGGTCAGTTTGCAGAGTTCAGGAGGTGGATGAGGAACCAGGAGAGTCTGGGCTTTCATGTGGACTTTGGATTAAATATTAACATGCTGCAGTGGGTTAAGAGGATAAATATTTTCATTAATCATGTATGTGCTCATTATTATGGTGAGAATAGACTGTTAGAGCTTTGTCTGCATGACCATTTCAACGCTAACCTCCTGTTTTCTGCTCATAGCTTTCTGTAAACCATCATTCCTTATGCTTTCTCTCTTTTTTATAAAACTTTTTTCCCCAAGTAATTTTATTGGTTTCAACTTTTTATTGGTCAGGCTTTGAAAACATCAGCTGAAAAGATTTAGCAAACGGATGAAGGGACAGGAGAAAATGCAACTCCAGCCAATAAAAACAAGCGAAGCCAAGCAGAGAGAGGTTTCTGGGACAGCCCGTGGAGGTGGGAGCCTGGTCTGGGGTGGGAAACAGCTCTTGCCAAAGGGATCTGCTACCATGTACCAGTGACAACTCATGCAGACATTCAGCGTGGCGTGATAGCACAGTCCTGGCACACGGGGAATTTTGGATGGGATTTTTTTTGCAAAGTACTTAGGCATAACTGCGGGCCCAATTTATCTGCACAAATAAGAAACAGTGCAGGGTAGTGCAATAGGCCTGCATCATAATTACAGCCTGTTAACATTTTTTGTACTACAAAAGCCTAAATGTAAAAGGCCTTTTTCATCATCCGTTTCATTAAAAATTGGAATTTTTCTTCTTCTGTCCAATTTTATTGAACTCTTCAATCATCATAACTTTTTTCAGCTTTCCTTCCTTTCTGTTTTTAGCTGCTCCTTTCAATTACTCGGAGCTTTCCTTTTTATTCCAGTAATTTTTTTTAAAGACTTGAATAGAAGGAACTGGGATGATAGATTAAAATCTACACTAGAACAGAACGTGGATGTATGGCCAAGAGCCTAAAACCCGATCATTAGCAATATTTAATAAGGAATAAAATTATTGAGCAAGTTGACATGTCTGCAAACGACTCCTGAAAGGCTCCAAAATGGAAGGGAGCTTATCTAGTGGAGGAGAAAGCCAACTGATGGATGAAGTTGCAAAGCATTTGGCAAGAGGTCGAACGCACATCTCTAATGGCCATCTGTCCTGCTGTAAAGGTTTATGGGTGCTGAGCATAGCTGCCTCCGGGGGACTCACCCATGGGTGAAGGTAAGACCTGCGGTGGCACCTTGGAAGTGCCTTCTGTACCCAAACAGAAACCCCTCTTTCACTGGCACCCGCCATGTCCCTCCGGTCTCTTTCTCCCAGGGCTGGCTGCAATGGCTTGTCTCCAGCTGCACAGGTAGACAGAGGCACCAGGGCTATTTTTCAGCCCTGTGGAGGAAAAGACATAGGCAGATGCTCGATGTTTCCTTTTCTAAGCACTCCTGCAGTCTGGCCTGGAGGAGGAGCAGGCAGACTCGAGGTCGTGCTGGCAGCCATAGCTGGGACACTTCCCACTTGTTTGGAGGCTCTGGTCTTGCTACCTAACCCTACCTCAGTCTGGCATCTTTGTTATTTTCAGCAGAGCACACCACATAATGCTTCTTGCTACAGGAAAAAACAATTTAAACAGGTTTTTTTTTGCTATAGTGAGTCAGGCCTGTGTGCTAGATCATAAATGTCAGCTTTGGAGTATGTGTGATGTGGGCTTTTGTAGGACAGCAGAGTGCTATTGCATTGCCATTGCTGGGCTGCGCAAGGTTTGCGGGAGAGAAAAATCATGAAAATAATAGTTGTGCTACGGTAAAGGTGCCCAGGGCCTCTTTCTACGAGCCTCCTGTTCTTGCAGGGCCACTGCAACAATTTCCTGCTCCCACTGCAGGCACAGGCAAGCTTGGGTGGGCACTGAGGCACCTCTGGGTGCTGCAGCAAGTGCTGGTACCTGCCTGCATCTTATTGTTATAGTACAAGGACCAAGGAACTGGAGATAGCCTGATGAGTAGTTGCACAGTTGTCCCCTCTTCTGGTGCAAATTAGCTTAATTGAAGAGCAGTAAGTGCTATCAGCTGCTGATGCAGGTGCTCCACTCCTAAACCCTGCCCAGGGCTTAAAAGCAGCAGCTGTTTGCTATCAGAAGTGATAGGCCTGAGAGCATGTTAGGTGGGCAGCTTTGTTCTGAACAAGGACTTGTGGGGCTGCTTGACTCAGAGCTCCTGAGATGGCTCTGTCCTGCTGGTAACTTCTGCAAGAAGCTGGAGCTGTGGTCGGGAGCTGCTGTACGTGAAGTAGGTCCAGCGAGGTTTTTGTTCTGCTTTAAATATAGATGTCACTTTTTGCACTATGGGACGGCTTTCTCTGACAGCCCAGGGCTGTGCGGGTACTTTGCTGTATGTGCTTTGCCCTGAATAGGAATGAAGTGGGGTTTGAGTGTTTGGCTTTGCTTATGCAAAGTGAGCTATTTAGTGGGGAGGGGAAAGAGGTGCTTTTTTTTTAATCCTAGTGGAATAGTTCTTATCTCCAGCTTGAGCTCAGACTAAGGGTTAGCTCCAGAGCAGAAGTAGAAAACAGGGAGACACAAAAGGAAAAAGAGGCTTTGAGTACTGGCTGGAACGAAGCAGCTTAGACATCTGCAGCCTTCCAGGGACCAGGGTGTGCCAAAGCTGAGCACTCTGAGTTTGGTTCCAATTTAGTTTTACAGGCAACATGCTAATTCTTGCTGTGCTGGTATGGTTTGGCAGACACTGGATTAGTTGGTGGTTTTATTTCTACTAAGCCAGGGTGTACGTATATGATCGACAGGGTCCTTCAGCAGCCAGACCCCACAAAAACTACACTTTTATTTAAGCACAACTTATATATAAGTATTTCATGCTTTTTTTTTTTGCATTAAAATGTCTCTGTAAAACCTGGTGCAGATGGATGGGAGAGTTTGTCTCTAAGTCCTTGTGAGCTGTGGTCCCTTAATGCTGGAGCATTTCTCAGGCTTGTTGGTGGGAACAGAGGCTGATCCCGAGTGATGTCTGTGCATGTTCTGAGCCAGCATGGTGTGAGTCGGTTCCCTTCCCTTTGGGGTTATGGTTCCACATTTCCCTGTGTCTTGTACCATGTGGGTCAAAACTACTCAGTGGCCAGAACTTTTCCCACTGAGCAGAGAGGAGATAGCAACTGAAGTTGCACCCCTGATGGGGTCGCAAACCTGCGGAGATGACTGGTTACTGCAGACACAGGGCTGGGCTGGAAAATCCTGTATTATAGTTAAAGTACCATATCTAAAAGGTGCAGTTGGAAGGCTCTTGTACCCCTGTTTGCTCTGGTGGCACTGCTCTTACCTGGGATGCATGTGGTTGCTGCTTAGGAACAAAAGGTGTGATTGCTTAATGCTGCTCCTTCTGTCATCGGGACAGGGTGGTCACCACCCCTGTTCAGTGTTACTGCGTTTCCCATTAGTGTCTGGGGTTGGAGCTGCGACAGCCCATCAATATAGTCGTTGGTATGTATGTCTGGGGTCTGACTGGCTGCAATACAAACGGTTGTGTTTAAGCCTGTTAAGCAGAGCCAAACCCGGGTGGGTGAGCGCTGGGGCTTATGGGCTGGAGTGGTGCTGGGGCACTGCACAGCTCAGCGCCCACCGCGGCTCTGCATTTTCTAAAAATAAAAACGTGGTTGAGCCTAAAACACTAGCACCGCATTGGTGGTGCTAACCCCGCAACGCGCCTCTGCAGGGAGCTTTGGACGCGTGCGTGGTGGAGCGGCGATGGTTGCTGCATCCTGGCTGCAGGCAGGGGAGGTCTCTCTCCTGAGGTGGGGGCAGAGGTGGCTGACCCTGAGTGACTCTCTAGGAGTACGAATGCACCCTCATCCCTTCAACTCCTTTGCTCATGAGGAGTGATCAAAGTACAGCCGTTTGATTTCATAACCCAAGTAAATGCTCAGAAAACAGAATCACTCCCTAATATCGTGGGGAAGGTATTTTGAGCCTCAGCTGCTTTGCCTGGGAAATGGTCTCTTCTGATTCAGCTTGTTCAAATCATCTTAACAGTTCTTAGCAAGAAAAAAACCTTCTGTATCCTCAAGGCAAGTATATTTGGGCAAAGCAATAAGAGAGAGTTTAAGAGGTTTGGAGGTTACAGTGGGAAATAGCAGTTATTCCCAATAAGCAGAGTTAAATGAAGTGCTGCTGACAGTAGCCTGAGGCAGGTTCAAGAGTTTCAAGATTTGCAACTAAGAGATTAACCAAAATATTATTACAGGCAAGTTTGTATCTAAATCATTTAAAGTGCCTTTAGATGCTGTAATGTTTTTCCTCCTAAGTGCTCATAGTATATCTGCAGCTTCCTCCTGGCTTTCGGGAACGAGCAATGAAAGGGCCCTTGATCTCAGCAAGTTTAAGACCTTCTGATGAAGGAATGAGGGCCCAGTGGATGGGCAGGTTCTTGTGTGATGGGAGGCTGCTTTTGCAGTGCTTCTATTTTATGTGGAGGAGAGATCCTGGCTCAAGTCCTCCCCCTGTTCCCCATTGGGTGCTCTGCTGCGTGGCCAGCTAACAGGAACAGTGCAGGGAGGATGACCTGAGCAGTGGGTTTTGCCAAAGCTCTGGGTGTGAAATGCCTCTGAAAGAACAGTAGCGGCATGGCCCTGAGCTTGGAACAACCTGACCCTTAATTTGTAAAGGCCATATGATGCTGAGGAGAATAAGTGCTGTGTTTAGAGATGTAAATGAGAATGGTCATCTCTAGGCACAGGTGAACACAAAAAATATTTGCCTCCTGGGTAGTTCAATCTATGCCAAGCCCAGAGTGTAGCTGATGGTATCAGTTTCCTCTCATCCTGCAGGACTCCTTATGTGACCCATTGCCCAGCAAATAGTGTCTTGAATGTGTCTTGAATGTGGGATGTTGAGTTCTTCTGCGCTGAGCTGATGCTAGAAGGAAATTCAGTGTAGGGTTGGCAGCACGGCATTACTGAAACAGAAATGATCTGCCATCAACACGCACAGTTGCTGGTACTAGGCCTTGGCTGCAACCTGGATAAGGTAAATTTAAGTTTGATGGATGAGAAATCAACAGGTCCAAGGGAAATTTTCTGCAAAAGAGGGGCAAGCTCCATGTACTCAAAAAGAAAGGAGGGGAGAAGGCAGAGATGTTTCGAGGGAGCTGTTTTAAACCTGGAGGGCTGCCCAGAGTGCTGACACCGAGCCAGGAAAATGGATATTTGTTACCTGGGTGAGGTTTCTGTGTTCCTTGCAGCAGTTCATTTCTGGAAGCTCTCCAAAGTTGGGATGCCAGTTTGCTTTGGCAGCTGCACACCCCTGTTGGACATCCAGGGTGCTTGCAGGACTGGAGTCCTGGAAAGGGACGGCATCAGCAATTGTGCCAGGGATGTTGTGCAGGTGGATCAAAAGGTCTGTGAGAGGAAGGTATAGATCTCTACCAAAGGAATACACCAGCAGAGCTGAAACCAGAGAAATGGTTGGAGATCCAAAGAGGTTTCCAACTATGAGGGTTCAACATGCTGAAACCATCCTGGAGCAAGCTGGTGAGAGCCTGGCAGGGGCAGGGTCATGCACCATCTCATGGGGAGTTACTAAGAGTCAGGTCTCAGTGGGCAGATGGTATTGAAATGCCTAGAGCACCCTTGGGTCTGGAAAACTACTCCTTCTGTATGAAGCCAGCTTGAGCCATGCTCAAAATGTGAAATATTACTTTTTCCTCTTTTTCCTTGCTTGTTTCCAAGTTCTAAAGATGAATGACACTTCTGTGTCATGTAATAAACCTGAGGTAGCAAGTTTTTCTTCCATGTGAACAAGGAAAAATGTCTCCAAGAGCCTTTGCAATGTTACGTTTTTTTTTTAAAAGAAGGAAAAAATGTCCCTCTAGGGAGTCAGATCTTCATGGTGACCTGACAACAGTGTAGCCTCCTCTGTCCAGCAAGTGTGTAAGATGGCATTTCAAAAGCAATATAAAGCAAATGGAACTTAAATTTTATTTTCCGTCTTGCATGTTGAGTGAGCTGGTGGCAGTAACTTGCTGTGTATGGACAGAGGTGGCAGTGTAGCCTCGCATCCCCTCCAGCACTAATGGTTTTACCAGGGTGGCCAAGGGATGTTGCAAATGTCAGGTATGAGTTATAGCACCTCTGTGCACTGAGGAAGGGTTGGTTTCTCTTACTTGAATGGCAGAGGAACTGCATCTCAGACTCTAGGCTGCCATCAGCAGTCAGTTCTCTCAATAAAATGGAGGGATGTTGGATGTTGTGCTTGTCAGAGTTCTTTCATGGTACTTGTGATGGATATTTGGATGTAGCTATCTCACAAACCCTCTTTAAATGTATGGGGGGTGCCGTGTAAGATGAAGGAAGCTGCAGAAATGCATGACAAGTGCCCTGCTTTTACAGGACTCGACACAATTGCTAGTTCAAGGGTCCAGGTTGCTCCAGGCTTTCACTTCCTGCCCTGAAAGTGCAGACTCCAACTGTTAATGGCAACAGATGGAAACCCAGCTCTCCTGGAGGCTTTTAAGGATATACCTCGGCTGCCATAATCACTGCAGGTCCATGGGTCGTGGGTTCCCTGGGCTTTTGCTGTCCAAGTACCTGCTTTGTGCCGGGTCCCACAGCTGCAGGGCTGCCACCTTCCCACGCTGAGGTTGAACACCCAGAGTGCCTGCCCTGCTCGTGGAGCTGAGGGTTTAAATGCACTGAATAGCTGGAATAATCCAGTACTTGAGGCCTTTGAGGAAAGTAGGGGAGCCCACCTGCCTTCTGCTGTTGCAGCAGACAGGTCTGTGTCGTGCTGTGGGATGAACCCAATGTAAAGCTGGGCTTGGATCAGGCTTATGATTTCACCTGGAACTGAACAAGTCCTGCATCACTGTTGCTGCTGCTGTATTTATGAGGAGTCTTGTGACACCTGGTGTTTTCATTTCTCCTGGAGTCTGG